>NW_026652296.1:10990026-11080084 GCF_009828535.3 Hylobates moloch
TATATATATTAGCCGGGCGTGGTGGAGGGCGCCTGTAGTTCAAGCAATTCTCCTGCCTCAGCCTCCCAAGTAGCTGGAATTACAGGCACCCACCACCACGCCCAGCTAATTTTTTGTATTTTTAGTAGAGACGGGGTTTCACCATGTTGGCCAGGCTGGTCTTGAATTCCTGACCTCGTGATCCACCCACCTTGGCCTCCCAAAGTGCTGGGATTACAGGCGTAAGCCACCGTGCCCGGCCTATTCAGAAGTTCTTGAAGCCATGTCTGGCACATAAGTACTTCATGGATGTTTCCTAAATAAAATAACCTCCCCCAGTCAATATATATGTGCATAATGGGGCGATTGCTTCAAAGTAGGGTGAGCCCTTCATTGCTTCTCCTGGGTTAGAAATACCAGTTGTTAGCCTGGGCAACACAGTGAGACCCCATGTCTACAGAAAAGAAAAATAAATAGTCAGGCATGGTGGTGTGCACTTGTAGTCCCAACTACTCAGAAGGCTGAAGTGGGAGAATAGATTGAGGCGGGAGAATAGATTGAGCCTGGGAGGTCAAAGCTGCAGTGAGCTGTGATCACACCACTGCACTCCAGCCTGGGTGACAGAGCGAGACCCTGTCTCAAAAAAAAAAAAAAAAGAAGTACAAGTTGTGGTGACATCTAACCACATATTTTCTTGTCTAATTTAAAGCCCAAAAGGGAAGTTTCTTTCTATTTCCTAGTAGGGGGAAACTAGAAAAAACCCAATTATCTAGTAATAGAAGAATAAGTGCAGGCACTAAGAAGGGTGACTCGTATCTATGAGTATTAACGTGGGAGGGATCTCTGCTCTGCCTTAGCAATGTGGTGTAGTGGTTAAGATCATGGGCCTTGAAGCCAGATTACTTGTTTCTGAATTCCAGCTTGGCCACCTTGTGTGATCTTGGGTAAATCACTTAACTTCTCTCTGCCTCAGTTTCCCCATCTATAACATTGAGTTAATAATAGTGCTTATCACACAGGACTACTGTAAATATAAAATGGATTAATACACAGAGAGCAACTAGCATATGCATTGTACATACTCAATAAATCTTAGGATTACTGTTGAATAAAAAGATAGCACAGGTTCACTTTAGAATTAAGTACATGTGTATGCATTAAAAAAATCTATCGGCTAATTTACAAAATGCTCCAAAATTATGACTGTTTTTATTCTATTCCTTACACTTTTCTGTATTCTCTGAAAATGCTTTTTCATAGTGATGAGCCAATACTTTTTTTTTTTTTTTTTTTTTTGAGATGGAGTCTCGCTCTTGTTGCCCAGGCTGGAATACTACTTTTATAATCAAGAAAAAAATTTAAGTAATTCCCTTTGAGGGTCGGGAGCTTAATAAACAACTTTGCCCTCCAGTGTTGAGACCATCAGTGAGTTATTTGCCCAACCTCATCTTCATGTGTTTGAGGATTGTTTTTGCCTTGGAAATGCATGAACAGGAAACCGAGTCTGCTCCCTGTAAATCAGGATGGGACTGTTAAAGGCTTTATTGGAGAGAGGAGGGGCGGTCCTCCTTCTTCCCCCCCTCCTCTGTATTTTGGGGGAGGAAGGAATGACTCACCCTTCTTTTGGTTTGCCCATTTTTTTCACTCCCAGTTTTTTTCACCCCCAATTTTTCAACGAAGTATGGGAAACAAACGTGGCCCATCTGATCAATAGATCTCCATGCATTCGTCTCAAAGGTCAAAGCAGATCCATGTCTACTTCCCTACAAGTTAAAACAAACACACAAACTTCAGAGTGATACTTACTCAACAAATGTGTATTGGATACTTGGCCAGTCTGTGAAAGGCACTGGTGACACAGCAATGGCAAACAGAGAAAAATGTCTGCTCTGAATAAGTTAATTTAGGGAGTGAAAAACGCTAGCATGCAAGAAAGCATGATGGAGATGGAACCACTTCAGATGGGGTGGTCACTGGGGAGTGAGCATTTGAACTGAAAATGTAGAGTGTGATTCCATTTTTGTAAAAATATTCTTCTGTGTTTGTATATGACTATTTATTATAAGCACAGAGAAGAAGTCTGGAGGGATACTCACTAGACTCTATTTGTGTTCTTATTTTTATTTTTTTTTACTTTTAGAGATGAGGTTTTGCCCAGTCACCCAGGCTAGAGTGCAGTGGCTCACTGCAACCTCAAACTCCTGGGCTCAAGCGATCCTCCTACCTCAGCCTCCCCAGTAGCTGAACTACAGGTGCACACCACCATTCGCAGCTAATTTTTTATTTTTGTTTTTGCAGAGATGGGGTCTCATTGTGTTGTTCAGGCTGTTGTCATTGCTCTTGAACTCCTGGGCTCAAGCAAACCTCCCGCCTAGGCCTCCCAAAGTACTGGGATTATAGGGCACAAATAGGCCCAGCCTATTTATGCTTTTAACTCCTAATATTTCTGGAGTTCCATTATATGCATTGGCTTGGGCAAAACTCTTGGAATACCAAGCTGATTTAGGTAGGCATAATTCTGCCCTCAGAGGACTATCTCCTTTTCTAATTCCCCATCCTGGCTGGTCTGGACTAGACTCCACACACATCACTGCAAGTGACAGAACCCCCGCCTCAAACTGGCTTATTCCACAAAGAAAAAATGGAATTTATTGGCTCACATAACGAAAAGTCCCGTGGTAAATCTGATTCAGGCATGGCTGGATCCAGGAGCTCAACAGAGTCAACAGTCCTCTGCCTCTCTCCATCTCTCATCTCTGCTTCCTCTCTTGTTGGCTCCACTTCAAGCCAGCTCTCCCCAAGATGGTTTCTAGCAGCTCCTAGCTTCCACTTTTCCAGCCAGCAATTCTACAGGATAGACAGAC
Source organism: Hylobates moloch (assembly GCF_009828535.3). Taxonomy (NCBI): domain Eukaryota; kingdom Metazoa; phylum Chordata; class Mammalia; order Primates; family Hylobatidae; genus Hylobates; species Hylobates moloch. Next base: position 10,992,870 of record NW_026652296.1, read on the forward strand.
TCTCTTTCCCTGGCTCCCTGAACCAATCATATTGACCTGAGGGATTCAGGAATTCAAGTGAGGAGAATGTGCCCACTTCTGGAATAGAAGGGAGAGTCTCCCTCACCTGAATCACATCCACTGAGGGTGGGAAAAGTCCACCCAAATTCCTAATGGGAAGGCCAAAGAAATGCATTATCAGCACATACGGAGCATTAACTATTGCCACACAGTAATGACAAGAGATAGGAGTACTTATCATTCCCATTTTACAGGGTGGAACTGAAGCTCAGCAACTTGCATAAGGCCATACAGCTAAGAAGTGGAGAAACTGGGATTTGATCAAAGCCTGCTTGATGTCAAAGCCCCAAAGGATGATGGTGATGTTGATAATAATCAGAATACTGTTGAAGGCTGGGTGAGGTGGCTCATGTCTGTAATCCCAGCATTTTGGGAGGCCCAGGCAGGAGGATCGCTTCAGTCTAGGAGTTCAAGATCAGCCTGGCAAACATAGGGAGACTTCCTCTCTACAAAAACTAAACAAAATTAGTCTGGTGTGGTGGCACCTGTGGTCCCAGGTAGCTACTCGGGAGGCTGAGGCAGGAGGATCACTTCAGCCTGGGAAGTTGAGGCTGTAGTGAGCCAAGATCGCACTGCTGTACTCAGCCTGGAAGACAGAGCAAGACCCTGTCTCAAAAAAGAAAATAATAATAATATGGTTGAGTATCCCTAATCTGAAAATCTGAAATCTGAAATCTGAAATGCGCCAAAATCCCAAACTTTTTGAGCACTGATGTGATGCTCAACAGAAATGCTCACTGGAGCATTTTGGGTTTCAGATTTTCAGATCAGGAGTGCTCAACTGGTAAATATAATGCAAATATTCCAAAATCCAAAACAATCTGAATTCTGACACACTTCTGGTCCCAAGCATTTCAGATGAGGGATACTCAGCCTGTAATAGTAATAAGAGCTATTATTAATTGAGCGCCTACTGTATGCTAAGCTTTGCAAGCATGATCTCATTTTCTTCTCCCAGTAACCATTCAAGGCAGATAGAGAGGACAATGTTGTTGACTGACTCCTGGACATCCATCCCAGCCCAGTCACAGGCACTGGAACCAATGAGTCTAAGCCAATCATGAGACTTGCATCTTTTTGCCAGAGTTCGGTTCCGGAATGGGCCTCTGACCTACCTCAGGCTAATGAGAAGTGGAGAGAAGTTTGCCAGACGCTTCTGGAAAAGTTCTTCCTCACTCTTGCAGGAAGATGGCCTGGAAGTGAATCTATTTTCCTACTGGACATGAAAGAGGATGCCCGTCACCCTGATAGCTCCTGGCAGTCATCCTGTGATCACGAGGAGGGCCAGCCTGAGGATGAAACCAACGCTGTGGACGGAGACATGGAAAAAGCCTGGCTCCAGGATGAGATCACTAGGCTGCTGGATCTCCTGCTCCCCAGTCCTAGAAATGTCCTATGTGGGGAGCCAGGGGAGCCTGTTCCAGTAAAGCACACTTGAGTTTTATTACCCGCTTCTTTCTAGTGAAGGGCATTCTAAAGAACTCAGTAGATATTTTTATTATCCTTATTTTACAGGGAGAGTGAGGCTCAGAGATTGAGTTGCCTGAGATCACACAGTGAGCTGGCCTTTGATCCAGAGTTTATCTGACTCCAAACTCACCACACAGTACGGTTCCCACACAGCAATAGTCTTCCTTCCACCAAATGTCTTTCAGCCCCGTCATGCTGAATCCCTGTGAAGTAGGTCTTTTATTATCCCTTTTGTTTCTGAGATGGAGTCTCCCTCTGTCACCCAGGCTGGAGTGCAGTGGCACAATCTCAGCTCACTGCAACCTCCACCCCCCAGGTTCAAGTGATTCTCCTGCCTCAGCCTCCCAAGTAGCTGGGATTACAGGTGCACGCCACCACACCCAACTAATTTTTGTATTTTTAGTAGAGATAGGGCTCCACCATGTTGGCCAGGCTGGTCTTGAAGTCCTGACCTCAAGTGATCCTCCCTCCTCCGCCTCCCAAAGTGTTGGGATTACAGGTGTGAGCTACCGCACCCAGCATTATTCCCATTTTGCAATGAGAGACATCTGTAGGGAAGGGGAGGCTGATTATCAGAGAGGATTGTGGACCTACGCTTTGCTTTCAGGCTTCTGATTCAGAGCCAAGAGGGACGATCATCAGATGGAAAGACGTGGGAAAGTGGGCAGTAAGGAAATCCCGGAGGATGCGGAATGCTATGATCTCATCCTGACCCAGGAGGCTTGAGAAACAGAGCCCCAGACACTCATTAGTATTCTCTCAGGATTGGTTCTTAATTAATTTTAAATTTGAGGTCTTGGCTGGGTGTGGTGGCTCACACCTGTAATCCCAGAACTTTTCGAGGCCAAGGTGGGCAGATCACCTGAGGTCAGGAGTTTGAGACCAGCCTGGCCAACAGGGAGAAACCCCGTTTCTACTAAAAACACAAAAATTAGCCAGGCATGGTGGCAGGCACCTGTAATCCCAGCTACTCAGGAGGCTGAGGCAGGAGAATTGCTTGAACCTGGGAGGCAGAGGTTGCAGTAAACCAAGATCGTGCCACTGCACTCCAGCCTAGGCAACAACTCCAGCAAGACTCCATCTCAAAACAACAGCAACAACAACAACAATTGAGGTCTTTTTTGCTTTTTTTGTTTTGTTTTGTTTTGTTTTTGTTTTGAGACGGAATCTCACTCTGTCGCCCAGGCTGGAGTGCAGTGGCGTGATCTTGGCTCAGTGCAAGCTCCACCTCCTGGGTTCATACCATTCTCCTGCCTCAGCCTCCCGAGTATCTGAGACTACAGGTGCCCCCCACCACACCTGGCTAATTTTTTAATATTTTTAGTAGAGACGGGATTTCACTGTGTTAGCCAGGTTGGTCTCGATCTCCTGACCTCGTGATCTGCCCACCCCAGCCTCCCCAAGTGCTGGAATTACAGGTGTGAGCCACCGCGCCCGGCCTGCTTTTTGTTTTTTTTAAGAGTCAGTCTTGCTCTGTTATCCTGGCCGGAGTGCAGTGGTGTGATCATAGCTCACTTCAGTCTCCAACTCTTAGCCTCAAGACATCCTCCCACCTCTGCTTCCTCAGTACCTGGGACTACAGGTGCATGCCACCACTCCTGGCTAATTTTAAAATTGTTTGTAGAGATGGGGTCTCACTATGTTGCCCAGGCTGGTCTTAAACTCCTGAGCTCAAGAGATCTTATTGCCTCAGTCTCCCAAAGTGCTGGGATTACAGGCATGAGCCTCAATGCCCAGCCTGAATTTGAATTTTAAAAAATTCACACAGGGAATACATCATCATTGTAGAAAAAATTTAGAAATATAGGCACATAATAAGATAACATAATTCAAAATCTCACCAATAAGCCAGCTGTACAATTTTTGACAATTATGCTCAATCTCTTCATGCCTCTGTTACTTCTAAACAGAGTGATCAGGAAAGTCTCTCTGAGGAGGTGGCATTTGAGTTGAGGCCTGAGGGATGAGCTGGAGCCACCACGGGAAGAGTGTCCCAGGCAGAGGAAACAGCACATGCAAAAGTCCTGAGGTAGAAATGAACTTGGCCACTGAAGGGACAGGAGGACAGCCAGTGGGGTTCATGAGAAACAAGAAACAAGGAGAGTCGAAGGAGATGAGGTCAGATCATGAACTAGATTAGGGTCAGATCACAGAAGAGGAAATGAGCTTGAGGCAAGAGGGCCACTGTGCATGCCCAGCACAGCACAGATGTGGGCCAGTGACTTAAGCAGAAGCTTTATTCATCACCATTGGCCTCCCGGGAGGAAGAGAGGGTGAGAGACGTGAGAGACACCACCAGTCAGTCTGGCACTTTTTTTTGTATATCGAACACCTCACAAATTTATATGTCATTCTTGCACAGGGGCCATGCTAATCTCTGTATTGTTCCAATTTTAGTATATGTGCTGCCAAAGCGAGCACATTTTTTTTTTTTTTCAAAGACAAGGTCTCACCCTGTCACTCAGGCTGGAGTGCTGTGGTACAATCATAGCTCACAGCAGCCTCGACCTCTTGGGCTCAAGCCATCCTCCCATCTCAGAGGCCTCCTGAGTAGCTGGGACTACAAGCATGTGCCGCCACACCCAGCTAATTTTTAATTTTTATTTTGTAGAGATGGGGTCTTACTACACTGACCAGTCTGGTTTTGAACTCCTGGGCTCAAGCAATCTGCCTGCTTCAGCCTTCCAAAATGCTGAGATTACAGGCATGAGCCACCATGCCTGGCTGAGTCTGGTACATTTTTACCAAGTGCCCTCACTGTATCAGGCCCTGCCCCAAGTCCTGGCCTCCAGGCATACTTGCAGAAAAGGTCAGAAACTCAGGGACAGCCAAGGCTAGAAAGAGGCATTTTTCTGAAGAGGATGCTTGATTGGCCAATAAATGGATGGAAAGATCCTCAAGGTCCCTTCTAAGCAGGCGATGCAAGTTAGAGCACTTAAAGACATTTCACAGCCATGAACTGGCAGCAACTTGAAAAGCAGAAAATTCCAAGGCCTACAAGAGTGATGAACAGCCCAGGCTCTGGAACCAGCCTCTCTGGGTTCATGCCATGCTCTACTATTCCTAGCTGAGTGACCTTGGGCTAGTTATTTGACCTCTCTGTGTCTTCATTCTCCATCTGTCTAGTGGAGATGATGATAGTACCCCACCTCAAAGTTTTTTGAGAGGTTAAATGAGTTATTTCATGTTAGATGTTTAGAAGGGTGCCTGGCACATAGTAAGTGTCATGTGGGGTGGAGGTATTATTTTCATCGGTAAGGAAGTGCAGAAACAAGAACTCTTCATGCACTGCTGCTTGGCGATTGAAACATATGAACCCTGAGACCAGTGATCCCACTTCCTGGTATTCACCCTAGAGAAGCTCCAACATATTCAAAGTTGGGTGTGGCAGCTTTGCCTATAATGGGTCCACAGTGCAATGGACTAAATAGGCATCCATGGGATAGTGGGCAAGGAGACCATGACGTGTTCCTGTAAAGGAGTACTAGTGAGCAATTCAAATCAATGAATGGCATGGCTCACGCCTGTAATCCCAACACTTTGGGAGGCCAAGGCAGGTGGATCACCTGAGAGGTCAGGAGTTTGAGACTAGCCTGGCCAACATGGTGAAACCCCGTCTCTATTAAAAATACAAAATTAGCCAGGTGTGGTGCCAAGTGCCTGTAGTCCCAGCTACTCAGGAGGCTGAGGCAGAATCGCTTGAACCCAGGAGGCAGAGGTTGCAGTGAGCCGAGTTCACACCACTGCCCTCCAGCCTGGGTGACAGAGCGAGACTCTGTCTCAAAAAAAACAATGAATGAATGGCTGGGCACAGTGGCTCACGCCTGTCATCCCAACATTTTGGGAAGCCAAGGTAGGAGGCTCACTTGAGCCCAGGATTTCAAGACCAGACTGGCCAACATAGTGACACCCCATCTCTAAAAAAAGAAAATAAAATGAATGAACTAGATCTAAACAGATTTTAAACATACGATAACGTTGAGTGAGAAAAGGAACTTGCAGAAGTTAACATTTAGTATGATACCGTTTGTGTAAATATTAAATCCACCAAACAATGTCATATATGTAGTAATAACAGGGGTGATAATGAAATATTTAAGAACTGGCATGACCTAGGCTGGCCATGTGGGTCCCAATGGGTGGTCCACACTTCCATCACTCCTAGGATTAAGATGTGGCTTCTCCATGCCCACCAGCACTTCCACCTTCGCCACACCTGTTCTGTTCATTCTATGCCTTATTAGCATTAGCTGTGTGACCTCAGACAAACTGATTCATTTCTCTGGGCTTCCGCTTTTTCATCTATAAAATGGGAATAATAGTAGCAAAAGCTAATACATACACAGCATTTCCCATGTGCCAAGCACTCGTTGTAATCCTCATACTAACTCTTTGTGGTAGGTTCTATGATTACTCCCATTGTGCATATGAGGAAACTGAGGCACAGAATGGCTGAGTAATTTGCTCATGGTCTGGAGAACCTTACTTACAGGGTTGTTGCAAATACATACTAAATGATACATGTTAGCAGCTTAGAAAAAAGTCTGGCACTGAATAAGTGGTCAACAAATATCAGCAGGCAGGGCACGGTGGCTCACACCTGTAATCCCAGCACTTTGGGAGGCCAAGGTGGGGGGATTATCTGAGGTCAGGAGTTCAAAGCCAGATTGGCCAACATGGTGAAACCCCATCTCTACTAAAAATATAAAAAATTAGCTGGGCATGGTGGCAGGCTCCTGTAATCCTAGCTACTTGGGAGGCTGAGGCAGGAGAATCGCTTGAACCTGGGAGGCAGAGGTTGTAGTGAGCCGAAATCACACCATTGCACTCCAGCCTGAGCGAAACTCTGTCTCAAAATAATAAATAAATAAATATTAGCAGTTGCTATTATGTCACTGCCTTACTCATAAGCCTTCAGTGGTCACCACTGGCCTTAGGAGACAGTTTGAATTCCACATTGTGGACTACAAGGTCACGGTCTATTCCCTTACCGCCCCTCTTCCTTCCCTCTGTTCCCCATGTTCTCTGTTCTCCGGTCAGAGAGAAGTGGCCTTCTCTCACTTCCTCCTGCACCCCTCACCTTCCCTGCCACTGGACCTTTGCATATGAGACTTTCCCCTGTCTGAAGTGCTGTTCCCTCCTGCCCTTCTTTTGCCTGGTTAGCCTCTAAACACCTTCACACATCATGTACAATGGCACCTCTTTCAGGAGGTCCTGTTAGAATAGGTTGAGTTTTCTTGGTCTATGTGTTTGTAACTGCCTATAATTTCCCTTTTGGAATGCTCTCCCTCCTGGAATTGCTTGGTGTTGATATTCCCCTCTCAACGGTGAGCTCCTGGAAAGCAGGGGACTCTTCTGATTTTATCATTAATTTTTTTTATTTTAATTTTTCTTTTTTAGAGCAGGCTGGAGTACAGTGGCGCGATCGTAGCTCACCGTAGCCTCGAACTCCTGGGCTTAAGCAATCCTTCCTCCTCAGCCTGGGACTACAGGCATGCACCACCACTTAATTTTTTTCTTTTTGGTAGAGATGGGGTGGTCTCCCTCTGTTACCTAGGCTGGTCTCAAACTCCTGGCCTCAAGGGATCCTCCCACATTGGTCTCCCAAAGTGCTGAGATTACAGGCATGAGCCACTGGGCCCAGCCCTGACTTTATCATTGTTGTGAGCCTACAGCAGACACTACAGATTGGCTCACTCACCTATCCCAGTCCCCTTTAGTGTGACCTCCTATACTGTAAAGGCCAGACAGAGAAAAACTACATTTCTAAGATTTCTTTGCAGCAAGAGTGCCTTATGTGATCTGGGTTCCCCTAGTAAGCCTTGGAGACAGAAGCAAGCAGGATGCCAAGTGGTGGAGTCTTCTGGCAAGCACAGTGGGAGAGGTATCTGGTCCTTCTGGGGAAGCATAGGGCAGTTCTAGCAGCCTGTCTCTAGCTACCTGGGTCCTGAGTTGGGGGAGAGGGTGGCAGCAGCAGCAGTGATATTTTGATTAGAACAGTTCAGCAGTGAAGGTGAGTGTTGCTCCTGGCATTGATGCTCCTGGCTGTACCATTTGTGGCTATTTAACATCTAGGTTACTTCCTACCTTTCATAAATCCCTTTGTGGGCCAGGCACGGTGGCTTATGCCTGTAATTCCAGCACTTTGGAAGGCCGAGGCAGGTGGATCACTTGAGGCCAGGAGTTTGAGACCAGCCTGGCTAACATGGTGAAACCCCATCTCTATTAAAAATACAAAAAATTAGCCAGGCGTGGTGGTGCATACCTGTAATCCCAGCTACTCGGGAGGCTGAGGCAGGAGAATCGCTTGAGCCCTGGAGCCGGAGGTTGCAGTGAGCTGAGGTTGAGCCACTGCAGTCCAGCCTGGGCGACAAGACTCCCTCTCAGAAAAAAAAAAAAAAAAAAAAAAATCCCTTTCTGCTTAAGCTGGCTCTAGTTGACTCTACAATTTAGAATTCCTTGCCCAAGCACTCCATAAATATTTGTTAAATGAATGAATGAATGAATGATGACCTCTTGGGAATCTCTCTCTTTCCCACTGATTATATCCCCAAGATGGAACATCTCAGTCTGAGTCTACATCACAAGCCCCGGATGGGTAGGTTTCTTTCAAAGGTCAGGGACAGGAAAATGACGTCGAACGTCCTTATCACTGGCCGGACAGAACACTGAGGCCTTGCAGATGAAAGAATCCGAGGAAGGAACTGGGGTTATCTCCTAAGGCAGGTGGGGGGGCTGGCTAGGAGCCTTTGAATGAAGAAGCTTGGGGAAGGTTAGTGTGTGCGAATGAGGTGGAGAGGAGGCAGCCAGGGTGGATCACTCAGCTGTCCCAGGGCCTCTCAGGGGGCTTTCTCTTACTGGGTCCCTTTCTGCTATGCACACTGATAAGTCAACTCACAGTGCATATACTTCCTTTGAGCTGAAAAGCAGGCTGGAAAAATACAGTTATGAGGCAAATATTTTAAAAGAATGCTTGAACCATGTGTCTGCCAGAGCAGCTTTAGCTGTGCGTGACAGAAAACCAATCTTAGGAAATGTTTAGGTTGGTTTCCTGCAGAAGCAGATCTGAGACAAGGATTTGTGTGCAGATATTAAATCGTTTACTTGAGAAATGACCCCAGGAAGCTCTGGTCGGGGAGGAAGTAGGACAGGGAAGGGAAAGAAGCCAATTGAAGGTAAGTTACTGAGCAGGTTATCACTCTGAGCAGCTGAGGCTCGACCCTGCTGGGGAACTCTGGGACACAGCATGCAATACACCTCAGAATTATCCAGGTGAAGGGCAAGGGAGCGGGGACATTTATCCACCAGCCCCTGTCATTCATTGGTTAAGGGCTGCTTGTAGGGGAGGGTGAAGCCCCCAGCATTCTCAGACTGTGTATGCAGAGCATATATGAGAGCAAAGCCCTCAGGCTGCAAGCATAGGTGTGGAAATTGGAAGCCATCCACTCACTGTGGGTCAAAAGGATGAATCCCAAAGGGATATGGACACAGAAGCCATGTCATCTGCTACAGTGACTTAAGTCCAAGGAGGAACCATATTGAGGATGGGCGCAGTGGCTCATGCCTGTAATCCCAGCACTTTGGGAGGCCAAGACAGGTGGATCACTTGAGGTCAGGAGTTCAAGGCCAGCCCGGCCAACATGACAAAATCCTGTTCCTACTAAAAATTCAAAAAAAATTAGCTGGGCATGGTGATACGTGCCTGTAGTCCCAGCTACTCAGGAGGCTGAAGCAGGAGAATTGCTTGAACCCGGGAGGTGGAGGTTGCAGTGAGCTAAGATGGTGCCACTGCACTCTAGCCTGGGTGACAGCGAGACTCCATTTCAAAAACAAAAAACAAAAAAACAACAAAGAGGAACCATATTGACTCAAGGAGAATAACATGTTCAGGAATATGCAGCTGCCTTCAGGTACAGCTGGATTCAGGGGGCTCATAAGTTATCAGGGCTCAGTCTTTCACTCTCACAATGGTGGCTACCTTTGAGCTTCAGACCCTCTTCACACTGGCCTAGCACAGCAGAAGCAAAACAATCCCAGCAAAAACCTGAGGGATAACTCACTGGTCCACTTGGGGCAGGTGCCCATTTCTGAGCCAATCCCTATGGGCAGAGAAATGAGGGGTGCTGATTGGCCAGCATGGAGCATTTGGCCTTCCTGGAACCAAGGATAAAGTTAGTGCTGCATGCCTTTCACATGGACAGGGAGTAAAGAAGGGGGCTCCCAGAGAAATTAGGGTGCTGTTATGATAGGGGAATTCATAGTGAGTAGACACAACCAAAAGGATAGATGTAATCTAAATCCCCACTCTGCAGACAAGGAACTACTACCTTAAAAATACACAATAAAATATTTTTTATTATCTATCCCCAGGTAGGGGAAGGGCCTTGTCCCAGCTCATTCAGTTAGCAGCACCCAGCTTCCTGTCTTCACCTGGTGTCTTTTCTCCTGGAGCAGGTGGTCTCCCAATAAACAGGGTTTGTTTACCCAACACAAACCCATTAGTATCCTTCCTGTCCTAGCTTCTTCTCCCAATCCACACTCAAGGTGACTCTAATACATATATTCCTGTTTTTTTGTTTTTAAGAGACAGGTTATGCTGTATTGCCCAGGCTGGAGTGCAGTGATGTGAAGAAGCTGGGACTACAGGCATATACCACCACACCCAGCTGATTTTTTTTTTTTTTTAACTTTCTGTAGAGATAGGGGTCTTACTATATTGCCCAGGCTGGTCTCAAACTCTTGGCTTCAATCAGTCCTCCCGCCTTGGCCTCCCAAAGTGCTGGGATTACTGGCATGAACCACCCACTGTCTGTCTACTTCCTGCTTTTGTTAAATTAAAAAAAAAAAGAACATATATATATATATATATAGAGAGAGAGAGAGAGAGAGATGAGACAGATATAGCTATAGATAGATAGATAGATAGATAGATAGATAGATGTATATACGTATGTTGAGATGGGGTCTTGCTCTGTCATCCAGGCTGCAGCACAATGGCGCAATCAAGGCTCACTGCAGCCTCAGCCTCTCAGCCTTAAGTAATCCTCCCACCTCAGCCTCCTGAGTAGCTGGGGCTACAGGCACACGCCACCATGCCCAGCTAAGTTTTTTTAAAAATTGTTTTGTAAATGCAGGGGTCTCACTGTGTGGCCCAGGCTGGTCTCAAACTCCTGGCTTCAAGTGATCCTCTCACCTCAGCCACACCTGGCTTAAATAAATATTTATTTATTTATTTATTTATTTTTAATTTTTTTTTTTGAGACGGAGTCTTTCTCTGTCCCCCAGGCTAGAGTGCAGTGGCGCGATCTCAGCTCACTGCAAGCTCCGCCTCCCGGGTTCACGCCATTCTCCTGCCTCAGCCTCCCGAGTAGCTGGGACTACAGGCGCCCGCCAACACGCCCGGCTAATTTTTTTGTATTTTTAGTAGAGAGGGGGTTTCACCGTGTTAGCCAGGATGGTCTCGATCTCCTGACCTCGTGATCCGCCCGCCTCGGCTTCCCAAAGTGCTGGGATTACAGGCTTGAGCCACCGCGCCCGGCCTAAATAAATATTTTAATCCCTATTTCCAAGACAGAGAAACTGAGAGGTTAAACAAATGATGTAATGCTGGGGTTGACATGAGCCATGTGGGCATGTCGGGGAACAGTTCTTCACTGGCTATAAGTCAGTCATGTGGCTACCCCTAGTTGCAAGGAAGGCTGAGATAGGTAGTAAAGCCATGGGAAGCCATGTGCCAAGCTAAAAATCAGGTATATTCTTACTAGGAGAGAGAAGGCAAGAACACACATTAAGGGATCATTTGCAATCTTTGACCAAAGCATCTGACTCTGAGATGCTCCATAAAAGGTAACTGCTATTGTTGTTCTCTTTTTTGAAAAACTCAGAAGGTATATTCGTTTTTGTTTGTTTGTTTTTGTTGAGACAGAATATTTGTTTTTGTTGAGACAGAATCTTGCTCTGTTGCCCAGGCTGGAGTACAGTGGTGCAATCTCAGCTCACTGCAACCTCTGCCTCCGGGGTTTAAGCAATTCTCCTGCTTCAGCCTCCCAAGTAACTGGGATTACAGGCATGTGCCACCACACCCGGCTAATTTTTGTAGTTTTAATAGAAACGGGGTTTCACCATATTGGCCAGGCTAGTCTTGAACTCCTGACCTCAAGTGATCCACCCACCTTGGCCTCCCAAAGTGCTGGGATTACAGTCATGAGCCACCCTGCAGGGCCTCAGAAGGTATATTTGAAAGATGTGCATAAATGCTGGGTACTGATATCGTTCTGCACTGGACTTTGGAATCAATAAAATAGAGTTTAAATTTTTATTTCATGCCTTCCTGGGCTGTATGACGTTAGGAAAGCTCCTTAACCTCTCTGAACCCTGCTTTCATCATTTGCTAAGCAAGGATAATGGTATATTACTCACCAAGGCCTGGGAAAATCAAATAAGACCATGGACATAAAGCTGAAGCATAGTATTCAGTCCGAAGAGGGTGTTCAATACATGGTCATTTTATTGATAAGGAGTGTATGCTGGGTTAGAATATGAGCTTGGAGATCAGAGAGAGCCCTGGCTTTAAATACAGAACTTCACTTCCTGGCTGAGCAAATTATTTAACCTCTCTGTGCCTCAGCCTCCCAATCTTTGAAATGGAAGCAGTAACAGTTCCAGCCCACTGGGTGGTTGAAGCGTGAAAGGATGGATGGCACTTTTATTTTATTTTCTTTTATTTTTTTGAGAGATGGAGTCTCCCTCTGTCATCCAGGCTGGAGTGCAGTGGCATGATCTCTGCTCACTGCAACCTCCGCCTCCCAGGTTCAAGCGATTTTCCTGCCTCAGTCTCCCGAGTAGCTGGGATTACAAGTGCCCACCACTATGCCCGGCTAATTTTTGTATTTTTAGTAGAGATGGGGTTTCACCATGTTTGCCAGGCTAGTCTCAAAATCCTGACCTCAAGTGATCCACCCGCCTCGGCCTCCAAAAGTGTTGGGATTACGGGCATGAGCTACCGTGCCCAGCCAGATGGCACATTTAAACCAGTCAAGCAAGTATTCTTTTGCTTTATTTTGTGTTATTATTAGGTTCCTTTTTCTCTTTGAGGGCATGGAGGAAGAGACAGGGTCAAAAGGCTGTTGCTACAAACATACAAAGTTTGTAGTAAGTAAGTCTTACACAAAAGAATACGTGTTATGTGCTGCCATTTCATCAAGTTCAAAAAACGGCAAAAATTGTCACTGCTGTTGGAATCAGGGTAACGGTTATTGCTGAGGATGGGAAAGACTTGAAGGGAGCTTCTCCGGGGCGGGGAATGTTCTGTTCCTTGTGCTGGGGGCTGGTTACCCCGCTGTGATGCCTTTGTGAAAATGTATCGAGCCATCACTCCCCTGTGCACTTTCCTTATTTGTGCTCTTTTCTGTATGTCTGTTACACTTCAATAAAAAAGTTTCCCCCCAAAAGTCTCTGTGGTCTGTTGGAAGCCGGCAATGGCCGAGGGGCTGAGGGGCACAGGTGGGGACACTTCCTTGCTAGCCACCGCAGTTTCTGTTTCAGCTTGAGGTACAGCAATCAACTTCCTCTTCAGATGCATGACTTGCTGCTGACCCCTAGAGCCCCTGGCCACAAGGCTCCTCTTGCCCCTGTAATGTGGCCTGATTCCATTCCTTCATCCGGGTCCAGTCTGGTGCCAGCCAGCCTGACTGTCCATGTTATCAGACGCCGGGACGGTGGGACAGACTTGTTTAGAAGGATATTTCGATCAGTAGCCTTGGGCGGCAGCTTCAGATCAACCTCATATTGAACTTACAAGGAGGGTTGGTGCTGTCTGTTCTTTCTTTCTTTCTTTTTTTTTTTTTGAGACGGAGTTTCGCTCTTGTTGCCCAGGCTGGAGTGCAGTGGCACGATCTCTGCTCGCTGCAACCTCCGCCTCCCAGGTTCAAGCGATTCTCCTGTCTCAGCTTCCCAAGCTGGGATTACAGGCATGCGCCACCACGCCTGGCTAATTTTCTATTTTCAGTAGAGACAGGGTTTCTCCATGTTAGTCAGGCTGGTCTTGAACTCCCAACCTCAGGTGATCTGCCCACCTCGGCCTCCCAAAGTGCTGGGATTGCAGGCGTGAGCCACCGCGCCTTGTCTGTTCTTTTATCCATTAATTCAAACGACAAGTTGTAGGCACCTAACATGTACATGGTTCATGGTTTGTACAAAGATACTTCATTCATGCATGCATGGATTCATTCATTCATTCATTCATGTACCTGCTAGGCACTGTACTAGGTGCTGGGAATGCATATGTGTAGAAAACAGACAAGGTCCCTGCACTCCTGGAGCTGATTTATTAGTAGAGGGAAACAGAAAATAAATAAATAAGTTGCCCAGCGTGATGGTTCACTTATAATCTCAGCACTTTGGGAGGCTGAGGCGGGTGGATCGCTGGAACCCAGGAGTTTGAGACGAGCCTGGTCAACATGGCAAAACCCCTTCTGTACAAAAAATACAAAAATTAGCCAGGTGTGATGATGCACACTTGTGGTACCAGCTACTTGGGAGGCTAAGGTGAGAGGATTGCTTGAGTCCAGGAGACAGAGGTTACAATGAACCATGATCACACTACTGCACTCCAGCCTGGGCAACAGAGTGAGACCCTGTCTCAAAAAAATAAAAATAAACAAGTAAATGCACAGCATGTTAGATGGTATGAGTGCTATGGAGAAAATTTAAGCAGAGAGAGGGACGGTGAGTGCAAGATATGTTTGGGGGCAGGTTGCAATTTTTAATAGAGTGTTCAGAAAATGACTTCCTGAGAAGGTGGCATTTAAGCAAAGACTTGAAGAAGCCAAGGGAGTTGGCCATTTGAATGTATGAGGGAGGGCTGGGTGTGGTGGCTCACGCCTGTAATCCTAGCCGTTTGGGAGGCTGAGGTGGAAGGAATGCTTGAGGCCAGGAGTATTTGAGATGAGCCTGGGCAACATAGTGAGACTCCCATCTCTACAAAACAATAAATAAGTTAGCCAAGCTCGTGGCACACACCTATAATGTCAGCTACTCAGGAGGCTGAGGTGACAGAACCAGAACCTGTCTAAAAGAAAAAAAAAGTATGTGAGGACAGCCTGAGAAGGAGCAACCATCATTAAAACAATATTGACAGGCCAGGTGTGGCGGCTCACGCCTGTAATGCCAACACTTTGGAGGCCGAGATGGGCAGATCACTTGAGGTCAGGAGTTCAAAACCAGCCTGGCCAACATGGCAAAATCCCATTCTACTAAAAATACAAAAGTTAGCGGCCGGGTGCGGTGGCTCACACCTGTAATCCCAGCACTTTGGGAGGCTGAGGCAGGTGGATCACCTGAGATCAGGAGTTCGAGACCAGCCTGGCCAACATGGTGAAACCCCATCTCTAGTAATAATACAAAAATTAGCTCGGCATGGTGGCACATACCTGTAATCTCAGCTACTCGGGAGGCTAAGGCAGGAGAATCACTTGAACTCAGAAGGCGGAGGTTGCAGTGAGCTGAGATGATGCCACTGCACTCCAGCCTGGGAGACTGAGCAAAACTCGGTCTCCAGAAAAAGTAGCTGGTCATGGTGACGGGCATCTGTAATCCTAGCTACTTGGGAGGCTGAGACATGTGAATTGCTTGAACCCTGAGGGCAGAGGTTGCAGTGAGCTGAGATCTCACCACTGCACTCCAGCCTGGGCGATAGAGAGAGGCTCCGTTTCAAAAAAAAAAGATAGTATGACTTTCTCCATTTGGATGCTTGCCCTTCCATCCCAGCCGCCATAGTTGGAAAGAAGCTCAGGATACGTAGAGAGGCTGTGTGTGGGGCCTCAGCTAAGCCCCAGCCAGCAGCCTGCATTAGCTGCCAGACAGAGTGAGACTTCAGGTAACTCTAGCTTCTAGCCTTTGAGTTTTCCAGCTGAGGCCTCAGTGCTGGGATTACAGGAGTGAGCCTTAGAGCAGATAGAATTTTTCCCCACCATGCCCTTCCTGAATTCCTATCCTACAGGAATTTGGGGTAATCTGTTAAACAAACCCCAAATGAGGAACATTCTATGAAATAACTGGCCTGTATTTTTTAAAAAATGTCAAGGTCATAAAAGACAAAGAAAAGCAGAGGCATCATTTCAGATGAGAGACAATTAGGCCGGGCGCGGTGATTCACGCCTATAATCCCAGCACTTTGGGAGGCGGAGGTGGGTGGATCACTTGAGGTCAGGAGTTTGTGACCAGCCTGATCAACAAGGTGAAATCCCGTCTCTACTAAAAATACAAAAATTAGCAGGGCGTGGTGGCAGGTGCTTGTAGTCCTAGCTACTTGGGAGGCTGAGACAGGAGAATTGCTTGAACCCAGGAGGTGGAGGTTGCAGTGAGCCAGGATTGTGCCACTGCACTCCAGCCTGGGCGATGGAGCAAGACTCCGTGAGCAAGACTCCGTCTAAAAAAAAAAAAAAAAAAAAAAAGAAAGACAAAAAGACAAAACATGGTCCTGAACTGGATCCTGCACTAGGCAGGAAAATGCTGTAAGGGATTTTTTTTGTTTTGTTTTGTTTTACCACAACTGACAAAATTGGCGTATGGATGGTGATCAAGGTAAATTTTTTGGTAACACTGCTGTGATTACAGCAAATAATATCTATTTTATTTTATTTTATTTTATTTTATTTTATTTTTGAGACAGTCTCACTCTGTTGCCCAGGCTGGAGTGCAGTGGTGCGATCTCAGCTCACTGCAACCTCTACCTCCTGGGTTCAAGCGATTCTCCTGCCTCAGCCTCCCAAGTAGCTGGGATTACAGAGTGCGCCACCACGCCTAGCTAGTTTTGTATTTTTAGTAGAGACAGGGTTTCCCCATGTTGGTCAGGCTGGTCTCGAACTCCTGATCTCAGGTGATCCACCCAACTCAGCCTCCCAAAGTGCTGGGATCACAGGAGTGAGCCACTGTGCCCGGCCTATAGCAAATAATATCTTGTTCTTAGGAAATACATGCTGAAATATTATGAGGTAAATGGGGCATCGAGGTAAATTTCCTGAGTTTGGTAACAGTGCTGTGGTTACAGCAAATAATATCCTGTTCTCAGTAAACATATGCTGAAATATTAAGAGGTAAATGCGGCGTGATGTATGAAAACTATACTCTAATAGTTCAGAAAAATAAATAATAATACTAAACAGTCACATGGAGAAAGAAAGGATAATAAAACAAACATGGCAAAATAGTAAAGACAGGTGATTCTGGTTAAAGGGTGTATGGAATTATTCTTGTTATAGTCCTATAAATTCAAAACCGTTTTGAAACCTGTAATCCTGATGATATCTCTGAAAGGGAAGTGGGTGGGTAAACGAACAGGGAGGAAGGGAGACCCATTTTTCACTCTTTACTTTCACTCTGTACTTTTTTTTTTTTGAGACGGAGTCTCGCTCTGTGCCCAGGCTGGAGTGCAGTGGCGCAATCTCGGCTCACTGCACGCTCCGCCTCCCGGGTTCACACCATTCTCCTGTCTCAGCCTCTCCGAGTAGCTGGGACTACAGGCGCCTGCCACCACGCCCGGCTAATTTTTTTTTTTTGTATTTTTAGTAGAGACGGAGTTTCACCGTGGTCTCGATCTCCTGACCTCGTGATCCGCCCGCCTTGTCCTCCCAAAGTGCTGGGATTACAAGCGTGAGCCACTGCGCCCGGCCCACTCTGTACTTTTTGAAGGTATTCATGTAGTCAAACAAGTAAAAGAAAGGGAAAATAAAAGTTCATTTATTAGACACAGATTCTAGGCACTGTGCTGAGCTAGTCAATACTTGAGGTGATTCTCATTTATTCCCCTCTACTCTGCACATTGCATGGAGGAAGAAACTGAGGCTTAGAGAAGGAAGGTGATTTGTCCAAGGCAGAACCCAGAGCCAGAAATTAACCCAGGTCCGTCCACTCAGTTGGGCAGGTTCTTTGCCTTTAAGGAGAGATTCCTTGAAACCCTCTTCACTGTTTAAAGAAAAAATAACAGGCCGGGTGCGGTGGCTCACACCTGTAATCCCAGCACTTTGGGAGGCCGAGGCAGGTGGATCACGAGGTCAGGAGATCGCGACCATCCTGGCCAACATGGTGAAACCCTGTCTCTAACTAAAATACAAAAATTAGCCAGGTGTGGTGGCTTGCGCCTGTAATCCCAGCTACCCAGGAGCCTGAGGCAGGAGAATCGCTTGAACCTGGGAGGCGGAGGTTGCAGTAAACCCAGATTGCGCCACTGTACTCTAGCCTGGGTGACACAGTGAGACTATATCTCAAAAATAATAATAATAATAATAATAATAATCTGGGGAGGTTGGGCACAGTGGCTCACACCTGTAATACCAGCACTTTGGGAGGCTGAGGCGAACAGATTACCTGAGGTCAGGGGTTTGAGACCAGCCTGCCCAACATGGTGAAACACCGTCTCTACCAAAAAATACAAAAATTAGCCAGGTGTGGCGGCATGCGCCTGTAATCTCAGCTACTCCAGAGGCCGAGGTGGGAGAATCGCTTGAACCGAGGAGGCGGATGTTGCAGTGAGCTGAGATGATGCCACCGCACTCCAACCTGGGTGACAGAGTCAGACCCTGTCTTAAAAAAAAAGGATAATCTGGGGTGTAACTAGGGAATTAGTTAGCCATCCAACAGACATTTATTTATAATCTATATTGGTTCCAAAGGCAAATTTACTATAATTTTCCGGTAGTGGGTGGTGGTGGGAGTTCTAGAGTGTTTTGGGGTGAGGGAGGGGCAGCCTTTGTGTTTATATCTCTGGTAAATTACCTAAAGAGATCTCAGATGAAAGGATTCTGATTCTTCAAGTATCCAATAAATTGAAGTAAATGATTATTTTCTTTGTCGATACTTTCTTATCTATTTCATATTTATAGTTTTGTATTCTTTTTCTAAAATTTCATGAACTTCAGGACTTATAACCCTGGATGGAACCCTGCTGGGCCAGGCCTTCTATCAGGTGCCAAGAGTCAAAAATGAGCTGGAAGTCTGATGGGTTTGAATGATTACCACAGTGATGTGTGGCCTGATGGGGGAAGTAGAGGCAACATTGGTGGCCCCAATCCTGTCATTCAGGGAGTTTCAGTGCTGTCTTTTCCCCTTTCCTCACAGCTGCCTTCAAACTCCTATTTGACCAGCAATAATATTTTTATTACCTGCTTCTCTGCTGTCCCAAAAATGATGTAGCTGGCATTGGCTTTATAGTACATGCATGATAATATCAGCCAATATAATGAGCATTAGGCATCATTCTAAGCCCTTTACTCAGAGTCTCATTTTAGCCTCAGAACAACCCTACTACAAGGGAGGTACAGTTATCCCATTTTACAGACAAAGACATTGAAACACAGGGAGGTTAAGAACTTTGGCCAGGTGCTGTGGCTCACACCTGTAATCTCAGCACTTTGGGAGGCCGAGGCAGGCAGATCACATGAGGTCAGGAGTTTGAGACCAGCCTGGCCAATATGGTGAAACCCCATCTCTACTAAAAATACAAAAATTAGCCAGGTGTGGTGGCAGGCACCTGTAATCCAGCTACTTGAGAGGTTGAGGCAGGAGAATCGTTTGAACCCAGGAGGCAGAGGTCGCAGTGAGCCAAGATCACACAACTGCACTGCAGCCTGGGTGACAGAATGAGACTCCATCTCAGAAAAAAAAAAAAAAAAAAAAGAACTTTGCCAAGGTCACATAGCTGGCACGTGGAAAAAGCAAGGGTCAAACCTGGGCAGCAGGGCCCACAGTGTCCGAATACTGTGGGTGTCTGTGACTTGAGCCTGCCCAGAATCCTAATTTTCCCTTGGGGAACTACCCTACCCCTATAATCTATATGGTTTGGGTGAAGCTGACCACAAACCTGGCTCTAGAATGGGTCATATCACCCAGTCTTAGCCCACCAGAGCAGAAAATTATCCTGGCTATGGCGATTAATTCAAAAGTGACCCCAGTCAGATCAGTGTGAACCTTCCATCAGATCTTTACTAAACACTATAAGGAAAAAGATACTTCCCCGGGGTAGTAAGAGCTCAGCAGTCTAGAGCTGCCAAGGCCATTTTTGTCACCTACTTGAAAAGGAATGCAGCACAGGGCAAATCTGAACTGGAGAAATAGAGCAAGACAAAGTCCCACTGACATTACTTAAGCTCCTGGATCCAGCCATGCCTGAAATACTCCTGGATTTTTCAACTGTATAAGCTAATATATTCTGCTCCCCTCTTTGCTCTTTTTGGTTCAGGCTAGTTGAGCACATAGTAAGTGCAGATGTTCAAACATAGATCATGGTTTAGGTCATGATTGCAGCCTACCCCATTATTATTATTATTATTAGTAGTAGTAGTAGTAGTAGTAGTAGTAGTAGTAGTAGTAGTAGTAGTAGTAGTAGTATTAAGATGGAGTCTTGCCCTGTCACCCAGGCTGGAGTGCAGTGGCGTGATCTTGGCTCACTGTGGCCTCTACCTCCCAGGTTCAAGAGATTCTTCTGCCTCAGCCTCCCAAGTAGCTGGGATCACAGGCATGCACCACCACACCGGGCTAATTTTTGTATTTTTAGTGGAGACCGGGTTTCGCCATGCTGGCCAGGCTGGTCTCGAACTCCTGACCTCAAGTCATCCACCTGCCTTGGCCTCCCAAAGTGCTGGGATTACAGGCATGAGCCATTGTGCTGGGGCTTATAATTATTATTATTATTATTATTATTATTTTGAGACAAAGTTTTCCTCTTGTTTTCCAGGCTGGAGTACAGTGGTGCTGTCTTGGCTCGCTGCAACCGAGGGTTCAAGCAATTCTCATGCCTCAGCCTCCCAAGTAGCTGGGATTACAGGTGTGTGCCACCACATCCGGCTAATTTTGCACTTTTAGTACAGATGGGGTTTCTCCATGTTGGTCAGGCTGGTCTCGAACTCCTGACCTCAGGTGATCCACCCACCTCGGCCTCCCAAAGTGCTGGGATTACAGGCGTGAGCCAGTGCACCCGGCCCCTATTATTATTACTTTTTAAAACATTTTCCTGTAACGGCTTTACTGAGATATAATTCAGATACCACATAATTTACCTATTTAAAGTGTATGATTTCATGGGTTTTCATTTTCATACATTTGGAGTTGAGCAACCAAGTCCCCAATCAATTTTAGAGCATTTTCACCACTCCCAAAAGAAACCCCATACACATTAGCTGTCAATCTCCATTTTCTCCCAAATCCCCCTGACCTGGCAACCACTAATCTACTTTCTGCCTCTACAGATTTGCCTATACTGGACATTTCACATAAATGAAATCATGTAACATACGCTCCTTTATGCTGTTCATTTGTTTTTTGTGTTTTGCTTGTTTTTTTGTTTGTTTTACAGAGACGGAGTCTCGCTCTGTTGCCCAGGCTGGAGTGCAGTGGCTTGATCTCGGCTCACTGGAACCTCCGCCTCCCAGGTTCGAGCAATTCTCCTGCCTCAGCCTCCTGAGTAGTTGGGACTACAGGTGTGTGCTGCCACGCCCAGCTACTGTTTTGTATTTTAGTAGAGATGGGGTTTCACTGTGTTGCCCATGCTGGTCTTGAACTCTTGCCCCCCCCTGCCTCCCAAAGTGCTAGGACTACAGGCATGAGCCACCGCACCTGGCCAGTTCTTTTGTTTAACATGTTTTTCCAGTTAATCTGTATTGTAGTAAGTGTCAGCCTCTATTTCTTTTTATTGCTCAATAAGACTCCATTGTATGGATACATACATTTATTTACTCATTTATAGGACGGGCATGGTGGCTCACACCTGTAATCCCAGCACTTTGGGAAGCTGAGGCAGGCGGATCACCTGAGGTCAAGAGTTCAAGACCGGTCTGGTCAACGTGGTGAAACCCCGTCTCTACTAAAAATAGAAAAATTAGCTGGGTGTGGTGGTGGGCACAAGTAATACCAGCTACTTGGAAAGCTGAGACAGGGGAATTGATTGAACCCAGGAGGTGGAGGCTGCAGTGAGCCGAGATTGCACCACTGCACTCCAGCCTGAGTGACAGAAGGAGACTAAAATATATATATCCACCTGTCAGTTGTTGGACATTTGGATTGGTTTCACTTTGAGCTATAACGAATAGTACTGCAGTGAACTTTCATGTACAAATTTTGTGAGGACGTATGTTTTCAATTCTTGGGCATATACCTGGGGGAAAATTGCTGGATGATATGGTAACCCTATGTTTACACTTTTTTTTCTTTTTTCAATAAAGACGGGGTCTCACTATCGAGGTTGCCCAGGCTGGTCTCAAACTCCCAAGTTCAAGTGATCCTCCCGTCTCAGTTTCCCAAAGTGCTGGGATCGCAGGCACTTGCATCACTGCACCCAGCTTGTTTAGCCTTTTGAGGAACTACTACACTGTTTTAAAGTGGCTGCCCACTTTACATTCCTATCAGCAGTGTAGGAGCACTCCCTTACTTTTGCTGTGTCTGGCAAGTTGCTTCAACTCTCTGGGCCTCTGTTTTCCCATATCGTAAATGGGGATGCTCTATTGTAAAGATTAAACAAAGACCATGACTGGGCACAGTGGCTCACGCCTGTACTCCTAGCATTTTGGGAGGCCGAGGTGAGAGGATCTCTTGAGCCCAGGAGTTAGAGACCAGCTTAGACAACATAGCAGGACCCCATTTCTACAAATAATTTTTTAAAATTAGCCAGGCGGCCGGGTGCAGTGGCTCACACCTGTAATCCCAGCACTTTGGGAGGCCAAAGTGTGTGGATCACCTGAAGTCAGGAGTTTGAGACCAGCCCGGCCAACACGGCGAAACCCCGTCTCTCCTAAAAATACTTAAAAATACAAAAATTAGTCAGGTGTGGTGGCACATGCCTGTAATCCCAGCTACTTGGGAGGCTGAGGCAAGACAATCACTTGAACCCAGCAGAGGATCTCATGCAGTGAGCTGAGATCGCACCACTGCACTGCAGCCTGGGCAACTTAGTAAGACTCCGTCTTGGAAAAAAAAAATACAGAAATTAGCTAGGTGTGGTGGTGCATACCTGTAGTCCTAGCTAATTGGGAGGCTAAGGTGGGAGGATCACCTGACCCCAGGGAGGTCAAGGCTGCAGTGAACTGTGTTCCAGCCTCTGCACTCCAGTCGGGGTGGCTGCTTGAGACCCTGTTTCAAAAAAAAAAAAAGTGATCGGGTATATGAGATTTGAGGCGAGTGTCTTACATTCTAGGCTTCAGTTCTCTTCTGTGAAGTGGGGATAGCAAAAGCATTTTCCTCGTAAGTTTCCTCTGAGCACGAAATGAGACCCGGCTGCTAGAGATAGGGCAATCTCAGATAAATGGCGACTTTAGACCTAGTCATAAAGTGCCTCCAGTTGAACAAAACTTGCCTGCCTATCTGTGGGCGATGCACCCAGTGGTATAATATTTATTAATGCTCCCTTGATTTTCAATGTAAGATTTTTTCGCCTTGTAAAACCCTGGAAGCGGCCGGGTGTAGTGGCTCACGTCTATAGTCCCAGCACTCTGGGAGGCTAAGGAGGGCGGATCAAAATATCAGGAGTTCGAGACCAGCCTGGCCAACATGGCAAAACCCCGTCTGTACTAAAACTACAAAAATTAGCCAGGCATGGGTGGCAGGTGCCTGTAATCCCAGCTACTCAGGAGGCTGAGGCAGGAGAATTGCTTGAACTTGGGAGGCGGAGGCAGTGAGCCGAGATCACGCCACTGCACTCCAGCCTGGGTGGCAAAAGCAAGACCTCGTCTCAAAAAAGAAAGAAAGAAAAAAAAACTCTGGAAGATTTGTGGTCCAATTCATGAGGATCAGCTGATATTCTGGAACCATGGTGTGGACTAGGGGGATGACATGATCTGCTGATTAATGACACATTGGCTGAGATACAGAAACTGTGCCCAGCTTGAAGTGAGAGAGTGTGAAACCCCCATGACTGAGTCATGGTCCTAGGAGTGGGATGAGGGTGGGGAGGCGGGCGGGAAGAGTGGAATGGGGGTGGTTAATTAGCAATTCCTTTAAGTGGGCTCCCTGCCTTTCTGTCTTTTTGTCTGACCTCGTCTCTTTCTATTCCACTTCCTACAGTACGGTCTCAAACACTTGCATTTTCAGAAAAAAGCATGATCTCCTGACCTTTGTACATGCTGTTCCCTTTGCCCAGAGCACCATTTCTGGTAATTTCCTCCCTGTCACCTGGCAACGTTCATCCTTGAGTTTTCAGTTTAGAGGTCAACTTCTGAGGTAGCTGTCCGAATTGCGGATCTTCTGTCTTGCCAGTGGGGCATGTATGTCCTCTGGATCAGAAAGCAGCATCTCTCTCTCTCTAATTTTTGAGACAGGCTGTGGCTGAGGCTGGAGTGCAGTAGCATGATCTCGGCTCACTGCAACCTCCACCTCCTGGGTTCAAGCGATTCTCTTGCCTCAGCCTCCTGAGTAGCTGGGATTACAAGTGTGTGCCACCACGCCTGGCCTGTTATTTTAAAATAATTAAATCTGTCTCCATCCTGGGATTGCTAAATAAATAAATAAATTAATTAATTAAAAGCAAAGCTTAAAAAAATGAAAGCAGCACATACTTGTGTAATAATGAATGTAAACAACCCAAAAATGTGTAGGTTAGAAGTGAGAGTTATTTTGCCCCGCCTAATAAATATTAGCTGAATCCATGAATAAATGTCATGTCTATAAATAGATGATGAATGAATGATTGAATAAGAAAACAGTTCTGTCCAGAGAGATCTCGGTTCAAGGTGACCCCCCCCACCTCCCACCCACAAGCAGGCCAGCTGGTTTCTCTGAAAGTCTTGGTCCTGGGCCAGCGTTTTATTTCTTTCTGGGATGGGCCCCTATCTAGGAGGTTTTTTTTCCTCGGAACCTTGGAGAATGACTCATGAGGACTTTCAATGAGCAGCAAGTGCCCTGGGGACATAGGGTCACATCCTGTTATTCAAGTAGGCAGGTCCTGGGTAGATCCCAGGGAGGTGGGTTGGTGGGGGATAAAGAGCTCCTGTATGGCCAGCAGCTGGCTGCAGTTCCCCAGGAAACAGCTTCCAGCAGACACTCAATCTCCAGTTGTAACAGGTGGCGCAGAGTCCGCTATCCCAGAGAGCGGGCTCAAGGCCTAGCCCTGCCAATGAGCTTGCTGTAGAAACTTTTCTATCAAATGAGGTGAGGTCCATGGAAAACCTAAAGGTTGCCTGTTGAATACTCATCCTGTTCCTTCTTTTTTACTTACAGAACCCCAATTGGGGGTGGGGGGCATTGGACGACAATGTGTCTAAGGGGAGGCTGGGCCTCTCTCCGGCCCCAGTATTTGTGTGTCCAAATGCATACACAAGTGTGTGTGTGTGTGTGTGTGTGTGTGTGTGTAGCTGCAAGCACACAGGAAAATGTGTACATCTTGTTTATCTTGTTTATCCACGAATCCCAGCTCCAAGACATCTTCCTGGAGGGATGGCTGAGGCACATGATGACAGTCTACATTCTTCTCATTTTATTTTTTCTAGTTTATTTTTGTTTGTTTCATTTTTTCCTTTTCTTGTTTTCTTTTGTTTGGTTTTTTGTGTGTGTATGTTTCTGTTTCTTATTTTTTTGTTATTTTAAATTTTATATATTTTTCTTCTCACTTTTTTATTTTGGAGACAGAGTCTTGCCCTGTCACCCAAGCTGGAGTGCAGTGGTCCAATCTCGGCTCATTGTAACCTCTATCTCCCAGGTTCAAGTGATTCTCCTGCCTCAGCCTCCCGAGTAGCTGGGATTTATAGGCATGTGCCACCGCGCCCAGCTAATTTTTGTATTTTTAGTAGAGATGGGGTTTCCCCATGTTTGCCAGGCTGGTCTCAAACTCCTGACCTTGGGCAATCCGCCTGCCTCAGCCTCCTAAAGTGCTGGGATTACAGGCCTAAGCCACCGTGCCCGGCCTCATTTTTTTTTTTCTTTTTTTTGAGATAGTCTCCCTCTGTCACCTAGGTTGGAATGCACTGGTGCAGTAATGGCTCACTGCAGCCATGACCTCCCAAGCTCAAGCAATCCTCCCACCTCAGCCTCCCACATAGCTGGGACTACAGATGAGTGCCACCATACCCGACTAATTTTTGTATTTTTTGTAGAGATGGAGTTTTGCCATGTTGCCCAGGCTGGTCTCCAACTCCTGGGCTCAAGTGATCCTCTGACCTCGGCCTCCCAAACTGCTGGGATTACAGGCTTGAGCCACTGCACCCGGCCTATTCTCACTTTCTATATGGCTTTGGGTAAGTCACAATCTCTTTGTGCTTCAGTTTCTTCTCTGAAATGGGAATGGCAAGCTGGATACCCTGAGCGTGTCTGTAGTCCCAGCTTCTGAGACTGAGGCCAGGAGTTCAAGGCTGCAGTGTGCCATGATCACTCCTACGAATAGCCAGTGCACCCCAACTCGACAAAAATTTAAAAGACCAGGCACAGTGGCTCACATCTATAATCCCAGTACTTTGAGAGGCCAAGGTGAGAGGATCACTTGAGCCCAGGAGTTGGAGACCAATCTGGGCAACACAATGAGACTCTGTCTCATTTATAACAACAACAATAAAAAGTAAAAAATAAATAGTGGAGATTCATGTGAGAAAACCTATAAAAACAGAGGATATTGGCTGTTAAATATTGATGCTTGCAGGTTGTCAAGAAAGGAATCTTGTAGGGAATATAGAACTCCTGGCCCCTTTCCTAAAGGTTCTGATGCAATGGGTCTGGGATGGGGCCAGGCCTCTGTTACCAAGGGCGCCAGTGACGTTTATCAGCTAGCGAATTTGAAAATCACTGTCTTAGGCCGGGCGCGGTGGCTCATGCCTGTAATCCCAGCACTTTGAGAGGCTGAGGCAGGTGGATCACCTGAGGTCAGGAGTTCCAGATCAGCCTGGTCAACATAGTGACACCCTGTCTCTACTAAAAATACAAAATATTAGCTGGGTGTGGTGGCAGGCACCTATAATCCCAGCTACTCGGGAGGCTGAGGCAGGAGAATTGCTTGAACCCGGGAGGCTGAGGTTGCAGTGAGCCGAGATCATGCCACTGCACTCCAGCCTAGGCAACAAGAGCGAAACTCCGTCTCAAAAAAAAAAAAAAAAAAAAGGAAAAGAAAATCACTGGCTTGGGAGAAATTCCAATTCCTGACTTTGCCCCTTATACCTGAACAAGTCATCACACTTCTATAATCCTGATTTCCTCACCTCTAAAATAATAATAATATGGCTGGACACAGTGGCTCACGCCTGTAATCCTAACACTTTGGAAGGCCGAGGCAGGTGGATCACTTGAGGTCAGAATTTCAAGACCAGCCTGGGCAACATGGTGAAACCCTGTCTCTACTAAAAATACAAAAAAATTAGCCAGGCGTGGTGGCGGGCGTCTGTAATTCCAGCTACTCAGGAGGACGAGGCAGGAGAATTGCTTGAACCCAGCAGGCAGAAGTTGCAGTGAGCCAAGATAGTGCCACTGCACTCCAGCCTGGGTACCAGAGCAAGACTCTGTCTCAAAAAATAAAAAAATAAAAAAATAAAAAATAATAATAATATTACTAACCTCAGTGGTTCCTAGTAGGAGTTGACAATGGTTCTCAACCGAGGGTGATTTTTTTCTCCAGAGGATATTTGACAATGTCTGGAGAAAGTTTTGGTTACAACCAGGTGTGGTGTTGCCCCTGGCATCTGTGAATGGAGGCCAGGGGTGTTGCTAAACATCAGATAACACGCAGGACAGCCCCTGAAGCAAAGAATGAGCCAGCCCAAAATGTCAGTAGCGCCAAGGTTGGGAAACTCTGGGTTAAACTTACTCATGCACCATGTGCTCTCAGGAGGGTAGAGACCAAGAAGCATTTTTTGTTGACTTAGCACAAACAAAGTTGCCCACAACATAAAGGCCTTTCCCAGTCCAGGAAAACGGAGTAAAGTGCTGGGTGTGAAGAAGGTCAGAGCCAGAGAGAGACCCATTGTTCTGCATGAGAGGGGGTGGGGAGAGTGGCAGTGGTGCCAGAAATCTCTGCGTGTGACCAACTGAGAGAAGCCAGCCGGATGGCAGGGTTGCCAGGGCCTTTGTTCCAAGCTGCACTTGAGTAGTGAGCTTGAGGTTTTTCCATAGAAGGTGGGTACTCATTGAAAGGGACTTCGTTTTCTGAAGTTGCTTGTTGCTCCCCCCACCCTTTTTTTTGTTGTTGTTGAGACGGAGTCTCACTTTGTTGCCCAGGCTGGAGTGCAGTGGCACGATCTCTGCTCACTGCAACCTCTGCCTCCCTGGTTCACGCCATTCTCCTGCCTCAGCCTCCCAAGTAGCTGGAACTACAGGTGCCCGCCACCACGCCCAGCTAATTTTTTGTATTTTTAGTAGAGACGGGGTTTCACTGTGTTAGCCATGATAGTCTCGATCTCCTGACCTCCTGATCCACCCGCCTCGGCCTCCCAAAGTGCTGGGATTACAGGCATGAGCCACCGTGCCCAGCCCCTCTTTTTATATTAAGAGAATATTGACCGTCTAGATCAGTGGTTCAGGAGTGATTTTTGTCTCCCGGGGACATTTAGCAATGTCTGGAGGCACTGACATAACTGGGGAGAAGGGTTTTCTGGGCATCTGGTGGGTGGAGGTCAGGCCTGCCCCTAAACCTCCCACAGTGAACAGGACAGCCCCCATCCCCACCCCCACTCAAGAATTATTTGGCCCAAAATCTAAATAGTGCTGATGTTGTGAAACTCCAAATCACATGGCAAAATCCTGTCTCTACTAAAAATACAAAAATTAGCCGGGCCGGATGGCACATGCCTGTAGTCCCAGCTACTCAGGAAGCTGAGGCACAAGAATTGCTTGAACCTGGGAGGTGGAGGTTTCAATGAGCAGAGATTGCACCACTGCACTCCAGCCTGGGCGACAGAGCTAGACTCTTGTCTTAAAAAAAAAAAAGAGAAAAAGAAAAAAATAATAAATTCCAAGTTATATAAAAATGTCATTATTGGGGTCCAAACCACCCCTACCGCTTAGGAGGTGGCAGGGGAACAGGTTTGAGGAGGGAAATACTCCTGAATTCTTTCTGTTTGGACAGGTCAAGTCGTACCGAGATCATTTGAGAGCCAGAAGGGGGCCCTAGAGGTATTTTGCAGTGTTTCTTGAGGCCCCATTCTGTGCCACACTCCCTGCCCTCTGAATGCAGGCATCTTGGAGAAAGGTCATCACCTCAGAGCTGGAGAAATGTCAAGCTAGTTGAATAACAGGCACCAAAGGTTTTGAGGGGTGCAGAGCAAAGAGCCTTGGGCTGAGAGTTTGAGTCCTGTTTCAGTGAGACCAGCAAGCGCCTCCTCTCTCCAGCTTCTCCATTTCCACCTCTGCAAACTCGACTCCAAGGACACAAGATGGCTGGAAACCAGATGGTGGAGGTAAGGGAGATGCTGAGAGCTGGACAGAGGCTCTGGCACCACTGAAGTTCCCAGAAGTCAGGGCAGAGTTGGTGTCCAAGGAGGTCCAACCATGAGGACAGAGTGTAAGTGGATGTAGGGCATAGCAGAGGACCTGGCCACCTTTTAGTTGAAGAGGAAGTGATGAAGAGAAAGAGAAGGTTGTTAGGAGGAGGAGGTGACAGAGAAGATAACATCTCTCCAACTGGAGTTAAGGTCTCAAGCCACATAGGGTATGGCTGCAGATCCTGGAGGTTGGTTTTACCACTGAAAATCCCATGTCTCCAGAGTATCTTTAGTCCCAGGCAAACCAGGATGGTTGATCTTCCTGCCCAAACTGCCCACTCCCAGTCCCCTTCCCCTTGCCTTCTTCTATTAGAGAGACCAGGAAGCTAAATACTTGGTTCTCCAGTGGAGGCAGTGAGACATGGTTCAGGATAATGAGATGCAGGCTGAAGTCCACTGGGAAGGCGTTCCTTCTGAAATATATATATATATGCTTTTATTTTTCCATGATTACAAACACAATTGAATATCAAATGCACAAAGTAAGAATTATACGGGGAAAAAAATCAGATACGTTCATATTCTTATCACCTTTTCAAGGCTATTTCCATCCAGAATACCCTTGGTTTGCCAGGGCCAATAGAAAGAAGTCACAAAATCGCCTTTAGTCAAATTGTGTGTTTGCTTTCTTCTATAATTCCAATACCTCCACATCAACGACTTGAGATAGCTGCCAAGATTTTATATAATCAGTGCCAGTGTCTTCATTCATTCTACAATGAAGGCTGTCACTTCACACTTGGAAGGTTGCACAGCGGCCAGGCAGAGGCGCTCCTCACATCCCAGACGATGGGCGGCCAGGCAGAGGCGCTCCTCACATCCCAGACAGGGCGGCCAGGCAGAGACGCTCCTCACTTCCTAGACGGGGTGGCAGCCGGGCAGAGGCTGTAATCTTAGCACTTTGGGAGGCCAAGGCAGGCGGCTGGGAGGTGGAGGTTGTAGCGAGCCGAGATCACGCCACTGCACTCCAGCTTGGGCAACATTGAGCGTTGAGTGAGCGAGACTCCGTCTGTAATCCCAGCACTTCGGGAGGCTGAGGCGGGCAGATCACTCAAGGTCAGGAGTTGGAGACCAGCCTGGCCAACACGGCGAAACCCTGTCTCCACCAAAAATACAAAAACCAGCCAGGCGTGGTGGTGTGTGCCTGCAATCCCAGGTATTCGGCAGGCTGAGGCAGGAGAATCACGGGAGCCCAAGGCAGGGAGATTGCAGTGAGCAGAGATTATGCCGCTGCACTCCAACCTGGGCAACAGAGGGAGACTGCTCTGTCACCCAGGCCAGAGTGCAGTGGCACTATTATAGTTCATCGCAGCCTTGAACTCTTGAGCCCAAGCATTTCCCTTGCCTCAGCCTCCCAAGTAGCTGGGACTAGAGGCATGCACCAACATGCCCAGCTACTTTAAATTTTTTTTTTTTTTT
The DNA here is from genome assembly GCF_009828535.3 of Hylobates moloch. Lineage (NCBI taxonomy): Eukaryota > Metazoa > Chordata > Mammalia > Primates > Hylobatidae > Hylobates > Hylobates moloch. The sequence continues at coordinate 11,023,256 of NW_026652296.1, forward strand.
TGTAAAGGCAAGAGTCTCACTTTGCTGGCCAGGCTGATCTCAAACCTCTAGGCTCAAGTAATCCTCCCACCTCAGCCTCTCAAAATGTTGGGATTATAGGAGTGAGCCACCACACCCAGCCATAATCCCTGAGATTTGGCTGGACAGTCAAAAGCTACATTTCCCCACATATAGATATGGCCATCTGATCACATCCTGGCCTATGAGATGTGAACAAAAATGACAAGTGCATCTTCCATGCCAGTTCCTTAAAGCAACAGAGTATACCCTTCCCTGCCATTGCTTGGTTAACGGACTCAGACAATGAATGGGCCAACCAATTCACTCCTTGAATGAACATGTTTGTTTGACCTGTGCAACATCAATGCCTTCTTCTGATCATAGCACCCCAATTTTCCTTCAGACAATGAAGCAAAGGCTATCGGTGCCCTGGCCATTGTCCTAACCTTTAATGCACGCTGGCCCAAGCTTCATCTCTTTGTCTGAGGACTTTCTCAGACCAGCAGGGACCATGCTCTTTCATGCTGGAAGTTCTGGGCAAAAACACTCCTGGTAGCAACTGTCAGACAATGACTGACAGAAGTTAGTAGATGAATACCCCAGCTCCCTCAGCCCTAAGATGGGATAACACTGAGGTCTATGTTTGCTATGGTTTGAATGTGTCCCCCCAAAAGCGTGTATTGGAAACTTAATCCGCAATTCAAATGTGCTGGGGAGTGGAGCCTAATGGAGCCCTCATGAGAATGGATGAATGCCAGTTGTGAAAGGGCTTGAGGCTGCGAGTTCAATCTCTTGCTCACCCTCACCTTCTCTTACCTTTTCACCTTCTACCATGAATGATGCAGCACGAAAGCCCTTGCCAGATGCCAGCACTATGCCCTTGGACTCCCCAGTCTCCATAACCATGAGCCAAATAAATTTCTATTGTTTTAAATTGCCCAGTCTGTGGTATTCTGTTATAGCAGCACAAAATAGACTAAAACAATGCTCTACACTGGCTGCCAGAGCTCCCTGATGGGATTGTGCTCCAGTTGTCCACCGTGGCAACCTGCTTGATAATACTTCCTGTTTCAGCAGGCTTCTCTTCTCTGTCTCATTCCCTCAATCCTCTAATGGTGCTTTCTGGGATCATCTCCCTAATAATCCACTTGCACCTCAAATCCTCATCTCAGAGTCTGCTTCTGAGGGAGCCCAAACAAAGGCATGAAAACTTTCCCATTCCCCAGTCTCAGTCTACATGGTTAAAGTGGGCCAAAGCCCCATTCCAGGATGGGTCAGACTCAGGTCTGACCAATGACACCACCATACCTCTTTTAGGTACAGTGATGGTTCAGGGATGACCATCTGAACTCAAACCAGGCCAATAACAGTTTCATCCAGGATTTATGTTGAAATGATTGAGAAAGAGAAACATTTCTGCTGTGGTTTCGAAACTGTCAGGATGTTGGCTTGTGAGCCCACAATCCTCTGAGAAAGAAGCCACACCAGAGACAGAGCAGTGAGATGAAAAAGAGAAACCACAACCCAATGGCTTTAGGTGCATCTCTATTTCCACTGCGGTGTATAAATAATTTTTTCATTTATTAGGCTGGGGCATGAGAACTCTCCTGTTCCCCACAGGCAGGACTACTCCCTATTGTTTCACATGTTTACTTTCCCTGCCTGGCCCCTGAAGCCACTGGGGTTTGCAGTCTCTGTATTTGGCTGCAAACCAGTTTTTGCATAAGTGTTCTTCCTGAACATTGTTCAACCTGAATGCTTTAGCAACACGATGGGGCAAGGACAGTTACCGAAAGTTCAACGTGGTGGAATAACCTGATTGGGAATTCAACTGTCTTTCATTTTCTCAATTCCAGGGTCATTGGGAAAGAATGAAAGGCATTTCCCTACTCTTTGCCAAGAAGGTAGCTGGGGCTTTGTGATGGAAAGGACTGGGTGTCTTTTGTCTCCCATGCAGAATTCAGAGACCGTCCTTCCCCAAAGTCTGGGTCAGACAGTCTCAGACTACAAAGGCAGGACTACCTACATTAGGGGTCCTGGAGGAGCTTGTTCCAAAGATGGAGGTTCAGGTCCCAGGACAGGTGTCTCAGTCACCTGGGAATTTGTCTTTCAAACATGTTTTCAATTTGTCTTTCAAACATGTTTCTCCAAACACTGAGAAACTTGGGATTCTTTTATTTGTATTTATACTTCTTTTTTTCTTTTTCAGATAGAGATGGGGTCCCGCTATGTTGCTGGTCTCAAACTCCTGAACTCAAACAATCCTCCCACCTTGGCCTCTCAAAGTGCTGGGATTACAGGCATGAGCCACTGTGCCCGGCCTAGGATTCTTTTATTTGTAAATGACAGAAGCCCCATTTAAAACTGATTTTTACACAAAAAGCAATTTATTGGCTTAAGTAACTGAAAAGGACTGAAGTAAGTAACTGAAAAGTACTGGCTTTAGACCTGGCTGGATTCAGGAACTCAAATGAGGTTACCAGACATAGTCTCTCGCCATCTCTTGGCTTTGCTCTTCAGTGAGTTGGCTCCAGTCTTAGTCTGTACTTGACAGCAAGCTGGCAACCAGTAGCTCCGGGCCTGCATCCTGCCAGGTATGAGTGTGGTGGGAAAGGAGGTCACTTCCTGGAAATGCTGCTGAAGTTGCAGCATTCACTCTGATTGGATGAACTCAAGTTGTGGCTCATCTCTGAACCAATCATTGTCACTCAAAGAAGGCAATGCTTTGATTGTCCAGGCCTGGTTACATGCTTATTGATGGAACCAAGGGGTAGAAACAGCCTCACCTGAACTGCAGGGAGTGGAAGCGAGGGAGGGGAGGTTTCCCAAAGAAATTTGTGTCCAGTATAGTCTAGTCTAGGCCATAAATCTTCCCCTCATGTTTAGGTGCTCCGGGCATCTCAGCACCCTGGGGAAGTCCAAGTTGCTTTTTGGTCCAGATCACAAAAAGAGATCCATGATGCCCACTCAGGAAATCATCAAAGCCATATGGCAGCGTGTGGTGGCTCATGCCTGTAATCCCAGCACTTTGGAGGCCAAGGATGGAGGATCACTTGAGCCCAGGAATTTGTGACCAGTCTGAGCAACATGTCGAAACCCCATCTCTACAGAAAATACCAGTATTAGCCAGGCATGGTGGCACCTGTAGTCCCAGCTACTTGGCAGGCTAAGGTGGGAGGATCGATTGAGCCTGGGAGGTCGAGGCTGCACTGAGCTGTGATCATGCCACTGCACTCTAGCCTGGGTGATGGAATGAGACCCTGTCTCAGAAAATAAATAAATAAACAGTAGGTTAGTACAAAAGTTCAACTGTGTTTTTTGCCATTTTTAAAAGAAGTGGTAAAAACCACAACTACTTTTGCACCAACCTATAAATAAAGCCCTAAAAGAGATTCTGTTGATTACTTCATTCCCCTTCTTCCCTGCCAACAGAACCTAATTTTGTTGGAATGAAACACAACATATCAGGCGCAGGAAATTAATTCTGATTGGTCTGAGCCAGCCATGGAAATCCTGTTGACAGTCTTGGAGTAAGCATTGGAAGCAGTCCTGGCAGTTGAGGCATTGGTGGAGGTCTGCTGAGGGTTTCTGGGAAGGATGTTCCTTTCTGTTAAAAGAGAGAAACTTTCCCGCCTCCCAACTTCTTTTCTCTCTCACACATATTCTTCCAGCCTTTGGACATTGCTGTGCTAGAATGTGACATTTGAAGTTGCAGCAGCCATTTTGAGACCACGAGGAATCCTTGAGAAGCTTAAAGGCATTTGAACCAGAGCAACTCCGTCTTGAGTAGGGGCTGCATGAAATAAGGCTGAGACCTACTGGGCTACGTTCTCAGGCAATTAGGCATTCTAAGTCATAGGATGAGACAGGAGGTCAGCACAAGATACAGGTCATAAAGACCTTGCTGATAAACAGGTTGCAGTAAAGAAGCCTGCCAAAACCCACCAAAACCAAGATGGCGATGAGAGTGACCTCTGGTCATCCTCACTGCTATACTCCCACCAGTGCCCTGACAGTTTACAAAAGCCATGACAACCTCAGGAAGTTACCCTATATGGTCTAAAAGGAGAGGCATGAATAATCCACCTCTTGTTTAGCATATGATCAGGAAATAACCATAAAAATGGGCAACCAGCCACTCTCAGGACTGCTCTGTCTATGGAGTAGCCATTCTTTATTCCTTTATTTTCCTAAGAAACTTGCTTTCACTTTAGTATGCGGCCTCACCCTGAATTTTTTCTTGTGCGAGATCCAAGAACCCTCTCTTGGGGTCTGGATTGGAACCCCTGTCCAGTAACAAGCTAATCCAATACCCCAGAACTGAGACGCTGAAATAGCCAACCCTGAAACAGCCCACCTATTGGTTACCTGAGATAATACTAAGTGCTTTAGTCACTTAAGGCCCTCTTGACCCAGTCTCATTACATGCAACTCAAAGTACCCTAATGAATCCACCTGTAGGTAAAGAGGGCAGAACAAAAAAGGCTGTGACTTCTTGGAGATTATTCTGGTTCAAAAGCTGGTTGAGCCTCTCCCACTTGGCTCCCTCAATGTTCTATTAAGAAGCTCCTGCTACTTCCTGCTGACCAGGTCATTTAAAAGAAGAAGAAGAAAGAGCTGTTGCACAAGATAAGCATTCATCATTCATTAGCACACTCCCACTATGGGCTGGGTGCTGTAAACTTCTTTGCCAGTCTGAAAGTTGCCTGAAGCCTCATGCAAGCATTTACAACACAGAGGGTGAGAGTGAGCTGGCTGTGGAGTCTAGCCTCTAACTTTTTTTTTTTAATTTTCATTTGTTAGTAATTACCGTTTTTTTTGTTTGTTTGTTTTGTTTTGTTTTGTTTTGTTTTGTTTTGTTTTTGAGTTGGCGTCTCCCTCTGTTGCCCAGTCTGGAGTGCAGTGGCATGATCTTGGCTCACTGCTTCCACCTCCTGGGTTCAAGCAATGCTTGTGCCTCAGCCTCCTGAGTAGCTGGGATTACAGGCATGTGCCACCACATCCGGCTAATTTTTGTATTTTTAGTAGAGACAAAGTTTCACCATGTTAGCCAGGCTGGTCTCAAAATTGTGACCTCAAGTTATCCTCCTGCCTTGGCCTCCCAAAGTGCTGGGATTACAGGCATGAGCCACTATGCCCAGCCAATAATTTCAAACTTATGGAAAAGTTGTACAAATAAAAATAGGATAAAGAATATCTATATGCCCTTTATTCCAACTCACCTATCATAAATACTATACTCCATGTTCTTTATCATTTTCTGCCATCCCCTGCAATGTGTATATGTTTGTGTACATAAGTTTTTGAACCATTTGAAGGTAAATTATATATATCATGACCCCTTACCACTATATGCTTCTGTATTTGCTAAAAATAAGGCTATTATCTTATACAACCCGAGTACAGTTATCAATATAGTGTCTTTTTTTTTTTTTTGAGACAGGGTCTCACTCTGTCACTCAGGCTAGAGTGCAGTGGCACAATCACGGCTCACTGCAGCTTGGACCTCCTGTACTCAAGTGATCCTCGTATCTCAGCCCTCTGAGTAGCTGGAACCACAGGTGTGCACCAACAAACCTGGTTAATTTTTTTTTCTATTTTTTGTAAAGATGAGCTATCGCTATGTTACCCAGGCTAGTCTTGAACTCCTGGGTTCAGGTGATCCTCACATCTCAGCCTCCCAAAGTGCTGGGATTACAGGTGTGAGCCACCACACCTGGCCAGTATCTTCAACATTACTATAATTAGTTTCTTTAATCTACCACTTGTATTCCAAATTTTTTTTTTTTTTTGAGACAGAGTCTCACTCTGTTGCCCATGCTGGAGTGCAGTGGTGCAATCTCAGCTCACTGCACCCTCCACCTCCCAGACAGAATCTCCCAGGTTCAAGCAATTCTTGTGCCTCAGCCTCCTGAGTAGCTGGGATTACAGGCACCTGCCACCATACCCAGCTAATTTTTGTATTTTTAGTAGAGATGGGGTTTCGCCATGTTGGCCAGGCTGGTCTCAAACTCCTGAGCTCAGGCGATCTGCCCGCCTCAGCCTCCCAAAGGGCTAAGATTACAGGTGTGAGCCACCACGCCCGGCCCCAATTTTGTTAATTGAATCTATAATGTCATAAGGGATTTTTTTTTCTCCTTCAGTACAGAATCCAGTTTAGTGTCAAGTATTGCATTTAGTTGTCATGTCTCTTTAGTGTCCTTTGATCTGGAGCATTTCACAGCGTTTCTTTGTCTTTTATGACATTTTTGAAGAATGCTCTTCTTCCACGCAATGTCTTTTTTTTTTTTTTTTTTTTTTTTAAAGAATAATGCAGGCCGGGCGCGGTGGCTCACGCTTGTAATCCCAGCACTTTGGGAGGCCGAGGCGGGCGGATCACGAGGTCAGGAGATCGAGACCACGGTGAAACCCTGTCTCTACTAAAAATACAAAAAAATTAGCCGGGCGTGGTGGCGGGCGCCTATAGTCCCAGCTACTCGGAGAGGCTGAGGCAGGAGAATGGCGTGAACCCGGGAGGCGGAGCTTGCAGTGAGCAGAGATTGCGCCACTGCACTCCAGCCTGGACGACACAGCGAGACTCCGGCCCAAAAAAAAAAAAAAAAAAAAGAATAATGCTCCTTTTGAGTCTGTCTGATGTTTTCTTGTGATCAGATTCAGATTATGCATATTCTGGTTCATCATTCATTAGGACACTCCCACTATGGACTGGGTGCTGTAAACTTCCTTGTCAGTCTAAAAGTTGCCTGAAGCCTCATGCAAGCATTTACAACACACAGGGTGATAGTGCGCTGGCTGTGGAGTCTAGCCTCTAACATTTTTATTTGTTTTAATTTTCATTGTAAATAATTTCTTTTTCTTTCTTTTTTTTTTTTTAGATGGAGTCCCCTCTGTCACCCAGGCTAGAGTGCAGCCTGATTCTACAACTTGGCCATGTGATCCTGAGCAAATTACATTCCCGTTTGAGTTTCAGTTTTCCTTCTGCAACAACAACAAAAAAAGGGTTGGATTAAGTAATGATTAAAACCCGTTTCTGCCAGGCGCGGTGGCTCACACCTGTAATCCCAGCACTTTGGGAGGCTGAGGCGGGCGGATCACAAGGTCAGGAGTTCAAGACCATCCTGGCTAATATGGTGAAACCCCATCTCTACTAAAAACACACAAAAAATTAGCCGGGCATAGGTGGTGCACGCCTATAGTCCCAGCTACTCGGGAGGCTGAGGCAGGAGAATGGCATAAAACCTGGGAGGCGGAGCTTGCAGTGAGCCGAGATTACGCCACTGCACTCCAGCCTGGGAGACAGAGCGAGACTCCATCTCAAAAAAAAAAAAAAAAAAAAAAAAACCCTTCCTAGATTTCTACTGTCATTTTTTATTTTTCACCAATCCTCTAGATTCTTTTTTTATTTTCTTCTAAAAGGAACAAAAGGCCGCCAGACACGGTGGATCACACCTCTAATCCCAGCACTTTGGGAGGCCGAGGCGAGCGGATCACCTGAGGTTGGGAGTTCAAGACCAGCCTGACCAACATGGAGAAACCCCGTCTTGACTAAAAATACAAAATTAGCTGGGTATGGTGGCACATGCCTGTAATCCCAGCTACTCAGGAGGCTGAGGCAGGAGAATCACTTGAACCCAGGAGGTGGAGCCTGTAGTGAGTCAGACTGCACCACTGCACTCCAGCCTGGGCGACAGAGCAAGACTCCATCTCAAAAAAAAAAAAAAAAGAAAAAGAAAAAGAAAAACGCCTAGACCTGGAATTTGCAGGGGAAAGAGCAAGACTCTGCCTCAAAAAAGGACTTAGAGGATCAGAGAAGAGTCACCAGTCAGACTGAGAAACCAAGCATATCCAACTGCTGGAGTAAAACTGCAAAAGGGAGGTGGTGGAGAGGTGTCTGGGAAGCAGTTCTTTGTGAGTCTACAGTCAAGAACCTGGTCATGGGCCTAAGCCAACTTTTGGAAAGCAGGCCAACAGTTAGAAAAAAGAGCTAGAGGCCAGGTGCAGTGGCTCACGCCTGTAATCCCAGCACTTTGGGAGGCTGAGGCGGGTGCGTCACCTGAGGTCAAGAGTTTGAGACCAGCCTGGCCAACAGGTTGAAACCCCGTCTCTACTAAAAATACAAAAATTAGCCGGCATGGTGGTGTGCGCCTGTAGTCCCAGCTACTTGGGAGGCTGAGGCAAGAGAATTGCTTGAACCTGGGAGGCAGAGGTTGCAGTGAGCCGAGATAGTGCCACTGCGCTCCAGCCTGGGTGACAGAGCGAAACTACATCTCAAAAAAAAAAAAAAAGCTAGAGGTAGTATAGGAGAGAGCAGAGAGCAGTCCTAAAAACAGACAACCATAATCCAGTTTGATAGGTGTTTCAACACAAGGTGCAATGGAAGCCCTAAGGGGTTACAGAATCCAGTCTAGAAATCAAGAAAGATGGTTGGGTGCGGTGGCTCATGCCTGTAATCCCAGCACTATGGGAGGCCAAGGCAGGCAGATCACTTGAGCTCAGGAGTTTGAGACCAGCCTGGACAACACGGTGAAACCCCGTCTCAACTAAAAATACAAAAATTATCTGGGCATGTTTGTGGGCACCTGTAATCTCAGCTACTCAAGAGACTGAATCATTCGAACCCAGGAGACGGAGGTTGCAGTGAGCCAAGATCGCGCCACCACACTCCAGTCTGGGTGATAGAGCGAGACTCCATCTCAAAAAAAAAAAAAAAGAAAGAAAAGAAATCAAGGAAGGCCTCTTGGAGGAGAAAACATTTGAGCTGAGACCGGACGAAGGAGGAGACAGCCACATGAAATGGGGGAGGAGGGAGAGAAATTAGCATATGCAAATATCTGGAGGTAATATAGGATATTGTCAGAGGTGTTAGAACCAGAGCGACTCCATCTGGAATAGGGGCTGGGTAAAATGTGGACGAGACCCACTGGGTCTAGTAATATTATTACTAGAAAGGGCTCCTGATCCAGACCACAAGAAAGAATTCTCTCACAAGAAAGAATTCGGGATGAGTTCACAGAGTAAAGCAATAGCAAGTTTATTAAGAAAATAAAGGAATAAAGGCCAGGCGCGGTGGCTCACACCTGTAATCCCAGCACTTTGGGAGGTTGAGGCAGGGGGATCACCTGAGGTTAGGAGCTCAAGACCAGCCTGGCTTACTGCAACCTTTGCCTCCTGGGTTCAAGCAATTCTCCTGCCTCAGCTTCCCAAGTAGCTAGGATTACAGGCGCCTGCCAACATGCCTGGCTAATTTTTGTATTTTTGGTAGAGACGGGGTTTCACCATGTTGGCCAGGCTGGTCTCAAACTCCTGACTTCAAGTGATCTGCCCACCTCGGCCTCCCAAAGTGCTGGGATTACAGGCGTGAGCCACCTTGCCCACCCTATGATGATCTGTATTTTAATGTGAATGCTGGCCAGTTGTGCCTAAACTCCAAAGGGAGGAAAGTATGAAGAGGCGAAGAGGCATATCCGACCTTCCTTCCCATCATGGCCTGAACTAGTTTTTCAGGTTTTCTTTGGGATCGCCTTGGTGAAGATGGGGATTCATTCAGTCAGTTGAGGGGCTTAGAATTTCATTTTTGGTTTACATTATCATAGGTGTTGGCAAGTTGGAAATGAGATAATTTTTTTGTTTGTTTTTTTTTTTAGATGCAGTCTCACTCTGTCGCCCAGGCTAGAGTACAGTGGTGTGATCTCAGGTCACTGCAACCTCTGCCTCCCGGGTTCAAGTGATTCTCCTGCCTCAGCCTCCCCAGTAGCTGGAATTACAGGCATGCACCTCCACACTCAGTAATTTTTATAATTTTAGTACAGACGGGATTTCACCATTTTGGCCAGGCTGGTCTTGAACTCCTGATCCCAGGTGACCTGCCCACCAAAGTGCTGGGATTACAGGATTTTGTAATCCTATGAGTCCTTAAAAATCCTTTTGTAATCCACAGTGTGAGCCACTGTGCCCGGGGCTGAGAGGACTTTTTGAATATTTCCCTTCCAAGGAAATAGTCCAAGTACCTCAACGGGAACTCTGAGTGCTATACCTTCAGGGGTTTGAAGGTAATCTGGAGAACAGAACATGGGGAATGTGATTGCATGCATTACCATATTTTCAGCTGCCAGTCACAGCATGCCTGACTCATGGTGGCTTGAGCAAAGAAGAAATGCAATCATTTTTTTTTATAGCAAAACATGTGGAGGTCAGCAGCTCCAGAGTCATTGCAGTGGCTCGGGGGTGTTTTCCAGGACTCAGGCTCTTCTCATCTTTCTGCTCTGTCATCTTCAGCAGTTGGCTTTTGTCCTCAAACTCATTGCCCAAAACAGCTGCTGCAGTGCCTCATATCATTTGATCACAGGACACTGATCAAAATGGGAGGGAAGGGGCAGGGCAGAAGGCTTTAACTATGTGAAGGTCTATGTTATTAATAAAGTGAAGCCCCAGATTTCCCCTGACCTCTCATTGGCTAAAAGGCGGACCAGGCACCCATCCTGGACCAATCCCTGTAGAACAGAATGGACTTACTGAGTCTACTTAAGACAGATCATGATTTATCTGCTGGGGCTGGGGAGCAACCCACTCTCCAAAGATGAAGGGATTTCGATCTAGTAGCTGAGCCCAAAATCAAGATTATTTGGGCAGGCATATGTGGAGGTGGGGTGAGAATGGTTGTGGGGTAGTAAAGGCAGCATGTCAGTTCCAGGCCTCTGGGAAGCAGATGGTAAAACGGAGCTAGGAGGACAAGAGGGAGAAGTGTCATGCCTGTGAAAGACAAAAGTGGGTGAAAGCAGCGCTGAGCAGGGGAGCCTCAGACGGCAATGCAGGGCTGACAAAGGCTTTGTCAACTCAGTTTGGGAGCTCCAGAACAAAGACTGTTTGTTGGGGGAGTCCCATGTTGGGCAGAACTGGTCAGGTCCTAGTCCCTCCATGCAGGTTCTTGGCTGGAGCCTGCTCAGGAAGAGCTAGCCTTGGCTTGAAAGTTAAGGCAGATCTCAAATGTGCTGAGGCTGAAGGCTGTTGGCTAACTGTATTCTTTGCAGGGGATCGGCAAGTTCTTTCTTGAAGCTGTACCCCTCCAGGGCCACCACAAGGTATCCAGTGTGTGGCCTAGTTGTGCCCAAGGAAGTCAACTTTGAGGTGACAAATCCATTTCTGCCCAAACCAGCATCAGACCTGATAGATTGAGAAGGGCGACTAAGAGAAATTGAGATATTAGGCTCAATTCAGAAATTGTCTCATCTTTTGAAAAACATTTTCCCCCACATATAATTTTTTTTTTTTTTAAGACAGAGTCTCACTCCATCACAGGAGTACAGTGGCATGATCTCGGCTCACTGCCACCTCTGCCTCCTGGGTTCAAGTGATTCTCCTGCCGTAGCCTCCCGAGTCACTGGGATTACAGGCGCGCATCACCACGCCTGGCTAATTTTTTGTATTTTTAGTAGAGATGGGGTTTCACCATGTTGGCCAGGCTGGTCTTGAACTCCTGACCTCAAGTGATCCACCCGCCTCAGCCTCCCAAAGTGCTAGGATTACAGGCATGAGCCACCGTGCCTGGCCAGGAATTTTTTTTTTAAGTAGTTTTCTTTACTGCAGGACTGTCCAGAACCTTTAATCTGCCAACATGCTCTGTAAATCTCCAGGAGGCTGCTATAGAATGCAGCCTTCCCCAGACTCACAGACCATGGATGTCAAGGTCATTTTTTTTCCCCAGGAGATCTTCCTGTGCTATCACTTTGAGAACCTGGGAGGCCTACTGGGTGGAACAGCCTGGAAGAACTAAGGACCCCGGGCAGAACAGGAGCAAGAAGGAGCCTAGCTAAGTGGACACTGGAGTCCTGTCACCAACTAACTGTATGCGTCCTTGAAAAAAATCTCTCCTCCTCTCAGAAACTTAGCCTTTTGACTCATAAAACACATGACAAAACCATCTTTGAAGTCCCTTAGCTCACCAGCAGCATTTTCTCTTCTGTCTTTTGAAGAAGAAGCAGGTGGATGCATTTGAAGAAGACATTCACAAGAACTCCAAGGGGGGGCCGGGCGCGGTGGCTCACGCTTGTAATCCCAGCACTTTGGGAGGCCGAGGCGGGCGGATCACGAGGTCAGGAGATCGAGACCACGGTGAAACCCCGTCTCTATTAAAAATACAAAAAAATTAGCCGGGCGTGGTGGCGGGCGCCTGTAGTCCCAGCTACTCGGAGAGGCTGAGGCAGGAGAACGGCGTGAACCCGGGAGGCGGAGCTTGCAGTGAGCCGAGATTGCGCCACTGCACTCCAGCCTGGGCGACAGAGCGAGACTCCGTCTCAAAAAAAAAAAAAGAACTCCAAGGGGGTACAGCTGGTGCCAGGTTCCCCTTCCTGGAAATCATCTGAAATATCAGGCTGGGCTGGGAATTGCTCAGCAGTGGGAAGCAGGCAGGAAGAACTCCAAATGTCCCTCAAGCTCCAGGACGCTGAGTGCCAGATCACTTTCCAACCCTTTAGTATCTGAACTTGCCAATGACATTTCTTTCTTTCTTGTTCCAATGGCCTCTCCGAGACCACTTCAGCAAGAGCCAGGCTTGCCAGATTAAATGTATTTTTTTCACGTGCTTAAAAGAAATGTAAAACCTGGCTAGGCAGGGTGGCTCACGCCTGTAATCCCAGCACTTTGGAAGGCCAAGGCGGATGGATCACCAGAGCTTAGGAGTTTGAGACCAGCCTGGCAACATGGCGAAATCACATCTCTACTAAAAATACAAAAAATTAGACAGTCATGGTGGTGCATGCCTGTAATCTCAGCTATTTGGAAGGCTGAGGCACAAGAATCGCTTGAACCTGGGACAAGAAGATTGCAGTGAGCCGAGACTATGCCACTGTACTCCAGCCTGGGCAACAGAGCAAGACTCTGTCCCAAAGGAAAAAAAAAAGTCCCCAAGTGTTCCACATACTTTGAAGTGTTACTATCTACTTTTTGAAATGGTGAAAGTTGGCCCCAGAGAAACAAAATTCAAACACACACAAAAAAATCTGAATTAAATAGGTCTCCCTCCCATTCCCTTCTGGTACCTGTCCCCTCCCCAGAGGCATTCAGGATTACCAGTCTTGTATATCTCCTTCCAGGTTAACTTTAGATGTATGGAAGCATATATTGTTGTATCTGTTGGGATGCTTTTGGCTGCAAATACAAAACAATACCCAACCCGCAAATGTATAATTTACCTATGAGGAGTCTGGATGTAGAACAGTTTCAAAGTTGGTTCATTTAGGGAAGCAATGCTATCACCAAGGATCCAGATTCTTTCTCTCTTCCTTCTCTGGCATCCTTAGTACTATAACTTTGTGTCTTTTTTTTTCTTTTTGAGATGGAGTCTTGCTGTTCTGTCCAGGCTGGAGTGCAGTGGCACGATCTCGTCTCACTGCCCTCTGCCTCCCGGGTTCACGCCATTCTCCTGCCTCAGCCTTCCGAGTAGCTGGGACTACAGGCACCCGCCACCACGCCCAGATAATTTTTTTGTATTTTTAGTAGAGACAGGGTTTCACCATGTTAGCCAGGATGGTCTCGATCTCCTGACCTCATGATCTGCCCGCCTCAGCCTCCCAAAGTGCTGGGATTACAGGCGTGAACCACTGTGCTCGGCCACTTTTGTGTCTTTTTTTTAATTTTTATTTTTTAATTTGAGACAGGGCTTCTCTGTCACCCAGGATGGAGTGCAGTGGTGCAATCATGGCTCACTGTAGTTTTGACCTCCTGGGCTCAAGTGATCCTCCCACCTCAGCCTCCCTAATAGCTGGGACTACAGGAACACACCACCACCACTCCAGGCTAACTAAAACAATTTTTTTTGAAGAGATAGGGTTTCGGCCAGGCGCAGTGGCTCATGCCTGTAATCCTAGCACTTTGGGAGGCCGAGGTGGGCAGATCACAAGGTCAGGAGATCGAGACCATCCTGGCCAACATGGTGAAACCCCGTCTCTACTAAAAATACAAAAATTAGGCCGGGCGCGGTGGCTCACGCTTGTAATCCCAGCACTTTGGGAGGCCGAGGTGGGCAGATCACGAGGTCAGGAGATCGAGACCACGGTGAAACCCCGTCTCTACTAAAAATACAAAAAAAATTAGCCGGGCGTGGTGGCGGGCGCCTGTAGTCCCAGCTACTCGGAGAGGCTGAGGCAGGAGAATGACGTGAACCCGGGAGGCGGAGCTCGCAGTGAGCCGAGATTGCGTCACTGCACTCCAGCCTGGGCGACAGAGCAAGACTCCGTCTCAAACAAAAAAAAAAAAAAAAAAAAATACAAAAATTAGCCGGGCATGGTGGTGCACGCCTGTAATCCCAGCTACTCAGGAGGCTGAGGCAGGAGAATCACTTGAACCCAGGAGGCAGAGGCTGCAGTGAGCTGAGATCGTGCCACCGCACTCCAGCCTGGGCGACAGAGTGAGACTCTGTCTCAAAAAAAAAAAAAAAAAAAGAGATAAGATTTCACTATGTTGCCCAGACTGGTCTGGAACTCCTAGGCTCAATCAATCTTCCTGCCTTGGCCTCCCAAAGTGCTGAAATTACAGGTATGAGCCACCGTGCCAGACTTTTGTGTCTTGATACTGGGTGAGTCAGTAGCATGGGCAGAAGGAGTATCCTGGAAGCCATTTCTCTGCCAGGACAACAAGCAATACTTTCCTTATTCACTGAAAAGATTGTGAGCTACAAGATTACATCCCACTAAAGCTGGGTGCCGTGGTGCACACCTGTAGTCCCAGCTACTCAGGAGCCTGAGGTGGGAGGATCACTTGAGCCCAGGAGCCCAAGTCTAGCGTGGGCAACATAGTGAGACCCCCACTTCTATTAAAAAAAAAAAAAAATTACATACACTAAACCCAAATTTAATGGATTCCCTAACTCATCTTCCCCTTAGCTGATCCCTGCCCATAGCTCCCCCAGTGCCACCCGATGCACATTCCCAGGCAGGGAACGTTGGGGAGTTGGAGAGACCGTGTCTAACCAGTTGCAGCTAAAATACTTACCTTTGCACATGTTGCAGAAACACATGACTGTGTGAACACATTGCTAGATTTGGAAGGGGCTGTGCAATTGAAGAGCCCTGAACTCAGCTTTGCTTCATTCACGTAATGGTGGATCTATCTCTAGACTTTCAGAAAAGCTGGACAGGACTAGGTGATGAATCAGATGTAAAAAGTGAGTGAAAGGCCAGGCGCGGTGGCTTGTGCCTGTAATCCTAGAACTTTGGTAGGCCAAGGCAAGTGGATCACTTCAGGTGAGGAGTTTGAGACCAGCCTGGCCAACATGGTGAAACCCTGTCTCTACTAAAAATACCAAAAAAAAAAAAAAAAAAGCTGGGCATGGTGGCACACACTTGTAATCAGCTACTCCAGTGGCTGATGCACAAGAATCTCCTTGAACCCAGGAGGTGGAGGTTTCAGTGAGCTGAGGTGGTGCCACTGCACTCCAGCTCCCCCCGCAAAAAAAGTGAGTGAAAGAGAGAAAAATCCAAAATAATTTCAATGTATTTTTGGCTTGAGTAACCAGGTATTTAGTAAGGGAGAAACAGGTTTGGAGGGTGAGGAATCAAAAAGGTTAATTTTATTAGACAGGCGTGGTGGTGTGCACCTGTAGTCCCAGGAGGCTGAGGTGGGAGGATTGCTTGAGCCTGGGAAGTTGATGCTGCAGTAAGCCAAGATTGCACCACTGCACTCCAGGGCAGCAGAGTGAGGCTCTGTCTCAGAATAATAATAATAACAATAAAAGTTTAATCTTAACCATGTTAAATTTGAGATTCTTACTAGATATTAATGAGCAGTTGGACACAGAAATCAGGCATTTATTATCTCCACAGTTCTTAATAAGTAAATCTTGCATCAGTAGGTTTTTTTGTACTTAGTCAAAGCATCCCAGTAGTTACAATATTTGCATATATGTGTGTATTATATTATACACACACATATATACTTCTATTCATCCGCCTATCTCTCTACAATTTACCCAGAAGATGATGCATGAAACTAGTCATAGTGCATGCCTCTGGGGAGGGGGGACTGTGGGCTACAGGATGGAGGTGGGAGGGAGACAGGAAGCATACTTTTACTCTGCTTGAATAAAGAACTGGAGACTAGGAGGAAACTTACCTAAGGTCACAGAGCTGGTGGGTAGCAGGGCTGCCATTTGGACTGAGGTTGGCCTGGCCCCAAGTCCAAGCTCTTTCTGTTCTGACAGGTTCTCTCTCCTAAATGTGTACCTCCAGGATCAATGCTGTCTTTCTTGCTGCCTCTCCCTGGTCTGGCTCCTCTGTGTGTCTCACTGTGGCATCTCCTGTGGCTGAGCATTAATAACTGGCTAAAAGGATTCCTGCCTGTGGCCAGGAAAGGCTAGGTGCACTCTTCTTCCCCTCCATTATGGAAATCATCTATGTAGCCTGTGGCTACAGCTGCAAGTGAAAATAGTCCTGGAAGGTTCCCAGACAACACACCTGCCCCAAATGGACCAATTTCTCCTGGCTTCCTTTACTTAAGGATTAGAGATGTTTAGAATTCTGGTCACAGGCCTGGGTTATAACTGCCGCTTTTTCACTGCTAATGGTGCAGTGTGTCCTTGGGAAAGTTACTTACCTTCTCTGTGCCTCGATTGCCTCATCTGCAAAATGATATTAATAGCAGTAGCTATCTCACAGGACTGTGGTAAGGGTCAGTGAGCCAGCAGGTGTAAACTGTGTCTGTCTGGCATACCATCAGTCAACAGGCATTGCTCCTGCCCCACACATGCCCTTCCCCCACAGTGCCTTAGCACATGCAGTTCCTTCTACCTGGAACGCCTTTCCCTTCCCCTCTTATTAGTCTAATCATCTAATTAATGACCACTTACCCTTCAGATCCTCCAACATTTTACCGTAACGTCCACAAAGACAGGACTGCTTGTGTCCCAACACCCAGCACACATGGTATTTGGCATATAGTTGGCATTCATTAATTGTTTATCCACTGAGTGAGTGAATGACTAAGTGAATTAATAAGGTGAAACATCAGTTAATGCTCACTCATTCAATAAATGTTCTGTAAATGAGGATAATAAATACCCATCTGACGGTATCATTAGGCTTAAAAATGCTGTGTATTTAGGTCAGGCACAGTGGCTCACGCCTGTAATCCCAGCACTTCGGGAGGCTGAGACAGGTGGATCACTTTGAGGCCAGAAGTTTGAGACCAGCCTGACCAACATGGTGAAATCCCCGTCTCTAGTAAAAATACAAAAAAATTAGCTGGGCGCGGTGGCACAAGCTTGTAATCCCAACTACTCCAGAGGCTGAGACATGAAAATCGCTTGAACTCAGGAGGCAGAGGTTGCAATGAGCCAAGATGGTGCCACTACACTCCAGCCTGAGGGACAGAGTGAGGCTGTCTCAAAAACAAACAAACAAAAAAGCAAAAATGCTGTTCATTTGTCTAGAGTGATACCTGGTCAGTAGCACTGAATAAGGTTTATTATTAGTGCTATTTTATATTATTATCATTTAAAAAAATTTTTGTCCTTTTTGTGGAGACAAGGGGTGTAGGGAAGGGGTTGCCCAGGTTGCACAGGCTGGTCTCAAACTCCTGGGCTCAAGTGATCCTCCTGCCTCTGCCTCCCTGAGTGCTGGGATTACAGGTGTCAGGCACCACACACAGCGATGATCATTATTATTATTTCGTACAGGTGTTCTTGCATCTTACTGGTAGGCTTAGGCGTTCTTAGCCCTGCTGTCATGGACAGGCCCCTTCAGAGCTTCACCTTGGCAGCTGGATGCACTTCTCTGTCCAAGTAGCCTCAGCCTCCAGACGCAGGAATGTTCCTGTCTTGGGGAAACAAATTCTTAGCTTCAGGCCTGACTTCTGCCTGGCCTCGGCTTCAGTTTCTTCGTAGATAATTTTATTCAGCTGCAGAGCATCATGGACAGATGGTGTGGTTTCTGCCCAGTTCGTGGTGACCAACCTCTCTTTGAAACAGGTGCAACCACCCCAGGAAACCATGCGTACAAGCTACTCAACGCTGCCCTCCAGCCAGAATTGACTGGACAAAGATGGGCACCTGACTGGTTGAGGTGATCAGATTCTCTGTCTTGAGAATTTGGTGAGTCTTGTGGGCTGTTGCTTAAAGGAAGGGGTTGTGCTCTCAGGTGCTATGGGGCGGTCGGGTTTGCTCATGGGCAAACAGGGAAGAAGACAGAGAGAGGGAAAAGAGAGAAGCAGAGATGAGGAAACCTGTGGGCAGAGTCATAGAGAGACCAGGATTTGGCTGCCACAATTCCTGGTGGCTTTTCGGGTGCTCATTTAAGAAATGTGTGAGGCCACTGCACTTCCTGCCCTTGTGTTTCGTGTGGTAACAGCGGTTCTCACAGAAAGTACAGCCAGGTGACATAGTAGACACCTGTTGTCTTTCCCTTTCTGGACTTGATGCCCCTTCTGGAAACAGCACCTGCATTCTCCCGGGAGCTACGGGTCTCCTCCTTTCTGTCTGTGGGGGCCAGCTCTGCCTAGCTCTAGGCCGGCCCAGTCACAGCGATTGGTTTAGAAATGGGCACGTGACCAGGCTAGACGCAGTGAGACTTCCTTCTGGGACTTTTTGTTCTCATCAGTGAAAAGACAGAATTGCCTGGCTCTAAGCCGGGCGCGGTGGCTCAAGCCTGTAATCCCAGCACTTTGGGAGGCTGAGGCAGGCGGATCACGAGGTCAGGAGATCGAGACCATCCTGGCTAACACGGTGAAACCCCGTCTCTACTAAAAACACAAAAAATTAGCCGGGCGTGTTGGCGGGCGCCTGTATTCCCAGCTACTCGGGAGGCTGAGGCAGGAGAATGGCGTGAACCCAGGAGGTGGAGGTTGCGGTGAGCCGAGATCGCGCCACTGCACTCCAGCCTGGGGGACAGAGAAAGACTCCGTCTCAAAAAAAAAAAAAAAAAAAGAATTGCCTGGCTCTGCGGTTGCTGAGAGGCCATCTTGACCCAGGAGTGGGAGCACAGCAAAGGCTGGAGCGCAGCACTGGAAATGGAGTGAGTGTCCCTGGAGCCACATGTTAGCCCTTGGGTCCAGCTGTGCTGGAAGCTGGCACTTGTCCTGATGTTTTCAATTAAGTGAGCAAAAATAAAAGTTGATTCTCCTCATGCTTCAACCAAATTTAGTTGGGTTTCTGTAACAGCAGAAACACTCCTTACTGATACTTCTTATGGTGAATTTCCCCCCTTTTTTTGTTTTTTCCTTTTTTTTTTTTTTTGAGACAGGGTCTCATTCTGTTACCCAGGCTGGAGACGGAGAACAGTGGCACAATCATGGTTCACTGCAGCCTCAAACTCCCTGGGCTCAGGTGATCCTCCCGCTTCAGCCTCCCAGTAGCTAGGACTACAGGCACTAATTTTTTGTGTTTTTTGTAGAGACAGGGTTTCGCCATGTTGCCCAGACTGGTCTCAAACTCCTGGGCTCAAGCAACCTGCCCGCCTTGGCCTCCCGAAGTGCTAGGATTACAGGCTGAACCACTGAGCCCAGCCTCCCCCTTTTATTATAGTTGGAGCAGTTTTAGTGGGTTATTTTCCACCAGATCCATAGATCTTGGACTGGGATATTGAGCCTCCATCCTAATGCCCACACTTCTGTTTCATTCCCAGTGATTTTGTAGGTTCCCAGATTTTGGCCTTAGTTCTTTTTCCTTTTGCTTTTGAGAAACTGCCTGGGATAAAGAGAAGTGGGAACTTCCATTCATCAAGTGATTACAATTTCAATAATTGTAACTTCCATGAGGAAGGCATTCTAATCAGCCCCATCTTGGGATCCGGTGGTTTAGAGTCAGAAGTGAGATGAGGACCAATGAAGGCAGGACTTTACAAATGAGGAAATGGAGGCTCAAACTGGTGAAGTGACCTGCCAAAGATTACCCAGCCAGTAAATACTGAGCTGGGATTTGAACTCTGCTCTACAGGACTTCAAAGCCTGGCTTTTAGCCACTACCTGTCCTGCCCAGCAACAAGAGCAATCCAACGCACAACCACCTGCTTAAGTAACAGCATTGGAGGCCTCAGGTTTGTGCTTTTCCCCCTGCAAATTCCAGGTCTAGGTGTTTAAGAAACAAGCAGACAAGAATAGCTGAGGATGTGTTTCACAGCACTGAGCATGAAAAACTAGGGACGGGCACATTGGCTCACGCCTGTAATCCCAGCAGTTTGGGAGGCCAAGGCAGGTGGATCACGAGGTCAGGAGATTGAGACCATCCTAGCTAACATGGTGAAACCCCGTCTCTACTAAAAATAAAAATAAAAATAAAAATAAAAAATTAGCCGGGCGTGGTGGCGGGCGCCTGTAGTCCCAGCTACTCGGGAGGCTGAGGCAGGAGAATGACGTGAACCCGGGAGGCGGAGCTGGCAGTGAGCCAAGATCGCCACTGCACTCCAGCCTGGGTGACAGAGGGAGACTCTGTCTCAAAAAAAAAAAAAAAGAAAGAAAAACTAGAGACAATCTAAATGTCCCTGAATGGAACATTAGATAAAATATGATGGCCAGAGGCCAGGCGCTGTGGCTCACACCTGTAATCCCAACACTCTGGGAGGCTGAGGTGAGCAGATCACTTGACACCAGGAGTTCAAGACCCGCCTGGCTAACATAGCAAGACCCTGTCTCTACTAAAAATATAAAAATTAGCTAGGCATGGTGGTGCACACCTGCAATCCCAGCTACTGGGGAGGCTGAGGAAGAAGAATCACTTGAACCCGGGAAGCAGAGGTTACAGTGAACCAAGAATGTGCCACTGCACTCCAGCCTAGGCAACAGAGTGAGACTCTACCTCAAATAAACAAATAAATAAAAACAAGTAAATAAATACAAATTTAAAAAAAGAATATTTTGTGACACATGAAAATTATGTAAAATTCAAGTTTCAGTATCCAGAAATAAAGTTTTATTGGCATGTGGGCATACTCATTTGGTTTTTTATTGTTGTTTTTGTGTGCTGTACAACCGCAGAGTTGAATAGTTGTGGCAGAGACTGTACTGCCGACAAAGCCTAAAATCCATATTATATGGCTCTTTACCTAAAAGGTTTGTTAAGCCCTGGCTTATTTGATTCTTATAACATTTTTATCCCCTTTCTACGAGTCCTATTTTTATCTACGGTCACATATTTATTCCTTTTCTACCAATGAGAAGACTGAGAGAGAGAGGTCTCAGAGAGGTTGTGCCATGCCTAGGGTCACACAGCAGAAAAAAGCTAGGATTAGAGCCTAGGATCCTGGCTTCTGAGTTCAGGGCTTAACCCCAGGTTAGAGCCCTTCTAGCTCACAGCCTCTGTGCCTGGGACTCGCCCTGGGAATCCCCCGGCCTTCAACTCGCAGCCCTGTGCTGGTGGAGGCCCATCCAGGGTGAGGAATGCAATGTCTCCTCAGATAGCCTCACAGGGCACCTTGCCAGACCCTTTTTTCCTCTGGAGCCTGTCCTGGCTCACACAGCCCGCTCTGTGAGGCTGTGGGCAGGAGGCCTCTCTGGCCAGCAGTGTTCGGTTACTGCAGTGACATTCAATTGTTCCTAAGAGAGGAGGCCTGTTTTTGGCAGCTCCTAGACCTGGATTCCAGGAAGCTCTGCCTGACTCCCTTTCTGTTTGTTTCCCATCAGCGAATCTGCCTGTATCACTTTCCACCAGGTTACGTAAGTCAGCCTGTTGCTCTCACTCTGTCTGTCTTGCTGTTACCTCCTTATCACTCTGAGCACATCACCAGCCAGGGAGGAAGACTCAGGACTTACTAATAGGGGGATGGGACAAGACACAGGGCATGTCTGTAGTTCAGTGCTTCCAAGATGGACCGAAACTTCAGCTCTGCCCAGTTCCAAGGCTCCAGGGATGCATGTCTTACCCTAGACCCAGGGGCCCAAGGCCTCAAACCTGGAAAGAGATCCCTGGGGTGGCAGTGCGGCTCTGTGGGTGAAGGACTTATGCCTGTGTGGACACTAGCATAGTCCCTCTGCAGACTAGCTTGGTAAGAGCTAGGAAAACAGAAAATGGATATTCAGACTCAAGAAGTGGATGTTTGGGTTCACATCTCAGCTCTGTCATTTACTGGTTACGTAATTTTGGGCAAATTTCTAAAACTGAGGCTCAGATTCTGCATCTGTACTATGGAAATAATAATAAAACCTCTCTTATTCAACATAATAAATTTTTTTTAAGAGACAAGATCTTGCCGGGCACGGAGGCTCATGGCTAAATACAAAAATTAGCTGGGCATGATGGTGTGCGCCTGTGGTCCCAGCTACTTGGAAGGCTGAGGTGGGAGGATCCCTCAAGCCCAGGAGGCAGAGGTTGCACTGAGCCAAGATCGACCCACTGCACTCTAGTTTGGGTGACAGAGTGAGACCCTGTCTCAAAAAAGAAAAAAAAAGAGAGACAAGTTCTTGTTCTTATGCCTAGGCTAGAGTGTGGTGGCATGATCATAGCTTATAGCTCACTGCAGCCTCCAAGTTCTGGGCTCAAGAAATCTTCCCACCTCAGCCTCCCTAGTAGCTGGGACTACAGGCATGAGCCACTGTGCCCAGCTCGTAAAAATAATTACATCATTTAATACAAGTAAAGGGCTTAGAGCAATGCTTTGGCTCAGGCAATAAGGGCTCAGTAAGTAGAAGCAATTATTATTATTACTAAAATAAGAACTATTGTTATTGGGCCAGGAGTGGTGGCTCACGCCTGTAATCCCAGCACTTTGGGAGGCCAAGACAGGCAGATCACTTGAGGTCAGGAATTCAAGACCATCCTGTTCACAAACATGGTGAAACCCCGTCACTACTAAAAATACAAATATTAGCCGAGTGTGGTGGTGCATGCTTGTAATCTCAACTACTTGGGAGCCTGAGGCAGGATAATCGCTTGAACCCAGGAGAAGGAGGTTGCAGTGGGCAGAGATTGCGCCACTAAACTCCCATCTGGGCGACAGAGCAAGATGCTGAAAAAAGATTAAAAAAGTCGGGCGCAGTGGCTCATGCCTGTAATCCCAGCACTTTGGGAGGCTGAGGCAGGTGGATTACCTAAGGTCAAGAGTTTGAAACCAGCTTGGTCAACATGGCGAAACCCCGTCTCTACTAAAAATACAAAAAATTAGCTGGGTATGGTGGCAGGTGCCTGAAATCCCAGCTACTTGGGAGGCTGAGGCAGGAGAATTGCTTGAACTTGGGAAGTGGAGGTTGCAGTGAGCCGAGATCGTGCCATTGCACTCCAGTCTGGGTGTCAGAATAAGACTCTGTCAAAAAAAAAAAAGAAAAAGAGAGAGAGAGAAAAAGAAAGAAAGAAAGAACTATTGTTATTTATATTCATCAGAGAGAAAAGGTCATGCACGTGCCCAAGAAGGTATGAACAGTAAAATTTGTTGCAGGTCTATTTTCAATAGAGAGAGACAAATGGAAAACCATCTAAATGACCCTTGAGGCCAGGTGTTCACGACGAGCTTGAGCAACATAGTGAGACTCTATCTCTACAAAAAATTTAAAAATCAACCAGCACAGTGTTGTGTACCTGTAGTCCTAGTTATTCAGGAGGCTGAGGTGGGAGGATCCCTTGAGCTCAGGAATTCAAGATTACAGTGAGCTATTTTCTTTTTCTTTTTTTTTTTTTTTTAAAACCGAGACGGAGTCTTTCTCCATGGCTTCAGTGCGGAGGGCAGTGGCGCAATCTCGGCTCACTGTACGCTCTGTCTCCTGGGTTCACGCCATTCTCCTGCCTCAGCCTCTCCGAGTAGCTGGGACTACAGGCGCCCGCCACCACGCCCGGCTAATTTTTTTGTATTTTTAGTAGAGATGGGGTTTCACCGTGGTCTCGATCTCCTGACCTCGTGATCCACCCGCCTCGGCCTCCCAAAGTGCTGGGATTACAAGCGTGAGCCACCGCGCCCGGCCTAACAGTGAGCTATTTTCAAGCCACTGTACTCCAGCCTGTGACAGAGTAAGACCCTATGTCTCTTGTATTTGTTTTTTGTTTTTGAGATGGAGTTTCGCTCTTGTTGCCCAAGCTGGAGTGCAATGGCGTGATCTCGGCTCACTGCAACCTCCGCCTCCAGGGTTCAAGCGATTCTCCTGCCTCAGCCTCCCAAGTAGCTGGGATTACAGGCGTGTGCCACCACGCCCAGCTAATTTTTTGTATTTTTAGTAGAAATAGGGTTTCACCATGTTAGCTAGGCTGGTCTCAAACTCCTGACCTCAGGTGATCTGCCCACCTTGGCCTCCGGAAGTCCTGGGATTACAGGCGTGAGCCACCACGCCCAGCCTTTTTTTTTTCTTTTTTTGACACGGAGTCTCATTCTGTTGCCTAAGCTAGAGTGCAATGGCACGATCTCAGCTCACTGCAACCTCTGCCTCCCAGATTCAAGCGATTCTCCTGCCTCAGCCTCCCGAGTAGCTGAGACTACAGGCGCCACCACACCTGGCTAATTTTTGTATTTTTAGTAGAGACAGGGTTTTGCCATGTTGGCCAGGCTGGTCTCAAACTCCTGACCTCAAGTGATCTGCCCGCCTTGGCCTCCCAAAGTGCTGGGTCTACAGGCGTGAGCTACCACACCCGGCCACAAGACCCTATCTCTAAAAAAAAAAAAAATAATAATAATAATAATAATATTGGCCAGGTGTGGTGGCTCACATCTGCAATCCCACCACTTTGGGAGGCCAAGGCAAGAGAATTACTTGAGGCCAAGAGTTTGAGACCAGCCTGGGAAAAAATAGCAAGAACCCCCCTGCACAACAAATCTCTATTTTTAAAAAAAAGAGAAAAGTAAGTAAGTAAATAAGTAAATATCTCCTGATAGAGAATGGCCAAACAAATTATGGCACATCTATGCTATGCACTTCTGTGCAGCAAGAAAAAAGAATGAGGCAGATCTATATGGCCTGATATGAAAAGCCTTCCAAAATGTAGTGTTGCTCAGCGCAAAAAAGTAAGTAGCAGAAGGCTACATGGAGCATGAAAATGTATGTAAAACAAAAACGCAAAATAGCCCCTAATGACATATACATATGCAAATGCCCAGAAAAAAATGTCTAGAACAGTTGATATGCTTGTCACCAGCCACGTGTGGCTGTTTACATTTAAATGCAAATTAATTACAACTAAATAAAATGTAAAGTTCAGTTCCTCAATGGCATCAGGCCCATTTACAGTGCAGCTAGCGGCCGGTGGATTAGACAGTGCAGATATAGGATCTACGCATCGCTGCAGAGCCTTCTATTGGATGGTACTAGTCTAGAAGAATAGCAAAGCCACATTGATAACAGCAATTATGTTGGCATAGGGGAGGAACAAGGATTGCAGGGCTTTATTTATTTATTTATTTTTGCGATAGAGACAGGGTCTCGCTATGTTACCCAGGCTGTTCTCAAACTCTTCAGCTCAAGCAGTCCTCCCACCTCAGCCTCCCAAAGTTCTGGGATTACAGGCATGAGCCACCACACCTGGCTGCATTATTTATTCTTTTAAACACATATTTATTGAGCATTTACTCTGTGCCAAGCACTGTCCTTAGCACTGAGACCACACTCTGCATATATCCCTGCCTTCTGGGAGTTCCCATTCCAGTGGCTGATATGTCAAGTGGAAATAGTGCTTTGGCAAAAAAACAGAGCAGCGGATACGGATAGAGTATGTTGGCAGATGGCATAGGGCGATCATTAAAGACAATTTTTTTCACTTACTTGCATTTTTTTTTTTTTTTGAGATGGAGTCTCGCTCTGTCACCCAGACTGGAGTGCAGTGGCATGATCTCGGCTCACTGCAAGCTCTCCCTCGCGGGTTCACGCCATTCTCCCTCAACCTCCTGAGTAGCTGAGACTACAGGTGCCCGCCACTATGCCCGGCTAATTTTTTTGTATTTTTAGTAGAGATGGGGTTTCACCATGTTAGCCAGGATGGTCTCAATCTCCTGACCTTGTGATCCGCCCACCTCGGCCTCCCAAAGTGCTGGGATTACAGGCATGAGCCACCGCGCCCGGCCAACTTACTTGCATTTTTTAAAAGACGAGACCTCCTTTTTTTTTTTTTTTTTAGACGGAGTCTTGCTCTGTTGCCCAGGCTGAAATGCAGTGGCGCGATCTTGGCTCACTTCAGCCTCTGCCTCCCAGGTTCAAGTGATAGTTCTGCCTCAGCCGCCTGAGTAGCTGGGACTACAGGTGCAGGCCACCACACCCGGCTAATTTTTTTTTGTATTTTTAGTAGAGACGAGGTTTCGCCATATTGGCCAGGCTGGTCTCGAACTCCTGATCTCGTGATCTGCCCATCTTGGCCTCCCAAAGTGCTGGGATTACAGGCAGAAGCCACTGCGCCTGGCCTTTCTTACCTTACATACTTTTACTCCTTATGTATTTTTAAAACTATATAAAAGGAGTGCCAGTTTAGGTGGCTCATGCCTGTAATCCCAGCACTTTGGGAGGCTGAGGCAGAAGGATCACTTGAGATCAGGAGTTTGAGACCAGCCTGGCCAACATGGCAAAACTCTGTCTCTACTAAAAATACAAAAATTAGCCAGGTGTGGTGGCACATGCCTGTATTCCCAGCTACTTGGGAGGCCGAGGCAGGAGAATCATTTGAACCCGGGAGGCAAAGGTTGCAGTGAGCTGAGATGGAGCCACCTCACTCCAGCCTGGGCGACAGAGTAAAACTGTCTTTAAAAAAAGAAAAAAAAAGTATGTAAAAGGAAACAAAACATACCCCAGGACTGGAGAGAGGAAACCTGAATTCCTACCCAGCGCTGCTCTTTCCTTGTGACCCTGATGCCAAGTGGCTTAACCTTTCTGGGCCCCCGTTTCTTTATCTGCAATATGCATTAGACAAAGGCTCCAAGGCCAGCAGCCCTGCCCTCCTGCGGCTGGATGCTTCTGTGAGTTTCTTTACCTGTCCAGGAAACCCACGGATCATTGGCATTCTTCGGAAGTGTTAAAATGGCAAGATTCTGCAGGAACCTGTTGCAAGAATCACAACAATCTAGAGAGAAAGAGGAGAAGGAGGAGCAGGAGGAAGAGACCTAGGCAGCCCACAGAGGCTTGATCTCCAGCAAACTGCCTGAGGGCTGCTTCCATGAACCTGGCTTAAAGCAATACAGCATTCCTTAGAAAGTCATGGGGCGTGGTGGCTCACGAATGTAATCCCAGCACTTTGGGAGGCTGAGGTAGGTGGATCACCTGAGGTCGGGAGCTCGAGACCAGCCTAACCAACATGAGAAATCCCATCTCTACTAAAAATACAAAATTAGCTGGGCATGGTGGTACATGCCTGTAATCCCACCTACTCGGTAGGCTGAGACAAAAGAATCACTTGAACCTGGGAGGCGGAGGTTGCAGTGAGCCGAGATCGTGCCATTGCACTCCAGCCTGGGCAACAAGAGTGAAACTCCGTCTCAAAAAAAAAAAAAAAAAGTCATGTTATAGCAGTGCAGACAGACACTTCCTAATAATGGCTAATATTCCTTGAGCACTGACAATGCCCTCGGCACCCTTTATGTAGATTAATTCATTTAATCCTTGCAACAGCCCTGTGGAGGGAGTTCAGAAAGGCTGGGCTGCATAGCCCTCAGTCTTAATCACTGTGCTTCAGCACCTGCTGCTACAGGAAACTAAAACATTAGACAGAAGAAACCAAGGCGTTTGCTTGTTTAAAGCAGTATATTCATGTGCCCTGGGTACACAGACTAAGTGGAGATTAATTCTGATTAAGAGTGTTGGGGTCTTCCTGCTTCTTGCCAGCCGCTTCTCAGATGCCAGAAGAATCCTGAATCAGACCCTGTTTCTCTGCTGAAAATCTTCCCGTGGCTCCCACCTTACTCAGCATGAAAAGCCGAAGTCTCACTGTGATCCATTGACAAAGGCCTTCCGTGATCGCTTGCTCTGCCGTGCCCTCCGATCTCATCCTTCCACTGTCTCATCCCACTCCTGCCAAGCTGGCCTCCTCCCTGCTCCTCTGCTCCCTTGCCGGAGCTGCGGCCTCCTCCAGGGAAGCTCCCTGGAGGTGAGGTCTGAGCTGAGCCCAGCAGCGTGTGTAGGTATAGTCAGTCTAAGAGAGTGGGAAGGTGAGGAGAGGGAAAGATGTAACACACAGCATGAGCAAGCATGGCTCATTCAGGGACTCAAAGGAAACCAGTGTGTGGTGTTCCTAAGAAAGAAACTGAGTGGAAAATGGCAGAGGAAGGGTGGGAGAGGTGGGCAGACCTGCTTTATGCAGGGGCTGGGAGGTGTGTCAGGCAGTTTGGATTGTTCCTGAGGGCAATGGGGAGCTATGGAAGAGTTTATTTGCTTCTTATGTTTTTTAATTTTA
This sequence comes from Hylobates moloch, assembly GCF_009828535.3. Classification (NCBI taxonomy): domain Eukaryota; kingdom Metazoa; phylum Chordata; class Mammalia; order Primates; family Hylobatidae; genus Hylobates; species Hylobates moloch. The sequence continues at coordinate 11,051,520 of NW_026652296.1, forward strand.
ATTTTTAAAATTTTTTGTAGGGCCGGGCACGGTGGCTCACGCTTGTAATCCCAGCACTTTGGGAGGCCGAGGCGGGCGGATCACGAGGTCAGGAGATCGAGACCACGGTGAAACCCCGTCTCTACTAAAAATACAAAAAAAAAATTAGCCGGATGTGGTGGCAGGCACCTGTAGTCCCAGCTACTCGGAGAGGCTGAGGCAGGAGAATGGCGTGAACCCGGGAGGCGGAGCTTGCAGTGAGCCGAGATTGCGCCACTGCACTCCAGCCTGGGCGACAGAGCGAGACTCCGTTTCAAAAAAAAAAAAAAAAAAATTTTTTTGTAGAGACAGGGTCTTGCTGTGTTACCCACGCTGGTCTCCAACTCCTAGCCTCAAGTGATCCTCCGGCCTCAGCCTCTCAAAGAGCTGGGATTATAGGTGTGAGCCACCATGTCTGACTGGAAGGATTTTGAAGAAAGAAAGAACATGTATGGGGCTGGGAGTGGTGCTCATGCCTATAATCCGAGCACCTTGGGAGGCCAAGGCAGGCAGATCACTTGAGCCCAGGAGTTTAGGACCAGCCTGGGCAATACGGTGAAACTCTGTTACTACAAAAAATACAAAAATTAGCCAGGCGTGTTGGTGTGCACGCATAGTCCCAGCTACTCAGGAGGCTGAGGCGAGAGGATCGTTTGGGTGTGGGAGGCAGAGGTTGTAGTAAGCTAAGATCATGCCACTGCACTCCAGCCTGGGCGACAGAGTGAAACTCTGAAGAAAGAAAGAGAGAAAGAGAGACACAGAGAGAGAGAGACAGGGAGAGAGGGAGAGAGGGTGGGAGGGAAGGAAGGAAGGAAGGGAGGGAGGGAAGGAAGGAAGGGAGGGAGGGAGGGAGAAAAGAGCTGTAGCGAGAACCCTGATCTTCTCAAAGAAGACCTAAGTGGTCATAAATAGAATGTTGGTGGAAATATGGATAAGAAAGGTCATTTTGATGAGGTCTCAGAGAGAAATGAGGAATATGTTACTTGAAACGGGAGGAAAGGCAATTCTTGTTATAAAGTGGCAAAGAACTTGTTTGAGTTGTGTTTATGACCCATTATTTTGTGGAAGAACTTGTGAGCAACAAAAGTAGACATGTAGCTTAAGCTATTTCTTTTTATTTTATTTTTCAAGTTGGAGTCTGGCTCTGTCGCCCAAGCTGGAGTGCAGTGGTGCAATCTTTGCTCACTGCAACCCCTGCTCCTGGGTTCAGGTTATTCTCATGCCTCAGCCTCCCTTGTAGCTGGGATTACAGGCATGTGCCATTGTGCCCAGCTAACTTTTGTATTTCTAGTAGAGATGAATTTTCGCCATGTTGGCCAAGCTGGTCTCAAACTCCTGACCTCAAGTGACTATAAGCGTGAGCCACCGTGCCTGGCCTGAAGCTATTTCTAAGTAAAGAGTTGAAGGTGCAGCCTGGGTTTTCTTGACTACTTATAGTAAAATGAGGTGAGAGAGAAATGACTTAAAGATGGAATTGTTGGCCAGGCACTGGCGGCTCACGCCTGTAATCCCAGCACTTTGGGAGGCCGAGGCAGGTGGATCACCTGAGGTCAGGAGTTCGAAACCAGCCTGGCCAATATTGCAAAACCCTGTCTGTACTGAAAATACAAAACATTAGTTGGGTGTGGTGGCAGGCACCTGTAATCCCAGCTACTTGGGAGACTGAGGCAGGAGAATTGCTTGAACTTGGGAGGTGGAGGTCGCAGTGAGCCAAGATTGTGCCACTGCACTCCAGCCTAGGCAACAGAGCGAGATTCTATCTCACCAAAAAAAAAAAAAAAAAGGAATTGTTAATCAAAAAGGTAGAACTCAAAGCCTACCCACGTTGGAAAAAAATAGAAAGCCTATATAAGACAGAACAGCTGGGTGTGGCAGCTCAGGCCTATAATCCCACACTTTGGGAGGCCCAGGAAGGAGGATAGCTTGAGGCAGGGAGTTTGAGACAAGTCTGGGCAATATAGCAAAACCCTGTTTCTAAAACAAATGAAAAAAAATAGTGGGCTGGCATGTGCCTATAGTCCTAGCTACTTGAGGGGCTGATCACTTGAGCTTGGGAAGTCAAGGCTGTAGAGAGCCATAATCACACCACTGCACTCCAGTCTGGATAACAGAGCAAGACCCTGTCTCAAAAAACAAAGAAAAAAAAGAGAGAGAGAGAGAGTGAGAGAACAAAGGTGTGGCCAAGGAAACATTTGATAAGGAGATTAGTATGGATCAGTCATCTCAACAGAAACCAGGAACTATCGTCCAAGAGAATGAAAGAAGAACCCTAAGGCCGGCTGCCGTGGCTCACGCCTGTAATCCTAGCACTTTGGGAGGCCGAGGTGAGCAGATCACTTGAGGTCAGGAGTTTGAAACCAGCCTGACCATCATGGTGAAACCCCGTCTCTACTAAAAATACAAAAATTAGCTGGGCGTGGTGGTGCATGCCTGTAATCCCAGCTACTCCAGAGGCTGAGGCAGGAGAATCTCTTGAACCTGGGAGGTGGAAGTTGCAGTGAGCCACGATTGTGCCACTGCACTCCAGCCTGGGCGATAGAACGAGACTCCATCTCAAAAAAAAAAAAAAAAAAAAAGAAAGACTCCAAAGACATTTCAGAGATGACTGGGGCTGCTCCTCCCGTGATAGGCCCATTGTGCCAGGACCCAGAGGACAAAGCAATTTCAAAGGAGGGGCCACCGGGGCCTGTGGGACTTTGGTTGCCACTGCCTCTCGACTCTCTCCCCACACTCCATTTGTACCTCCTCGGCCATCCCAGATGCTGCTCCAGTGGGCCCTGGTTTGGGGTGTACTGTGCCCAGCAAAGCTGTGGGGATGTGGCTGCCTCCACCTAGGTTTCAAAGGATGCCCCCAGAAGGCCTCAGGGCCTAGGCAGAGAAGCAAGGCAGCAGCAGGGCCTCTGTGGAGAGCCCCCACGAGGGCAGTGCCCAGTGGACTCATGGGGGTGGGTGCCTGCAGGGGTGGGGCCACCCCGAGACTCCAGACTGGTTGCGCCACCAGATCATGATGCCAGGCTGGGACAGCCACAGGCACATGACTCCAATCCATGAGAACTGTGGCATAGGCTGCACTCAGCAAAGCCATGGGAACAGAACACTCAGAGCCTTGGGGGTCAAACTGCTGCCCAGCCAAACTGTGGAGGCAGGACCTCCATCCCAGTGGGTCCAGAAGTCAGGGCACAGCCCCCAGTGGGCCTGGAGGGCAGAGCCTTGAATCAAAGATTGTTCCTGAGACGTAAGGTTTTGGACTTGCTTCAGATCTGTCACCATTTTCCTCCTTCCTACTTCTCCTTTTCAGAATGGTAATGTCTGTCCTATGCCCGACCCATCGATGTATTTTGGTCTGAGTTCACAGGTTCACGGCTAGAGAGCAGTTTGCTTCAGGATGAATCGTATCTTGAGTCTCACCTGTATCTTATCTTTTTTTTATTTTATTTTTTGATATGGAGTCTCGCTCTGTAGCCCAGGCTGCAGTGGAGTTGCATGATCTCGGCTCACTGCAACCTCTACTTCCCGGGTTCAAGCGATCCTTTCACGTCAGCCTCCTGAATAGCTGAGATTACAGGCCTATGCCACCATGCCCAGCTAATTTTTTTTTTTTGAGACGGAGTGTTGCTCTGTCTCCCAGGCTGGAGTGCAGTTGGCGCGATCTCGGCTCACTGCAAGCTCCGCCTCCCGGGTTCACGCCATTCTCCTGCCTCAGCCTCTCCGAGTAGCTGGGACTACAGGCGCCCACCACCACACCCGGCTAATTTTTGTTTGTATTTTTAGTAGAGACGGGGTTTCACTGTGGTCTCGATCTCCTGACCTCGTGATCCGCCCGCCTCGGCCTCCCAAAGTGCTGGGATTATAAGCGTGAGCCACCGTGCCCGGCCATGCCCAGCTAATTTTTTTGTATTTTTATAGAGACGGGGTTTGACCATGTTGGTCAGGCTGGTCTTGAACTCCTGACCTCAAATGATTCACCCACCTTTGCCTCCCAAACTGCTGGGATTACAAGCATGGGCTGATATTATGGTTTAAGACTTTGGGGGCTATTGGGATGGAATGAATATATTTTGCATGCAAGAAGGACATGAATTTTGGGGAGCCAAGGAAGAAATGCTAAAATCTGAATGTTTATGTCTCCCCTACCAAATTCACATATTGAAACTTAATCACGAATGGGGTGGTATTAGGAGGTGGGGCCTTGGGAAGGGTTTAGGTCATGAGGATGGAACCCACATAAATGGGATTAGTGCCACATATTAAAGAGGCCCCAGAGAGCTGACTTCCCCTCCTCAACCATGTGAGGACACAGCGAGAAGATATCATCCATGAACCAGAAATCAAGCCATCACCAGACACTGAATCTGCCAGTGCTTTGATCTTGGACTTCCCTGCCTTCAGAACTGTGAAAAATAAATCTCTGTTGTTTAAAATCCACCCAGCTTATGGTATTTTGATATAGCAGCCTGAAAAGATGAAGACAATGAGTGAGCAGGTGAAATGGAGATAGGGGGAGTTCCAGGTAATAGATAAGACAGAGCGTAGATAGCCAAGAAGCTTAAAGTCCAGGGACATAGCCGAGTATGGTGGGATGCACCTGTGGTCCCAGCTACTCCAGAGGCGGAGACAGGAGGATCGTTTGAGCCCAGGAGTTTGAGGCAGCAGCAAGCTATGATGGCACCACTCTACTCCAGCCTGGATGACAGAATGAGATCCTGTCTCAAGTAAAAAAATAAATAAGAAAAAATTTTAAAATAATAATAAAGTCCAGTGACAAAAAGTACCATAAACAAAGTAAAAACACAAATGACAAACCAGGAAAAATGACAACTCATATAGAAAGGGCTGTATCTTCCTAATACATAAAGCATATTCTTTCTAGAAATAGAAAAGTACAGGCCGGGCGCGGTGGCTCAAGCCTTTAATCCCAGCACTTTGGGAGGCCGAGGTGGGCGGATCACGAGGTCAGGAGATTGAGACCATCCTGGGTAACACGGTGAAACCCCGTCTCTACTAAAAATACAAAAGAACCGGAGGATTTGCAGTGGCCGAGTCGGCCATGATCCAGCCTGGGGACAGGGGAGATCCGTCTCAAAAAAAAAAAAAAAAAAATACACAGCCGGCCGGGCGCGGTGGCTCACGCTTGTAATCCCAGCACTTTGGGAGGCCGAGGCGGGCGGATCACAAGGTCAGGAGATCGAGACCACAGTGAAACCCCGTCTCTACTAAAAATACAAAAAAATTTAGCCGGGCGTGGTGGCGGGCGCCTGTAGTCCCAGCTACTCGGAGAGGCTGAGGCAGGAGAATGGCGTGAACCCGGGAGGCGGAGCTTGCAGTGAGCCGAGATTGCGCCACTGCACTCCAGCCTGGGCGACAGAGCAAGACTCCGCCTCAAAAAAAAAAAAAAAAAAAGAAAAGAAAAGTACACAGCCAGTGGAAAATGGCAAAGGAAATGACCAGAAAAATACAAATGGCTCTTACACATATTAAAAGATGCTTTAAGTATCACAGAAAAAGAAATGCAAGTGAAACTATGCGATGCTCCCTCTATTGTGCTGGCAAAGATCAAGCACCCTCCCGCATTGCTGGTGAGCATGTAAAGTGGTACAGCACCCTCGGGAGCAAGGTCTCTATCATCATTACAAAGACATACCCTTTGACCCAGGAAGTCCATTTCTAGTCATTAATCCTACAGACACATCTGCCCATGTGCAAAATAATGTATATATATTGCAACACTGTGTTATCGTAGAAAGATTAGAAACAACCAAATTTCTATTAGAAGAATAAACTAATTATAGTTTATTCATAAAACTGAATATTATGTGGCTATTAAAAAGAATCAGTGGGCACGGTGGATCACACCTGTAATCCCAGCATTTTGAGAGGCCAAGGCATTGGATCACTTGAGGCTAGGAGTTCGAGACGAGGCTGGTCAACATGGCAAAACCGCTTCTCTACCAAAAAAACAAAAATTAGCCAGGAGTGGTGGCACACGCCTGTAATCTCAGCTACTAGGGTAGGTGAGGCAGGAGAATCACTTCAATCTGAGAGGCAAAGTTTGCAGTGAGCCGAGATCGTGCCACTGCACTCCAGCGTGGGTAACAAAGTGAGACCCTGCCCCCTCTCAAAAGAAAAGAACAGAAAAAAAGAGAGAATCAGGCTGGGTACAGTGGTACACACCTATAATCTCAGCACTTTGGGAGGCCAAGGCGGGAGGATCGCTTGAGACCAAGAGTTGGAGACCAGCCTGGGCAACATAGCGAGACTCCCTGTCCCTAAAGAAAATAAATTAATTAATTAAATAAAAAGAATAAGGCAAGTGTAACGCACTGAAATATTAAATGAAAAAAGAAAGGGCAGAACAGTATTATGCTATTCTTTTGCAAGAGCATTGGGGAAAAGAATCTATATTTATATTTTATGCACATAAAAACTGGAGAAACACAAGAAACTAACAATAGTAGTTAGCTCTGTGTGTGTGTGTGTGTGTGTGTGTGTGTGTGTGTGCATGGCAAGGAGCAGGTAGTGATGGGAACTGGTTCAATGGAGAATAAAAGTGGGAGGGAGATTTTTTATTGGATTAAAAATATACGTATATATAACAGCTTTATTGAAATATAATTTACATGCGATACAATTTTTCCAGTTAAAGTATTCAATCTGCCGGATGCGGTGGCTCATCTTGTAACCCCAGCACTTTGGGAGACTGAGGTGGGCAGATCACCAGAGGTCAGGAGTTCAAGACCAGCCTGGCCAACATGGTGAAACTCCATCTCTACTAAAAATACAAAAATTAGCCAGGCATTGTGGTGCACACCTGTAATCCCAGCTACTCAGGAGGCTGAGGCAGGAGAATCGCTTGAACCTGGGAGGCGGGGGTGACAGTGAGCTGACATTGCGCCACTGCACTCCAGTCTGGCAACAGAGTGAGACTCTGTCTCTAAATAAATAAATATTCAATCTAATGGTTTTTAGTATATTCACAGAGTTGTGCAACCACACCACAATCAATTTTAGAACATTTTCATCACCCCCTTAAGAAGCCCCATACCATTTAGCAGTCACTCCCCATTTCTCCCCATGCTCTCAGGCTTAGACAACTAATCATCTATAATAGATTTGCCTATTCTGTATATTTCCTAGAAATAGAATCATACAGTATGTGGCTTTTTGTGTGTGGCTTCTCTTATTTAGCATAATGTTTTCAAGATTAATGCCTGGCCAGTCACAGTGACTTATGCCTGTAATCCCAGCACTTTGGGAGGCCAAGCAGGGAGGATCACTTGAGCCCAGGAGTTCAAGACAACATAGTAAGACCTCATCTCTACAAAACAATTTTTAAATAGCTGGGCATAGTGGCATGCACCTGTGGTCCCCCCACCCCCGCCACCTGGGGGACAGAAGCAGGAAGATGTCTTGGGGCTAACAGTTGGAGGCTGCAGTGAGCCATGATTGTGCCACTTCACTCCAGCATGGGTGACAGAGTGAGACCCTGTCTCAAAAATAAAAATAAAATAAAAAGATTAATGCCCGCTTATGCAGAGGTGCATGCCTGTAACCCCAGCTACTCAGAAGGCTGAGGGAGGAGGATCACTTAAGCCTAAGAGTAAGACCCTGTCTCAGAAAAAAAAAGGTTCATGCACATTGTAGCATGTAGCATACTTCTTTCAGTACATCATTCTTCATTTTCCTCTTTTGAGACAAGGACTCACTCTGTTGCCCAGGCTGGAGTGCAATGGTGCAATCGAGGCTCACTGCAGCCTCAACCTCCCCTGCTCAAAAGATCCTCCCACTTCAGCCTCCTGAGTAGCTGAGACCATAGGTGCACACCACTACACCTGGCTAGTTAAATAAAATTTTTTTTGTAGAGATGATATCTCACTATGTTGCCCTGGCTGGTCTCAAACTCCTGGGCTAAGTGATCCTCCTGTCTCAGCTTCCCAAAGTGCTAGAATTACAGGCATGAGCCACCAAGCCCCGCTTCATCTTTTATTTTATTTTATTTTTTTATTTTATTTTACTTTATTTTTGGCTAATTTTCCATTGTGTGCCTATACCATATTTTGTTTATCCATTCATCAGTTGATGATATTTCGATTGTTCTCACCTTCCTCTCCCTGCTTCCCGCCACCAGCTTTTTTTTTTTTTTTTTGACACGGAGTCTCGCTGTCATCCAGGCTGAAGTGCAGTGACAGGATCTCAGCTCAGCTCACTGCAACCTCCGCCTCCCGGATTCAAGCGATTCTTGTGCCTCAACCTCCTGAGTAGCTGGGATTACGGGTGCCTGCCACTACACTCAGCTAATTTTTTTGTATTTTTAGTAGAGACAGGGTTTCACCATGTTGGCCAGGCTGGTCTCGATCTCCTGACCTCAAATGATCCACCCACCTCGGCCTCCCAAAGTGCTGGAATTACAGGCATGAGCCACTGCACCCAGTAACTTTTTTCCACTTTTGGCTATGATGCTGTGAAAGGAAAATAAATCTTAGGGCCCCCAGATCCCTAAGCTAAAGGGAAAAGTCAAGCTGGGAACTGCTTAGGGTCAACCTGCCTCCCATTCTATTCAAAGTCAGCCCTCTGCTCACTGAGATAAATGCATATCTCTTTGGCTCCTTTGGAGAGGCCAATCAGAAACTCAAAAGAATACAACCATTTGGGCCAGGCGCAGTGGCCCTTGAGAAACTTTTAAGCAGGGAAGTCTGAAAATAAGTATTTCAAAATCTAAGCTGTTGAGACTTTAAAATATTTCAAGCCTTAAGGGAACATGATCGTGGGACACAAGTCCTCTGAACCTACGCAGCTGTAACCTAGGCAGTCGTTACCTTTGTTTGTCTGATTATAATTAGCCCTCTTCTCTACCTACATTGTTTTAGAAAGTATTGTAAATGGCCGGGCACAATGGCTCATGCCTGTAATCCCAGCACTCTGGGAGGCCAAGGCGGGCGGATCACGAGGTCAAGAGATGAGACCATCCTGGCCAACATGGTGAAACCCTGTCTCTACTAAAAATACAAAAATTAGCTGGGTGTGGTAGCTTGCGCCTGTAGTCCCAGCTACTTGGGAGGCTGAGGCAGGAGAACCGCTTGAACCCGGAAGGCAGAGGTTGCAGTGAGCTGAGATCGTACCACTGACTCCAGCCTGGCGACACAGCGAGACTCCATTTCAAAAAAAAAAAAAGAAAGAGAAAATATTGTAAATGACTAAAGGGCACCAGGGAAGACCCCCTTCCTCTTCACTGTTCATCTTCATTGTATAACTTCCCTCTTACCTTTCTCACACAAAGACTTCATGACTATCATCATACTGTCTTGAGATGGAATGTTAAATACACTCTTTAACTAGAAAGGAAATAAAAACAAACCATATGGAAAAGAAAACAAACCATAACTAATTAAATTGTTGTAACTCATAAACCAGCCTTGTATAGAAAATGCTGTAATGAAGGCAGGTGCAGTGGTTCATGCCTGTAATCCTAGCCACTTAGGAGGCTGAGATGGGAGGATGGCTTGAGCCCAGGAGTTTGAAGCTTCAGTGAGCCCTGATCACACCACTACATTCCAGCCTGGGCAACAGAGTGAGACCCCATCTCATTAAAAAAAAAAGTCATAATCCTGTTAAATTTCTTTGTTTTCTGCCTATCTAAGCAAGACCCTAACTTTTAACTTTTGAGTACTCACCCCATTTCTCTGGAGTCTATGTTTCCGAGTGGCCATTCACAGCTTCTCGCTTGAATACTCTCTTTAAAGCTGGATTCTCCACTGCACTCCAGCCTGGGCGTCATATTGGGATCCTGTCTCTTTTTATTTAAAAGCCAAAAAAAAAAAAAAAAAAAAAGCCTGGCGGGGTGGCTCATGCCTGTAATCCCAGCATTTTGGGAGGCCGAGGCAGGTGGATCGCTTGAGGCTGGAAGTTCAAGACCAGCCTGGCCAACATGGTGAAACCCTGTCTCTACTAAAGATACAAAAATTAGCAGAGCATGGTGGTGCATGCCTGTAGTCTCAGCTACTTGGGAGGCTGAGGCAGGAGAATCGCTTGAACCCAGGAGGCAGAAGTTGCAGTGAGCCAAGATCCCGTGACTGTGCTCCAGCCTGGCGACAGAGCAAGACTCTGTCTCAAAAATACATAAATAATAAAAATTTAAAAAATTATATGGACCCTGACACTGCATTTATTTAATTTAATTAATTAATTTATTTATTTTTATTTATTTTCTTTTTTTGAGACGGAGTCTCGCTCTGTCACCAGGCTGGAGTGCAGTGGCGCAATCTCGGCTCACTGCAACCTCCGCCTCCCAGGTTCAAGCGATTTTCCTGCCTCAGTCTCCTGAGTAGCTGAAACTATGGGCGTGTGCCACAACGTCCGGGTAATTTTTATATTTTTAGTAGAGACAGGATTTCACCATGTTGGCCAGGATGGTCTCGATCTCCTGACCTTGTGATCCAACTCCATATGTATATGTATATATATATTCAATTTTATATAGATACACAATTACTTTTTTTTTTTTTTTTTGAGATGGAGTCTCGCTCTGTCACCCAGGCTGGAGTGCAGTGGCGCAATCTCAGCTCACTGCAAGCTCCGCCTCCTGGGTTCATGCCATTCTCTTGCCTCAGCCTCCCGAGTAGCTGGGACTACAGGCGCCCGCCACCACATCCGGCTAATTTTTTTTTATTTTTAGTGGAGATGGGGTTTCATCGTGTTCGGCAGGATGGTCTGGAACTCCTGACCTTGTGATCCGCCCGCCTTGGCCTCCCAAAGTGCTGGGATTACAGGCGTGAGCCACCACGACCAGCCCCACAATTACTTTTTAACCTAACACTATGTCTTAGAGGCTTTTCTACATCCTTATGTAGACAGCTTCATCATCCTTTTTTTTTTTTTTTTTTTTTTTTGGGACAGAGTCTCACTTTGTTGACCAGGCTGGAGTGCAGTGGCTCAATCTTAGCTCACTGCAATCTCTGCCTCCTGGGTTCAAGCAATTCTCTTGCCGCAGCCTCCTTTGAACCTGGGATTACAGGTGTGTGCCATCCCGCCCAGCTAATTTTTGTATTTTTATTTATTTATTTATTTTTGAGACGGAGTTTCACTCTTGTCTGCCAGGCTGGAGTGCAATGGCGCGGTCTCGGCTCACTGCAACCTTTGCCTCCCAGGTTCAAACAATTCTACTGTCTCAGCATCCCAGGTAGCTGGGATTACAAGCGCCCACCACCACATCTGGATAATTTTTGTATTTTTAGTAGAGATGGGGTTTCACCATATTGCCCAGGCTGGTCTCAAACTCCTGAGCTCAAGCGATCCACACACCTCGGTCTCCCAAAGGGCTGGGATTACAGGCATAAACCACCTCACTGGGCCATGAAATCAAGGAATATTTACAGAATACCCTTCTATCTGTAGTGTCATTAACAGCAGGCAGAGTTCCCTATATTTAGTATTATGGAATCTTTACAGAGCACCCTTTGTTCTAGGTAGGTTCAGGGAAACCTGTACCCTCCTTTAGGTAGAATCATTAATTGTTTGAAGAGTGCTCTTCGGCTACAGAATCACCAACTGTGTACAAAAGCATAAAATCAAGAAGTTCTATACAGCCCATTTCTATCTATTAGAATTATGTAATATTTATAAAGCCTATTCATAGCAATGAAATCATAAATGTTTACAGAGCACTTCCTGTGTACAGAATTTTAGGGTGTCAGAACAAGTAAGTTTTCCTTCTTGTATATAGAATTATGAACTGTTGGCCGGGCGCAGTGGCTCACGCCTGTAATCCCAGCACTTTGGGAGGCCGAGGCAGGCGGATCACCTGAGGTCAGGAGTTTGAGACCAGCCTGGCCAACATGGTGAAATCTCTTCTCTACAAAAAATACAAAAATTAGCCAGGCATGGTGGCCCATCCTGTAATCCCAGCTACTTGGGAGGTTGAGGCAGGAGAATCGTTTGACCCTGAGAGGCAGAGGTTGCACTGAGCCAAGATTGTGCCACTGCACTCCAGCCGGGGTGGCAGAGTGAGACTCCATCTCAAAAAAATATATAAATAAAAATAATAAAATAAAAAAATCAAATTATGAACTGTTTTTGAGGAACACCCACATGTATACAGAATCATGGAATGTTTACAGGGTCCTTTCTTTTCTTTTCTTTTCTTTTTTTTTTTTTTGAGACGGAGTCTCGCTCTGTCCCCAGGCTGGAGTGCAGTGGCGCAATCTCCGCTCACTGCAAGCTCCGCCTCCTGGGTTCATGCCATTCTCCTGCCTCAGCCTCCCGAGTAGCTGGGACTACAGGTGTCCACCACCATGCCAGGCTAATTTTTGTAATTTTTTTTTAGTAGAGACGGGGTTTCACTGTGTTAGCCAGAATGGTCTCGATCTCCTGACCTCATGATCCGCCCGCCTCGGCCTCCCAAAGTCCTGGGATTACAGGCGTGAGCCACGGCGCCCAGCCTTCTTTTCTTCTTCTTTTTTTTTTTTTTTTCTGTCACCCTGGCTGGAGTACAGTGGCGCGATCTCGGTTCACTGCAATTTCCACCTCCCGGGTTCAAGCGATTCTCATGCCTCAGCCTCCCAAGTCGCTGGGATTACAGGTGCCCATCACCATGCCCGGTTATTTTTTGTATTTTTAGTGAAGACACAGTTTCACCATGTTGGCCAGACTGGTCTCAAACTCCTGACCTCAGGTGATCTGCCCGCCTCAGCCTCCCAAAGTGCTGGGAATACAGGTGTGAGCCACCGCGCCTGGCTAGAATCCTTTCTTGTGGGATGAATTTTGAACCGTTTGCAGAACATCTGTCCATGTATAAAATCATTGAATGTTTGCAGAACCTTTTTGCTTATCGTTATGGAATGTCTACAGAGCATCCTCACCTGTACAGACTCAAGGAATGTTAGCTAAACCCCCTTCTATGTGGAATCATGGAATGTTGGCTGAGCCTTCTACCGTATGAAATCATGGAATGTTACCAAATACATTCCTTACTATAAAATCTTGAACATAGTTTTCTCTTGATGCTCAGTGGCTCAGGACCTGAGGTAGCTGCTGTAGTCAGGAGCCTGGTCAGCCTGGTCAGCGGCCTGCAGCATTCGCCCATAGCATTTGCCTGTGGTTACGATGATGAGTTTACCTCTCAATCCAAATCTTTCCTCAGTGGAGTAATAGGAAAGCCAAGGATGGTGAAACTTAGGTGGGGAATGGAGTACTAGGACTACCTGGTATCTGTAGATGGCTATATGAACATGCAGCTTGCAAATAAAGAAGAATACATAGATGGAGCATTGTCTGGACATCTGGGTGAAGTTTTAATAAGGTGTAATAATGTCCTTTATATCAGAGGTGTGGAAGAAGAGGAAGAAGATGGAGAAATGATTGGGAGGCTGAGGCGGGTGAATCGCTTGAGGTCAGGAGTTCAAGACCAGCTTGGCCAACAAGGTGAAACCTCATCTCTACAAAAATACAAAAATTAGCCGGGTATGGTGGCACATGCCTGTAATTCCAGCTACTCAAGAGGCTAAGGCAGGAGAATCGCTTGAACCCGGGAGGCAGAGGTTGCAGTGGAGATCACACTACTGCACTCCAGCCTGGGTGACAGAGGAAGACTCTGTCTTAAAAAAAAAAAAAGAAAAAGAAGATGGGGAAATTAGAGAATAGCATCTTTTGTGAGGGATTTTTAAAATATGTATTTCTAGACAATAAAGATTTGCTTTTCAAAAAAATAAAAATAAATGAAATACAATGTTGAAACGTTAGCTTTATATTCCCTACTTACATGTTGGAGAGGGCCGGGCATGGTGGCTCACACCTGTAATTCCAGCATTTTGGGAAGCTGAGACAGGCAGATTGCCTGAGGTCAGGAGTTCGAGATCAGCCTGGCCAACATGGCGAAACCTTGTCTCTCCTAAAAATACAAAAATTAGCCGGGCGTGGTGGCACACACCTGTAATCACAGCCACTCAGGAGCCTGAGGCAGGAGAATCGCTTGAACCTGGCAGGCCGAGATTGCAGTGAGCCAAGATCGAGCCACTGCACTCCAACCTGGGAGACAGAGTGAGACTCTGTCTCAAAAAAATATAATAAAATAAAATAAAATAATTTTTTCAAAACAAAGCAAAAAAATGATTTTACTAAGTACAGTAATCTACAGTAAATCTTTTGATATATTAAAACTCATCCTATAGGGCAAGGTCAGCAAAGTACCATTCATGAGCCAAATCTGGTCTGCTGCTTGTCTTTGTAAATAAAGTTTTATTGGAACAGAAACACACTCCTTTGTTTATATAGTGGCTATGGCTGCCTTTGTGATAGAATAGCAGAATTAATTGGCTGTGCCAAAGATAGTATAGCCAGTAAAATAAAAAGTATTTACTATCTTCGCTGGGCCCAGTAGCTCACGCCTGTAATCTCAGCACTTTGGGAGGCTGAGACAGGCAGATAATTTGAGGCCAGGAGTTGGAGACCACCCTAGCCAAAATGGTGAAACCCCATCTCTACCAAAAATACAAAAATTAGCTGGGTGTGGTGGCACATGCCTGTGGTCCCAGCTACTCAGGAGGCTGAGGCAGGAGAATCGCTTGAACCCTGGAGGCGGAGACTACAGTGAGTTGAGATCAAGCCACTGCACTGCAGCCTGGGCAATAGAGTCAGACCCCATCTCGAAAAAAAAAGAATTTACTATCTCTAATCCTAGCCCTTTGGGAGGCTAAGGTGGGAGGATCACTTGAGGCCAGGAGTTTGAGACCAGCCTGGGTAATATAATGACACCTTGTTTCTATAGAAAAAAATAAAAAAATATTTGCCAGGCATAGTGTTGTAAGTCTGTGTCCCAGCTGCTTGGGAGGCTAAGGTGGGAGGATCACTTGAGCCCAAGAGGTCCAGGCTGCGGTGATCATGTGACTGCACTCCAGCCTGGGTGACAGAGTGAGACTCTGTCTCAAAAAAACAAAAAAATTACTATCTGCCTCTTTATAAAAGAACTTTGCTCACCTGTGCTCTAGTAGGAAAATATACTCTGAATTTCTTTTTAATCTTTAGGTTTTTTTTTCTTTTCACAGCAGACTCAGTTGAATTCATAAATAGTTTCATTCATTCATTCAACCAATATTTACCAAACACCTATCAAGTGCTTGGGGTGCTGATTTAGGCACTGGGGTGCAAATATGAAAAAAAAAACAGTGCTTACCTTCAAGGACAGTCCTTCCCATCAAGAGCATTCCCCATGGCATTAAGAAATTTACCCATAACCTTACATAATTTATAAGAAACCAGTTGTGTGACCTTGGGCAAATTTCTTAATCCTTCTAGACTCTGATTTCCTCATCTGCAAATGAGGGTGGCAGTAGTACTTACCTCAAGATGTTGTTGTAAAGATTAAGGGTTTTGTTTGTTCAGTGGTTTGTACCGTTTTGTTTTGTTTTGAGACAGGGTCTCGCTGTGTCACCCAGGATGGAGTGCAATGGAGCGATCTGGGCTCACTGCAACCTCTGCCTCCCAGGTTCAAGCCATTCTCCTGCCTCAGCCTCCCGAGTAGCTGAGACTACAGGCGCATGCCACCACGGCCCAGCTAATTTTTTGTATTTTTTCGTAGAGATGAAATTTGGCTATGTTGGCCAGGCTGGTCTTGAACTCCTGGATTCAAGTGATCCTTCCCCTTTGACCTCCCAAAGTGCTGGGATTATAGGCAGGAGCCACCACACCCAGCCCATTAAGTAAATTTTTTTTTCTTTTTTTTTTTGAGACAAAGTCTCACTCTGTCACCCAGGCTAGAGTGCAGTGGCGGGATCTTGGCTCACTGCAACATCCACCTCCTGGATTCAAGCAATTCTCCTGCCTCAGCCTCCGGAGTAGCTGGGACTACAGGTGTGTGCCACCACACTCGACTAATTTTTTATTTTTAGTAGAGACAGGGTTTCACCATGTAGGCCAAGCTGGTCTTGAACTCCAGACCTCAGGGGATCCACCCGCCTCAGCCTGCCAAAATGCTGGGATTACAGATGCGAACCACCATGCCTGGTTGTAAATTTTTTTTTTTTTTTTTTAGATGGAGTTTCACTCTTGTTGCCCAGGCTAGAGTGCAGTGGTGCGATCTCCGCTCACTGCAACCTCCACCTCCCGGGTTCAAGCTATTCTCCTTCCTCAGCCTCCTGAGTAGCTGGGATTTCAGGCGCATATCACCATGCTCAGCTAATTTTTGTATTTTTAGTAGAGATGGGGTTTCACCATGTTGTTCGGGCTGGTCTTGAACTACTGACATCAAGTGATCTGCCTGCTTTGCCCTCCCAGGTGGGGAGGATTGCTTGAGGCCAGGAGTTTGAGACCAGCCTGGGCAACAGTGTAAGACTCTGTGACTATAATTAAAAAATAATAATAATAAATAAATAAGATTTAATACAGGGATATAGGTGCTTATAAAATCATTAGGAGGTCTGTAAGAGTAGAATTCAGGGGCCATTTCAGGCTTTTGATTTCAAGGTTCCTCCAGCAAGGCCTTGCTCCCAAGGTTACCAAACTGCTGCTTCCCTGCCACCACCATGGTCTCCATCCTACTACCTCACACCCTCCTAAGTGGGGACTGCACAGTGGACTCCACTGTACACGCTCCTCCCACCTGCCAGAACTGCTCCCTTAGCTGACACAGCTCCAGGAAGACGCCCTCTCCCTCTCTCCCATCCTCCAGATCTCATGCAAATGAATCTGAGAGAATTTAACTTCCCACTGTCCTAGCTGCAAGAGAGCCTGTGGAATGCTGTTTTAAGCTTTTGAGCCTCTTCCAACAGAAGGAGAGTAAATGGAGGTTAAGAACATCCATCCAGGCCGGCGTGGTGGCTCAGGCCTTTCTAATCCTAGCACTTTGGGAGGCCAAGGTGGGCGGATCACCTGAGGTCAGAAGTTCGAGACCAGCCTGGCCAACATGGCGAAATCCTGTATCTAGTAAAAATACAAAAAATTAGCCAGGCACGGTGGTGGGCGCCTGTAATCCCAGCTACTCGGGAGGCTGAGGCAGGAGAATTGCTTGAACCTGGGAGGCGGAGGTTGCAGTGAGCCGAGATAGCGCCACTGCACTCCAGCTTGGGCAACAGAGCGAGACTCTGTCTTAAAAGAAAAAAAAAAAAAGAACATCCATCCAGAATCAAGTCCAAAAATTCTGGGAGGTTTCAGGATGGGAAAAATATTTAAGCTGGATCTTAGAGGATGAGGAGAAAGAGAACACAGTATTTCCTGGTAGCAGAAACAGAGCACCTAAAGGCATGAAGGCATTGAAAAAAAAGTTGGTGTGGTCCACAAATATCTGTTGTTTTTGCCTGCCCAGCAAAAATTCCACTTGAATAATTGCACTTTGATTTCCCCTCGGGGAGCCACCCCTCCTTACATCAGCCATGTGGTTCACAGGAAGCTGATCTTGCTTCCTGGCTGCAGGGTGGGGGCGGGTTGGGGAGTGGGCATGTGACCACTTCTGTCCAATCAGCACACTCCATCCCTTTAGTCACAGGGATCGGTTCAGGGAGGAACACATGAATGAAGCCAGACCAATGCGACTTTATTATAAAATTTCTTTTTTTGGCTAAGTGACTGGGCTGGGGAATGGAAGCCTGGAGCAGCTGGGAATAAGCTGGTCAGGAGGAACACATGAATCTGATGAAACCAACTCAGAGGGAAGCAGAACTAAGATATTGAGAGAAACTAAGGCTGCTGATATCATGTGAGCCCCCAGCTATGCCTAATACACTACATCAAGAGAGTATTTCACAAGCCTGAGAGCCACTGTCCCAGGGAGCTTATAGCAGCTTTATTCCTAGTATCCTCTAACTAGAAACGATCCAAATGCCAGATGACAGCAGTTGACTGGAAAGTAAACTATGGTGTATTCACACAACGGGATACTATTCAGCAATTAAAATGAATGGTTTTACAATCTCACTCATCGGTATGCATGAATCTCACAAAACATGGTGAGCAAACGGAGCCAGACATAACAGCACAGGTGCTCCTCAACATACAGAGGGGCTACATCTTGCTAAACCCACTGTGAGCTGAAAATACCGTAAATTGAAAATGCACTAATCCATCTAATCTACCAAACATCTTAGTTTAGCCTAGTCCACCTTAAATGTGCTTGGAACACTTACATTAGCCTAAAGTTGGGGAAAATTAACACAATGCCTATTTTATAATCAAGTGTTGAATATCTCATATCATTTATTGAATACTGTACTGAAACTGAAAAACAGAATGGTTGTATAGGTACTTGAAGTCCGGTTTCTTTTTTTTTTTTTTTTTTTTTTTTTGTGAGATGGAGTCTTGTTCTCTCACCCAGGCTGGAGTGCAGTGGGGCAATCTCGGCTCACAGCTACCTCCGCCTCCTGGGTTCAAGCTAATCTCCTGCCTCAGCCTCCCAAGTAGCTAGGATTACAGGTGCGCACCACCATGCCTGGCTAATTTTTTGTATTTTCAGTAGAGATGGGGCTTCTCCATGTTGACCAGGCTGGTCTTGAACTCCTGACCTCAAGTGATCCACCCGCCTTGGCCTGCAAAGTGCTGGGATTACAGGCATGCGCCACTGTGCCTGGCCTTCTTGAAGTCCAGTTTCTACTGAACATGTATCACTTTCTCACCATCATGAAATAAAAAAGCGGTACATCAAACTGTCATAAATTGGAGACCATGTACATCATATACATACACATATGCATATACATACCTATACATATATGATGTACATGTATATATTATATCATGTCCTTATTTCTTGATGTGAGTATTGGTTAAATGGGTATATTCCATTTGTAAAAATTTAGCAAACTATACTTTTGTTACAATGTGTATTTTTCTGTATGTGTGCTATGATTCACTTAAAATAAAAAAAACACACTTGTAAAAACCTCAGCAGATGCAAAACTGGGGAAGGAAAGAAAGGCAGGTTAGGACTAGGTGAATTCAAGAGTCAAACTATATCATTAGGACTCAATTTCTCTTTGCTGTTTGTATCCGTCTGTTCATATGCTCATTTCATTCTCAGGTTCCACATGTTGATAAACAGTTGCCATTGCTGTGGCCTCACAACCTGTCATGTTTATGTCTAGCATGAAAGAGAAAGTTGGCCTCTCCAAAGGCACAAAGAAAGCTGGACATTTAGTATCATTGGCTCTGGCTGGTCTGCTCAGCCCTGAACCAATCACTGTTGCAAAAGGAATATAATATTCTGACTGGCCAGGCTAGTTCATATGATGTCTGGAGATGGAAATGGAGTTAACAACCTCAGAGAACCACATAGACTGAAAACAAGGAGAGAAGGAAATCTGGCTGTTTCAGAAGTCAGGTGAATGGATGTTGGCTGACTAAAAAATTCAATAAATACCTGGTCCCCAGATGGCAGTGGCAT
Organism: Hylobates moloch; assembly: GCF_009828535.3. NCBI lineage: Eukaryota > Metazoa > Chordata > Mammalia > Primates > Hylobatidae > Hylobates > Hylobates moloch. Next base: position 11,070,895 of record NW_026652296.1, read on the forward strand.
CATCATCATCATCATAATTTTCTCTTAGCATCTAGAAAAATGTCTGGCATCTAGTTTGGTACTTGATAAATATTATTATTTTTTCTTTTTTTGAGACAGAGTCTCACTCTATCGCCCAGGCTGGAGTGCAGTGGGGCAATCTTGGCTCACTGCAACCTCTGCCTTCCGGGTTCAAGCAATTCCCATGTCTCAGCCTCCCGAGTACCTGGGATTACAGGCACCTGCCGCTACACCTGGCATATATATATATATATATATAGTATTTTTAGTAGAAATGAGATTTCACCATATAGGCCAGGCTGGTCTCAAACTTCTGACCTCAAGTGATCCGCCTGTCTCGGTCTCCCGAAGTGCTGGGATTACAGGTGTGAGCCACCACGCCTGGCCAGTACTTGATAAATACTAATATCTGTTGAATGAGAGAATGAGTTATATCAGGCAATACTAGGAGCAATCTTGTCATGCCTTAGGCCTTCCTCTACAGGATAGGAAAGACTGAGGAGAATTTAAAAAAGGGATATAAGTCAGTTTTTGTTTTTTATTTTTATTATTATTATTACTTTTTGAGACCGAGTTTCACTGTTGTCGCCGAGGCTAGAGTGCGATGGTGTGATCTCAGCTCATTGCAACCTCTGCCTCAGCCTCCTGAGTAGCTGGAATTACAGGCGCCGGCCACCACGCCTGGCTAATTTTTGTATTTTTAGTAGAGACAGGGTTTCACCACGTTGGCCAAGCTGGTCTTGAACTCCTGGCCTCAGGTGATCTGCCCGCCTTGGCCTCCCAAAGTGCTGGGATTACAGGCGTGAGCCACCGTGCCCGGGCTATTTTATTTAATTTTTAATTTTTTAATTATTTTAGAGGCAGGGTCTCATTATGTTGCCTAGGCTGGAGTGCGGTGGCTATTCACAGGCGCGATCCCACTGCTAATCAACACTGGAGTTTTGACCTGCTCCATTTCCAACCTGGGCTGGTTCATCCCTCCTTAGACAACCTGGTGGTCCCCCAGTCCTGGGAGGTCGCCATATTGATGCTGAACTTAGTGCAGACACCCAATTGACATAGTGCACTACAATACAGAACTCTTGGACTCAAGTGATCCTCCTGTCTCAGCCCCCCAAGTAGGTGGGACTAGAGGCTCATGCCACCATGCCTGGCTATAAGTCAGTTTTTTTTGACAGCAAAGACATAGTCCTTTACAGAATCAAAGCTCTTGGAGGCCTTTGCTAACTCTTACCTTACTCTCTCTCTTCAGAGGGGATTGGTGTCAGAAGGACCAAACCCTGGAAAATTCTGATTACAGTAACGGTGGGTGAAGCAGGAAATAAAGGAAGCCCTCCTTCACTGCTGCTGGGAGTATAAATTGCTACAACTATTTTGGAGAACAATTTGGAAAATAGTAAAGCAGAAGATTTGCATACCTCACCTGTTCACCAAATCCTCTCTTGTAAACCACGTGACCTGGAGACATTTTTGCCCCATGCACAAATTACATATAAACGCATGTTGAGCCGGTTGCAGTGGCTCACGCCTGTAATTCCAACACTTTGGGAGGCCGAGGCAGGGGGGTGGGGGGAATCACTTGAGGTCAGGAGTTCGAGACCAGCCTGGACGACATGACGAAACCCTGTCTCTATTAAAAATACGAAAATTAGCTGGGTGTGGTGGTGTGCACCTGTAATCCCAGCTACTTGGGAGGCTGAGGCAGGAGAATCGCTTGAACCTAGGAGGCAAAGGTTGCAGTGAGCCAAGATTGCGCCACTGCACTTCAGTCTGGGTAACAAAGCAAGACTCCCTCTCAAAAAAAAAAAAAAAAAAAAGTGTGTTGCTCCAGTTACTACTGCTGCAGCATAACAAATTATCCCAAATTTAGTGGTGTAAAACAATAACCATTTTATCATGCTCATCATTTTGGAAAGGGCACAGTGGGACAACTTGTCTGGGGCTTTAGACGGGAAGATTTAAAGGGTGAGGATGACTTGACAGCTGGGAGTTGGGACATCTAAAGCTTTGTTCTCTGACATGCTTGGTGGCTGATGCTGGCTGTCATCTGGAACCTCTGCTGGGGCTGCTGACCATAGCATCTGTATGTGGCCTCTCCACTTGGCCTGGGCTTCTTCACAGCATAAGGATTCCAGGCTCCAAAGGTGAGTGTCCCAGTGATCAAGTTAGAAGCTGCATTGCCTCACAAATTGTGCAGCATCATTTCCATCTTTTTTTTTTTTTTTTTTTTTGAGACAGAGTCTTGCTCACTCTGTCGCCCAGGCTGGAGTGCAGTAGGGCAATCTCAGAATCTCGGCTCACTGAAACCTCCACCTGCCAGGTTCAAGCTATTCTCTCACCTCAGCCTCCCAAGTAGCTGGGATTACAGGCATGCACCACCACGCTCGGGCTAATTTTTGTATTTTTAGTAGAGATGGGGTTTCACCATGCCGGCCAGGTTGGTCTTGAACTCCTGACCTCAGATGATCCGCCTGCCTCAGCCTCCCAAAGTGCTGGGATGACAGACATGAACCACCATGCCTGGCCTTTTTCATCTTTTTATTGGTTATAGATGATTCACAATCCCACCCAGATTCACAGGAAGAGGAATTAGAGAAAGTTCTAGAAGAGCATGAGGACCGGAAATATTGTTGAGGGCATCTTTGGAAAATACATTCTGCCACACACATACATAGCAGTCATGTTTGTGCCCGTCCACCATCCCTTATCCGAAGCCCTTGGGGCTAAACGTGTTTTGAATTTTAGAAATTCTTAGAATTTTGAGGCCGGGCGCGGTGGCTCACGCCTGTAATCTCAGCACTTTGGGAGGCCGAGGTGGGCGGATCACCTGAGGTTGGGAGTTAGAGACCAGCCTGACCAACATGGTGAAACCCTGTCTCTACTAAAAATGCAAAATTAGCCGGGCACGGTGGTGCATGCCTGTAATCCCAGCTACTTGGGAGGCTGAGGCAGGAGAATCACTTGAATCCGGGAGGCGGAGGTTGCGGTGAGCCGAGATCAGGCCATTGCACTCCAGCCTGGGCAAAAAGAGCGAAACTCCATCTCAAAGAAAAAAAAAAAAAGAAATTCTTAGAATTTTGAAAGACAATATGGTGCATTCATGAAATCTCCTATCATACCCCTTGAGAGGACTGGTTCATCCTGTAAGCAAAAATCTAAACTCAGTATGGTGGCCCATGCCTGTAGTCCCAGCTACTCAGGAGGCTGAGGCAGGAGGATTGATTGAACCCATGTGGTTGATGCTGCAGTGAGCTGTGATTGCACCACTGCACTCCAGCCTGGGCGACAGAGGGAGACCCTGTCTCAAAAAAAAACCAAAAAAACAAAAAACAAAAATAAATATTTCCGCAGTGGAACATATGAATATTCACATTAAGTGGCATAATGATTATAAATAGCTTTCTGTCTATTCAGGTCAGGTTTTGCCACTAAAGAAGTTCAAATCAGGTCAGATCTTGCTGCTAAATAAATTATAAAAAGCCTTCCATTTTTAGGTTTCCTAGAATTTGAATTGTGGCTAAGGATTTATGGACCAGTATGAGGAAAAAATTGGAACAAACTTAAATAGACATCATTAGGAAAAAGGATTTTAAAAGGTGAGGCCAAGTTATATGATAAAATATTACACAGCAATGAAAATGAATAAACTTGAGCCACATGTATCATTATGGAAATATCTTATAAAAATAATGTCAGGAGAAAGCAAGTTGCAGAACAGTATATTTATGATAAGTAAGGATAGGCCAGGTTTTCTGTATTAAAAATAGCCCTTGGCCTGGCGCGGTGGCTCATGCCTATAATTCCAGCACTTTGGGCGGCCGAGGCGGGCGAATCACTTGAGGTCAGGAGTTAGAGACCAGCATGGCCAAGATGGTGAAACCCTGTCTCTACTAAAAATACAATAATTAGCTGAGCATGGTGGTGCACGCCTGTAGTCCCAGCTGCTTGGGAGGCTGAGGCAGGAAAATCACTTGAACTCAGGAGGCAGAGGTTGCAATGAGCCGAGATCATGCCACTGCACTCCAGCCTGGGCAACAGAGCAAGTCTTGTCTCAAAAAAAAAAAAAAAAAAAAAAAAAAAAGCCCCTATATCTCAGAGGCTTTATTTATTGCTCATGCTACATGTCATTATTGGTAAAATGGAGTTGGGGGCATCTCCTCCTCATTCTGGAACTTAGCTGGTGGGCGGCTGCCCTGAAGAACATTGATGGTTATTTGATAGAAGGAAAAGTAGGGGGAAGGATGCACCGGCTTTTTTTATTTTTATTTTTATTTTTTTTTCTCGAGACGGAGTTTTGCTCTTTATTGCCCAGGCTGGAGTGCAGTGGCACGATCTCAGCTCACTGCAACCTCCGCCTCCTGGGTTCAAGCTATTCTCCTGTCTCAGTCCCCCGAGTAGCTGGGATTACAGGTGCCCGCCACCACACCTGGCTAATTTTTGTATTTTTAGTAGAGACGAGGTTTCACCATGTTGGCCGGGCTGGTCTCGAACTCTTGACCTCAGGTGATCTGCCCATCTTGGCCTTCCAAAGTGCTGGGATTACAGGCGTTAGCCACCATGCCCTGCCGGATTGTTTTCTTTACGTGTTTGGTTTCAGCCAGCCTGCAATTGGGTATTGACAAGCACAAGAGGCCCAACTTGTGCTCTCCTGAGATTTCACCAAGGACCTCCCTTTCTTTAGGCCACGCCCCTGCGCTAAAACCTTCAAGGGCTCTCTATGGCTCAGAGTAAAAGTTAAGAATAGTGATGGCTCCCATGGATTGAGCACTTCCTACATATCAGGCCCTTTATAGAGATACTATTTGTAATCTGTGCACAATCCTAGAAAGAAGGAACTGTCTGATCTCCATTTTACAGATGCGGAAATGGAGGTTCCGAGAGGTGAAGTGACTTGCCAAGATGACAGAGTGAGGGCAGGAAGGAAGGAAGACTGGCGGCCAAATCCGTCTGATTCCAGGGCCCATGCTGAGCCACAGGGTCAGGCCACACTCCTCCAGCCTCACCCCTCACCTCTTTTCCTTGGCAGAACTAGCTGCTCCAACCAGGCAGGCCTCTTCTCACTTCCCCTTGAGCAAACCTGTCTCAATGTCCCTTCAAAGACCATCTAGAATCTCACAGTACACCTTTCCCTACTGCCAGCCATGCTGAGTCCTGCCCTTATGACAGTGTCCCTCAGTCACTTTCCTGTCTGTCATATGTCACTAGGGTGCAAGAATGTCTTCGTCATCTTTGCATCTGCCATACCCAGCACACAGTCACTGCACACCTGACATCCCTCAACAATTATTCAGCGCCTACTGGCTGCTGAGCACTGTGCTAGGTGCAAGGATACAGCAGAGAGTGAAACCAAATCCCTGCTCTCATGAAGTTTACGTTCTGATCTGGGAGACGAAAATGAACAAGTAAACCCGTACATGTATAGTAGAATGTCAGGGGATAAAAAGTGCTATGGAGAAAAATCAAGCTGAGGAAGGCTATGGATAGGGAGTGCTGGGATGGGGAGAGGAAAGCTATTTTAGAGGAAAGGTCTTTTTGAGACGGTAACATTTGAGCAGAGCTTAGAATACAGTGAGTTTGTCTGAGGAAGTGAATAGTCAAGTGAATATATAATGAATGCATGCTTTAGTGAGTTGGAAACCTAACTTGGAGATGAAAAAGGAGTGTGGAGGAAGGAGTTTGAGGTAGGGATCCCTGGATCCCCCTGACATCTTTGTTTTCCTTCCATTTAAAAACATAAACAGCCGGAGGCGGTGGCTCACGCCTGTAATCCCAGCACTTTGGGAGGTCGAGGCAGGCGGATCACTTGAGGTCAGGAGTTCGAGACCAGCCTGACCAACATAGTGAAACCCTGTCTCTACTAAAAATGCAAAATTAGCCGGGCATGGTGGCGTACGCCTGTAATCCCAGCTACTTGAGAGGCTGAGGCAGAAGAATCGCTTTAACCTGGGAGGTGAAGGTTGCGGTGAGCGGAGAATGTGCCACTGCACCGCAGCCTGGGCAACAAGAGTGAAACTCCATCTGAAACAAACAAACAAAAAAAACCATAACCAGTTTATTTATTTATTTATTTTTGAGACAGAGTCTTGCTCTGTCGCCCAGGCTGGAGTGCAGTGGTACAGTCTCAGCTCATTGCAAACTCCACCTCCAGGGTTCAAGCGATTCTTGTGCCTCAGCCTCCCGAATAGCTGGGATTACAGGCTGCCTGACACCATGCCCGGCTAATTTTTGTATTTTGCTTTTTTTTTTTTTTTGAGGTGGAGTCTCACTCTGTTGTCCAGGCTGGAGTGCAATGGCACGATTTCGGCTCACTGCAAACTCTGCCTCTGTGTCCCAGGTTCAAGCAATCCTCCTGCCTCAGCCTCCCCAGTAGCTGGGATTACAGGCATGTGCCACCATGCCCAGCTAATTTTTGTATTTTTTAGTAGAGTTGGGGTTTCATGTTGTTGGCCAGGCTGGTCTCAAACTCCTGACCTCAAGTGATCTGCCTGCCTCAGCCTCCCAAAGTGGTGGGATTACGGGCGTGAGCCACTGTACCCGGCCTAAAACATAACCAATTTATTTTGATGCCATGTTATTTCAGATAGGTCAGAAGTAGAGACTGATCACTGGTACATAGTTTAGATGTACGAAGGTTTCTCTTTCTCTCTCTATCCAGAACAGACTGGATATTACAGAATGTTATGGTATAATTGTTAATTCTCTTAATATTACTGTGGTTCTGAAGGATAATGTAATTTTCCTTAGGATTTGCTACTGAAGTATTAAGGCATGAAGTACTAGCAAGGCAGCAACTTACTTTTTTTGTTGTTTTTTTGAGTCAGGGTCTCGCTCTGTCTCCCAGGCTGGAGTGCAGTGGCGCTATCTTGGCTCACTGCAACCTCCACCTCCTGGGCTTAAGAGATCCTCCCACCTCAGCCTCCCAAGTAGCTGGGACTCCAGGCACACGTCATCACGCCCAGCTAATTCTTTTGTATTTTTTGTGGAAATGGGGTTTTGCCATGTTGGCCAGACTGGTCTCAAACTCCTGAGCTCAAGCGATCTGTCCACCTTTGCCTCCCAAATTGCTGGGATTACAGGTGTAATCGCCCTGCCTACCTTTAAATATTTAGCAAAAAATAAAAATTTTCAACATATGAATGTAGATACATACATGTGGAAAAGTGATAACAATGATCAAATCCAGGTGGGGAGTGTACAGATGTTTCTTGTACTATTCTTTCAATTTTTCTATATGTTTGAAAATGTTTCATAGATATGAGGGTTGGGAGGGGCCATTGTGTGGGCCAACAAAAAGTATTTGCAAGTTAGATGATTCCAGCTAGTCTGGGATTTCTGGTCCAGGGCCTTACCTGCACTATTTCATCTAATCCACATCACATCCCTGTGTGGGGGGGCAGCACTGGGTCTGGTTCACAGGTGATGAATAGAGAAGCTCAGAGAGGTAAGTGACTTTCCCAGAGTCACATAGCCAGGAGAGGCCAAGCCGAGATTTGAACTCACATCTATCTGAGTCAAAATTCTCTGCTTTCCTTTTGTGTTGTTTAAGCCTCTTCTCTTCCACCATACCATTCCCCAGGGGTATTGAATTAGGTGATAGCTAAGTGCACTTACTACGTGCACTTTGCATGTATTACTTAAATCCTCGCAACAACCTGATGAGGTTGCTAATAACCTCCTCCATTTTACCGAGGCACAGAGAGTTTAACTTGCATGAGGTCACACAGCTAACAATGGAAAAGCTGGGAGTCAGAGAACCCGGGCAGTGTGGCTCTAGACTCCCCACTTAAAGGATCAAAGAAACACTGTGAAAAGTAGAAATCACTTTAGGAATATAAATCAGGATTATTGTTGATTCTCACAGAATCCCTGCAAAGTCCTCTCCTCTCCCCACTGCTTCTGGCATTCCAAGATAGTACCCTAGTTTCAGATATGTCTACACAGGGGACACTGGCCTCCCCAGTCCAGCTCCTTGAAGCTACTGCTTCTTGTCATAAATTTCTAGGACTCTTCATTGCCTTCTGAGGTCCTTTGAGCTGATGCTGATCTGAAAGCATTTTTTTGGATATGGTCCCATACCCAGGTGATGGGGATAGGATACCGATTTGCCTGCAGGATAAGAATTAGAGGCCACACAGACTGTTGAGACAGTTATAACCTAGAGGTCAAGGGCCTGACATGGGAGACAGGCCAGTTTTGATTTGAGCCCTTACTGCAAGGCTTGGGTGAATTGCCTTTCCATCTAGAAACCTCAGTTTCCTCACTTGTACGATAGTAATAACAACAGCACACATCTCAAGACTGGTAGGGGAATTTCATGGCATGAGTAAAGTCCATGTTTCTCAGCAGAAGTCTAGAGACATTGACAATTGTTATCATTGTGCTATTTCTGATACAGTAGGATGTGGACCCTGACTACAGCTCCAAGCTCATCCCTATTTCCCCCCCTACTTCACTGGATTTTATCCATGTTGGCCTTAGATTCAACTCGGGGGCAGATCAGCCCTTTTCCTACCTCAGGGCCTTTACACTTGCTGTTCCCCCTGGTATGATTGCTTTTTCCCCAGCTTATTCTAAAAAGCTGGCGCTTTCTCACCCTTTTATATCTCTGCTCTTGTCACTGCTGAGTGAGGCCTTCCTTGACCACTCCAGCCTGCCTGCAATACATCCTCCTGTTTTATCGTATTCATATGTGTTACCAGTACCTGATATTACTAGCTGATTTGTTTCTTTTACCTCTCACATAATGTAAGTTTCAAGTAGACACAGATTTTTATCGTGTTTTTCTCTGTAGCATGCCCAGCGCCAACAACTGTATCTGGCATTCAATAAATAAATGGTGAATTGAATGAATGAATGAATGAATGAGGGTGTATACCAGGCCGAACCCCCAAGCCTTGCAGTCCCCAATCTTCTGCTGCAGTGGGCAACGAGATGAGTCAGACTTTGTAGATGGCCCCTTGGCCCCCGAGATGGGGGCGAGCGAGCGCGGAGCACTTGAGAGACGTTCCCCGAAAGCCTGGGCGGTGGCCGCACTGGGAGAGGGTCTGTCGCCATTTGGCGATATTCCATGAGGGCTGCCGTGGACGCCGGACGAGGGTCGGCGGCGAGCGCAAGCACGCGGGTCTTTTGCGACGGTGCCCGGCGGCGTTGGCCCCGCCTCCCGCGCGTGCGCCCCGCCTCCGCCCCCGCC
>NW_026652296.1:11085084-11174407 GCF_009828535.3 Hylobates moloch
CAAAAAAAAAAAAAAAAAAAAAAAAAAAAAAAAAATTCGTTGGATGTGGTGCATGCCTGTAATCCCAGCTACTTGGGAGGCTGAGGTCAGAAGATCACCTGATCCTGGGAGGTCGAGGCTGCAGTAAGCCATGATTGAACCACTGCACTCAGTCTGGGCACCCAGTGTGAGACCCTGTCTCCAAACAAACAATGATTTTAGAGAAGATACATGTTTTCTCTAATCAAATACAACTTTTCCTAATAACCACATGAAAATTTCAGATTTTCCCCATTCAAGTGTAGTCTGAAAATAGCCTTTTTTTTTTCTTGACATGAAAAAGCCCTCTGAATCCCTCAGCACACTCAGTTTCCGAGCTTTCTAGAATGAAATACATATGGGAAAATGTGGGTTACTTCACTTTAGAGAATTAAAGAACCTTATCCTGTGAAGGACACCTTTTTTTTGCTCCAAATCCTTATGCACTCTTGCGCACATATTTGAGGATATTGTCTCTTCTTCTTCTTAGGAGGAAGCCATATTTGGAGAACAGGTTGATGTTACAAAAGTAAACAGCACCACTTTTTACCAGGACTTTGGTGATGTTTTATGTTCTCTTTGTGGAGTTTTTGCTATATTGGAAGCCAGGTCTTGGGTTTGGAGTTGAAATTTTCTTTAGTAGAAAGAAAGTGGTTGGTTTTGGATAGTCTCAGCCATTCAAACAGTATTAATTACTGTTCCAGGATACCTAGCCAGCAGATGATTCTATTCCAGCATCGACTCCCCCTGCCCCAGCTGAATAGGCCAGTGGGAGCCTTGTATAATAATCACCAGGAAGGAGGGGCTCTGTGTTGCCATGCCTCTTTAGAGCTCTCTGAGAGAGTAGAAATCCCAAAGCAGCAGAAGGCCAGAATACAACTGACTTCTTGCTTCCCTAAATTTTGCTGCTTTTTAGATCTTGGAAGTATGTTGGGCACATCTAATCACATAAGGCAAAGAAAAAACCTTAGCACGTAAGAAGTGAGCAATGTAATGCTGCTGAGGCCTGTCAAAGAAATAGAGAAAAGGGGAGGTTGGGTGTGGGCTGAAGAGAAGAGGCAGGCCTGTGTGCACTGTGGGGAAAAGGGCAGTTCTTCTTCACTTTCTAGTAGCCAATAAAAGTATGCCTTGCCTTTGCACACAAGCTATGTTTTGTAGAAAATTGTGAGGAAAAATTAATGGGATTTTAAGATCCACTTAAAATCCTGGAGCTACCCAGGTACCCAGATTTGAGTGTCATGTTATCAGTTATGGGAGATCTTTGAATTCTAAACTTTTGACTACATCTCTCATTTTATAGATGATCATATAAGTCAAGTTGAGTCATTAACTTGCCCAAAGTTGAGAATTATTAAGATATTCCTGAAGCACATACAATATGGTTGAAAAGAGATCTGGGATCAGATCAGCTTGGAGTGGGCAGATTCATTTTGTTTTCAAATAGAGGATACTACCTTTCTCAGGCTACTTGTCAGAATTAAGTAGAATATGCACGTGAAAGGGCTTAGCACAGAGCTTGACACAAAAGTCCTTATGTTTATGATTTTTTTTTTTCTTTGTGATGGAGTTTCGCTTTCTCTTGTTGCCCAGACTGGAGTGCAATGGTGCCATCTTGTCTCACTGCAACCTCCATCTCCTGGGTTCAAGCGATTCTCAATCTGCTTCAGCCTCCCGAGTAGCTGGGATTACAGGCACCTGCAACCATGCCCAGCTAATTTTTTTTTTTTTTTTTTTTTTGTATTTTTAGTAGCGATGGGGTTTTACCATGTTAGCCAGGCTGGTCTGTAACTCCAGACCTCAGGTGATCCATCCGCCTTGGCCTTCCAAAGTGCTGGGATTACAGGTGTGAGCCACTGCGCCTGGCCATATGATTCTTATTTATAACCATGGGAGGTGCCCTCTTGGTCTCATGCTCATATTAAACTGAGATTAGGTTTGGGCTCCTGTCTGACTTTACCAATAACTAGGTATGAATTTTTTTTCCTGTTTTCTGTGAACTGAGGAGACCGGACTGTTGTGCAGATTCTGTGGTCCCTTTCGGATCTGAAGTTTCATGATTCTGAGCATGTGTGAATTGAACCTTTGAAGTAAAGAAGGAATAATTTTGTCAAGTAAAGACAGTCTTTTAAAATTCTGATTTCCCGTTGACTTCATCTCCTCCCCAGACTGCTGCGGTGAGAATGGTGACATGCTTGTGTGTAATCTTCAGACTTTATAGTTTCAGTCTTTGGGGTGAATGGCAAGCTCCCCACTGTGCAGTGCCATTGCTTTCGGACATTAGCCTGGGAACTCCAGACTTGGTGTCTCTACACGGAAATCTATCTTTGAAATCATTGTCACTAAGGAAGGGGGGGACAATTGTGCTGTCTTGGTCAAAGGAAAGAAAATCAGAAAGAATTTTTGGAAATATCTTTGGGATATTAAGACCATTTTTTCCTTTTTTTGGACCATTTTTTGTCCTGTGGGCTAATCCTTTTACGTTTTGATCTGCTAAGCCAGTCCTTTCCTCTGGCTTCATACTTCAGCTTTTAAGGGTGAAACAGAGCCCCAGACTCATTACCTCAATCCTCTAGGTAGTTGGATGTTAAATGAAAATGAATATTGCATTTGGATCCAGTAATTCTTTTTATATGGTGCCTTTTATACTGAGGAGCATTCCGGCTCCTGCTGGTTGCATGAATTCAGTGTTTTCCCAAGCATGGGAATCACATTAAATAATTTAGAATGCTGCCCCTTCTCCAATTCCTCCTTTTTTTTCCCTCTCCTTTTGTTAATTTGAGTAAGCAATTATTAGACCCTGGGTATTGTTCCTCTGCCTTTGCAGGTGACGGAGCTACCCAGGTACTTTGCAGCAACTAGAAGCAAACCTGGTCATTGTTTCTGAGGCACCTTCGTTGCTGTCATCAATTATGAACAGTTCTCTTAGGCGGTTAGTGGCCTAATTATGAAGATGAAAAATATTGTGGAGTATCGGGTACCGGAAGGAGTAGGTTGTAAGACAGCAATGTTGTGTTTTTACATGTCAGTGGATCCAGGGTATGCTAGTGAGCACAACTGTATATTATTTTTATTAAAAAGTTGTAGGATATTTAAATATCAGTAAAGAGGTAACTTTTTCCACCCCCTCCCAAGTAGTCCTAAAAGTATGGATAATCAACATTTAAACCTTCTTAATTCTACTGTGTTGAACAATCATAAGCTTGGAAAGATGGAGAGACAGAGTTATTTTTTCCTCACAGAGCCGCTTATTATCCCATTTTAAGTTCTGCTTTCAGGAACCAAGCCTAAATTGTATTCCTGATCAGGATACATGTATTTGCTGATTGGTAGACTTGGCTGGTGAAGGTCATAAAATAGTGTTTTCCTAAATACTGTGTTGTGTCTTGCTTATGTAATTGAAAAAGGAAAAAACTGTTTTATTCCTGTTCAGAAAAATGACAGAATTGCCAACCTAAGGAAGTCAAACCAGATAGACCAAAAATGACAGTAGACTGGCTTTAGGATTCATGGTATAGTTATTTTGAATCTGTATTTTTTTTTTCCTGAGATAGAGTCTCAGTCACCCAGGCTGGACACGATCGGGGCTCACTGCAACCCCTGCTTCCTGGGTTCATGTGATACTCCTGCCTCAGCCTCCTGAGTAGCTGGGGTTACAGGCAAGCACCACGACACCTGGCTATTTTATTTATTTATTTATTTATTTATTTATTTATTTGTAGAGATGGGGCTTTGCCGTGTTGGCCAGGCTGGTCTCGAACTCCTGACCTCAGGTGATCCACCCGCCTCGGCCTCCCAAAGTGCTGGGATTACAGGTGTGAGCCACCGTGCCCGGCTGAATCTGTGTGTTTTCAATAAAAGCATTTAATCCTTTAACGTTTTTAGAAAAGCTCATTTGACCCATATCCTCATAATCTATATAGTCATGAGAGGGAAGTTTTCTGGATTGTAATTTTCTTGTGCCTAGCATGGTGCCCAGCACGTTGTATGTACTTAAATGTTTAATGAAATGAAAGAAGAAACTATTGTCTGAGCAGATCAGCCTCTTGGTTGTTGGACTGCATTTACGTTGGGGAAAGGAATTAATTAATCCTGGTTTTGAAGTGACTGAATTAATTTTTTCCAAATCTACTTTGTACTTTTTTCTTCTTTTGGTGGTAAAATACGAAGTTTGCCATGTATCTATTTTGGTAATTTAAGTAATTAAGTGTACAGTTTAGTGGCATAAGTTACATTCATAATGTTATGCAGTAATCACTTTTTTTTTTTTTTGAGACGGAGTCCCGCCCAGGCTGGAGTGCAGTGGCGCGATCTCTACTCACTGCAAGTTCCACCTCCTGGGTTCCTGCCCTTCTCCTGCCTCAGCCTGTCGAGTAGCTGGGACTACAGGCACCCACCACCATGCCCAGCTAATTTTTTTGTATTTTTAGTAGAGACGGGGTTTCATCGTGTTAGCTAGGATGGTCTCAATCTCCTGACCTCGTGATCCGCCGGCCTCGGCCTCCCAAAGTGCTGAGATTACCGGCGTGAGCCACCGCGCCTGGCCGGTAATCACTATTTTTTAGGGTTTTTTTGTTTGTTTGTTTTGTTTTTTGTTTTTTTGAGATGGACTCTCGCTCTGTTGCCCATGCTGGAGTGCAGTGGCACTATCATGGCTCACTGAAGCCTCAACCTCCCAGGCTCAAGTAGTTCTCTCACCTCAGCCTCCCAAGCAGCTGAGACCACCAGTGCGTGCCAGCAAGCCCGGCTGATTTTTAAATTATGTATAGAGATGGGATTGCCCTATGTTGCCCAGGCCAGTCTCAAACTGGTAGACTGAAGCCATCCTCCCACCTCAGCCTCCCAGAGTGCTGGGATTACAGGCATGAGCCACCATGCCCGGCCTGTTAGGAGTTCTTTACGGATTCTGAATAATATTAAACCTTTATCAGATACATGATTTACAAATATTTTCTATTCTGTGGGTTGTCTTTTCACTTTTGATAGTGTCCTTTGATGCACAAAAAAGTTTTTAATGAGGCCCAATTTACCTAATTTTTTGTTTTGTTTGTCCTTTTAAAATACACTACTTTGTAAATACTGTCACTTACCTTTTGCTCCCTACAGTGTGCCCATTCTTTTTTCTGCCCTTGAAGGTCTTTATAAGCTACTGATGTGATTTTTGAGAAAGCAGGAGTCATGGTTTTTTTTTTGTCTGTTTCTCTTGCTCTAACGTGTTTAAGTTTGAAGCTGTTTTCTTTATTTATTATTCTTTGTCTTTATTTATTTATTTAGATTCAGATTCGGCAGGCGACACGGGATTTATTTTTTGCCATACAGGAATGAAAAGACATGATGATTTCGAAGATAGGGAAAAGTACATTTTGTTTGGTATTTTCTTTTTTTGTTGTTGTTTTTTTGAGGCGGAATCTTACTGTCACCCAGGCTGTAGTGCAATGGCATGATCTCAACTCACTGCAACCTCTGCCTCCCAGGATCAAGTGATTCTCCTGTCTCCGCCTCCTGAGTAGCTGGGGTTACAGGCACATGCCACCACGCCCAGCTAATTTTTTTATTTTTGGTAGAGATGGGGTTTCACCATTTTGGTCAGGCTGGTCTTGAATACCTGATCCACCTGTCTTGGCTTCCGAAAGTGCTGGGATTACAGGCATGCATGAGCCACCATGCCCAGCCTGTTTGGTATTTTCTTAGCCCCAAATCTCCATTAACCAGCATCATTTATGTTTTGGTGTTTAGTATTAAGTAGTTACAATAAAGACCCTGAGGCATGACTTCGAGTTTGGTATTGTGGGTGTTTTTTTTTGTTTGTTTGCTTTTGCCTTCTAATTCTTTGAAAATTAGTAATGCTTTATTCACCAGAATATTGTTTCCCCATGCCTTCCTCGTCCACCACACAAGCACAGGGTGGCAGGTGGTGATGAGAAACAGGCTGCCAAGATGGTCCCTAGATGACTAGGAGGGGCGTGATGTGTGCACAGGGTTTTTTTTTCTATTATCCTTTATAACATCAGAAAATGATGTCAAATGCTGACGAATGAGGAAATAGAAAAATCTAACATGTAAAAGCTGCTGGACTCCCACAGCTCTGACTTAGTAAAATTTGCCATTTGATACATATTTTTTTTTTTCTGATATCAGCTGAACTGCAAATGTATTTATCTAAATGTGAGTGATAAAAATGGTGATTAAAGGCAGGGGTGGATACTTAGAAAACTTTTATGTTCTGGTGCCTGTGATAAAAGAGAAAAAATTACAAACTCGTCTTTGCATTTGCCTGATTTTGCTATTTTCTTATAGCTAAATTCATTAATCTCTGTGTAACACCCCTACAGTGTGCTAGACTTGAAGGGTACAGTGATGAACAAAGCAGACAGTGTATCGTTGTTATTTTTTAAGTCTTCTAAGGAGCATGGCTTCACTTTAGTAAATTTTCAGTTTTGGGTGATTCTATATTTCTGGACAGATGTGTTTAATTGAGGGCCAATTCATCTGGTGTTCAGTTGAAGTTAACATTCCTTAATTGCCAGGAATAATGGTGAATACAGTAGTCACCCCCTTATCTAGTTTCGCTTTCTGCGGTTTCACTGAGGTCTGAAAATATTAAATGGAAAATTCCAGAAATAATTCACAAATTTTAAATTGTGCACCATTCTGAGTGGCGTGATGAAATCTTCACTATCCTGCTCTGTCCCCCTTTGTCTTGCCTGGGATGTGAGTCATTCCTTTGCCCAGCATACCCACACTGTATACACATTTAGTAGTCGTCTGGATTATCACATCATCATCATGGTGTCACAGTGCTTGTGTTCAAGTGACCCTTATTTTAATTTTATTATTTGTAATACTTTTAAATTTTAATCTTATGGCCAGGTGTAGTGGCTCATGTCTGTAATCCCAGCATTTTGGGAGGCCGAGGCTGGAGGATCGCTTAAGCCCAGGAGTTTGAGACCAGCCTAGGCAACCTGGGGGAAAACTTGTTTCTACAAAAATACAAATAAAAATTAGCCAGGTGTGGTGGCACATGCCTGTAGCCCCAGCTACTTGGGATCGCATGAACCTGGGAGTTTGAGGCATGAGGCAGCAGTGAGCCATGATCACTCCAGCCTGGGCAACAAAGTGAGACTCTCTCAGAAAAATTAATTTTACTTAATTACTTTTATTATTGTTATAATTGTTCCATTTTATTGTTGTTGTTGTTGTTGTAAACCAAATTGTAAAACCATTTTATTATTATATTTGTTGCAAACCAAAAAGTATCTGAGACAGGTCTCAATCTATTTGGAAGTTTATTTTACCAAGGTTAAGGGCATGCACCCAGGCCCAAGGTCTGTGCCTTTCTCCAAAGATGATTTTGAGGGCTTCAGTATTTAAAGGGGAAGAAATTTTAAGAAGGCGTGATAGATAAGAGGCAAATGGTTGCATTCTTTTGAGTCTTTGATCAGCTGTTCACATGTGGTGGGCGAGGGTGGGGGGCAGCGGAGGAATAGTCCCTTATGCATTCATCTAGCTCAGTGAATCTGCATTTTTACATAAGACAAAATCTACTTACAGGGCAGAGGAAGTGATCAGATTATGCATTTGTCTCAGGTAAGCAGAGGAATGACTTTGAGTTCTGTCCTTTGTCCCATACCTGTGAAGATAAGCTGTCAGTTCACGTTGTCAGGGTGAAATTCAGCAGAGTGGTTGTAGGATAAGGATCTTGAGGTCCACAAGGAATTTCCTATTGGGCAGATGGTAAGGGAGGTAGGTTTGCATAATGCCGTTCTTACCTTGACTTTTCTCTTTAACTTAGTGAGTTTGGGGTCCCCAAGTTTATTTTCCTTTTACATTGTTATTCATCTTTTACTGTGCCTAATTTATAAGTTAAACTTTACCATAGTTATGTGTGTATAGGAAAAAGCAATGTATTTAGATTTGGTACTACCTGCAGTTTCAGGCACCCACTGGGGAATTTCAGAACATATCCCTTGAAGATAAGGGAGGACTACTGTATGATTCATAGCACAGTTTCAGATTAATCATGTCCAATGCAGTCAGATGCTTGATGGTTATATGGGGCCTGGTTTGTGGGCAGATGACTGGTGGGAGGTTTTTTTTTGCCCATTTAGGATTCAAGATGGGTTTTAACCTTTTAAGTTACAATTAAGCACTTTGTGTCATACAGTATGTATACAGTAATGCTTTGAAATGGCTAATCATGAATGTATTAATGGTTTGTCTTGTATTGAAACCTGAAATGTAGATGAAAAAGTTGATAAACATAAGGCAATCAGTACTGATTGTCATTGTCATGTACCCCAGTACATTCTAAGTGGGGTAGATATAGTAATTCTTATATGTTGCTATTAACATCATTTCTGATTTTTGATTAGAAAAATATTTAGGTTAATGGCTTTCTTGTTGGTTTCAAATTTATGATAAAAGCTATACCTTTATGTCTTGAATCTGCTCACCAGTCTTTGCTTTGAGAGGTGGTTTTTGCTTAGGCTATGATAAGTTGTTTCATCTTTTCTAAAGAGGGATGAGGAAGCATTTACTTTGTGAAATTGGAAAACCGTGTGGTTGGCGTGGAAAGTAAGCATGTTATTAATAAACAGCTAGTCTTGTGCCCCATACTCTTGGATGGAAGGTAGAAATAACCTTGCCTCTATTGCTGAGATTTAAAAAATAAAAGCTAGGCTACTACCTGTGCCTTCCTTGTCCACAACACAGGCACAGGGTGGCAGGTAGTGATGAGAAACAGGCTGCCAAGATGGTCCCTGTGGAGGGGTGTGATGTGCGTCCAGTTGTCTGGACAGGGCAGCTGGAATCCTTCATTGTGTGGTTCATGCTTGTGTGTGTGTCTGAATGTGAGAGTGGGAGGAAGTTCAATGTTTTGGCTTTGGTGTGGGATTAATTTTTCTCTTCCATTGTTAATTTGGCATACCTGACTTTTTCATTCTGGTTTAAAGTATTAGAAATCTTAAGATTTGTGTGAATTAGAAGATTGGGATTTTTTTGAATTTCATTTGGCACTAGGGGAAATTCACTTTAGGTAAGAGCTACTTTTTGGGTTGGCTTTAGGTTCAAAGCAGTTTTTTCCTTTAGAGTTTCATTTTATTATGGAAACTTTCTTTTTTTTTTTGAGACGAAGTTTTACTCTGTCCCCCAGGCTGGAGTGCAGTGCCACCATCTCGGCTCACTGCAACCTCCACTTCCTAGGTTCAAGCAATTCTCCCGCCTCACCCTTCCGAGTAGCTGGGATTACAGGTGTGTGCCACCATGCCCCGCTAATTTTTGTAGTTTTTACTAGAGATGGGGTTTCGCCATGTTGGCCAGGCTGGTCTCGAACTCCTGACTTCAGGTAATCCGCCCGCCTCTGCCTCCCGAGTAGCTGGGATTATAGGCATGAGCCACTGCACCCAGCCTGAAATTTCCAAAGATATAAAAGTAAACTGAATAGTACAGTATAATGGGACCCCATGAACAAAAGTAATTTTTTTAACCTCAAAAGCAGGGTCAGTTTATTTAATCAGGCAAAAACTGAGCCTTAAAAGTCAGACTTTGCTAAACGAAAACAGTATTTTTTTCACTGTCCTGAATATAACATTAAGGAAATAGGATTTGGTCAGGTCTAGATAACATTTAATAACTTCAACTGTGTTAAAGACAAAAGTAATTTTTGATGTGACCATGGACTTGTCATGAAAAATACAAAGGTGAAAGGGATTCCATCCCCCTTCCTCTAAACAGAATGGAACATAAGCACAGGTTTAGGCTAATTCATAACCTGGATTTTTAAAGCTTTTACATACTTGGGTTTCATATTTATTCAGATGTCTTACTAAACCAGCTATCTAAATGAGTGTTTTTCTGTTTAAAAAAAAAAAAAAAAGGACATGTCCCCTTCCTCTTTGCCATCCCTTAATCACGGGGCTCCACTGGAATAGAGTTGGGCGGATAAAGAAGGAAACAGTGTTAGCAGCTCCAGTGAACTGGTACGAGGTAGAGGAGGGTTGAAGCCATTGATCACAGTGACGTTTCCAGAAGATTTAAGCTTTCCCATTGTCCCATCCTTCATTTGAACCCTCAGAATGTACAGCCAGAAGTCCAAGAGCAAGTGTCTCTGCGAAGGGTAAACCTTCCAGGCTGTGCTCCCTCAAAGGCGCCGCTGCACTTGAGGAGCAAGTGCTGTGGCTGCTGAAGTCAGGTGCTCTGGGAGCAGACAACGACTGCCTGGGTGTGTATCACCTGTGTCCTTTTGGCTCCCCTGGCCTTGTCTTCTGAGACTCTGTTGTTAATTTCTTCAGCTGTTTATGTCAGCTTTGACCAAAGCCCATTGCAAAGCTTAGAAGGGTAAGGAGGCAACAATATCCCTTTGAAGACTTATTTTGGCACAGATTTTGTGATTTGTGATAGTAACATTCCTCAGTAGCCACAAATTAAACAACATCGATCTAATTTTGGTATTAATTAGTTGTATAATTAAAATAGTAAAACCATCTGCATAGATTGAAGCTATAGTTTCAGGTTGTATTGTATGTGTGAAAAACCGACTCTTCATTGTGAATTTTGAGTAGACTTCCCAGTAGATTATTTATGTAAGCTGTGTCATCAGAAACATTCCAGAATGAATCATGTTTAATTGGGATCTAACAAATGTTACCACCTTTGTTCTGTTGAACAATATTTTTAAATCATTAAATCAACTTGGTTGATAAAAGGAAATTACAGTAATTTATTCATAACCCTTTCATCACAAGTGTTTTCACTTGCGTCCTTGTCATTATATACACAGATATTTGAAAATTTTGCACCTCAGGAATTGCTGGGCTGGGAGAAAAAGGATGGCAGCAATTTAATTCTGTATTTGTGCTAGAATAATCTTTTACAATCTCTTTGCTATAAAATCTTTTCCTGGCCAGTTCTGTTTCCCCCACTATAACGAAACATCGTGTCTTAATGTAAGATTATTTCTGGCTAGGGATTCTTGAAAGCTGTAAAGAAAACATACCTGCTGTCTTTACCAATAATGTGGAAAACTTCTTGGGAAATTCTAGCCCCTTTAATGTCAAGTCTATTTAATCTCATTACTATTAATAAGTTTAAATAGAAGAATTTCAAATTTCATTAAATGTTACAACAGTATGTCTAATTAGTTTTTTTCTTTCTTTGATTGGATTCCACAAAGTAGAATAAAGCTCTTCTCAGAAACCTGTTTGGACTTAGTGATTATTTTTCTCTAGATTGTTATTTTTTCTCTGGTTTGTCAAGAGTGAGTAAACTTTGAATGATTGAGAGTCTTTTATGACATAGGTCAAATCAGTTGAGCAGGACCAGAGTTGGGCTACCCTGGTCACATTAACCATATACCTTTACTGCGATTATTTCCATTGTTTTTTCATACACAGCTGTGTGACACAGCTTGCGTTTTGCATCAGTAAAGGAGTTAAATCTGTAGTTAATTTGTGTGGCATTCTCTAGGCTGAGCCAGGCTTTCTTAACCCTTTGGAAGATCCCATATGGAAGCATTAGGCATAATGAAAACTCAGGATATTTCTTTGCTTCTGAGTTGTTGGAAATGATTAGATAGAAACTCAATGTGTTGTTTTCTTTTCCCACCCCCACCCTTTAGAAAGGTATCTATGTACAGAATGGGAATATCATTGATGTCATGCAGTTTATTCTTTTCTATAAAGGTGATTATATTAAATAGTTCTGCTATAACATGGCATAAGCATTTCTGACAGTTACCACACTGGCCGGGCCCGGTGGCTCACACCTGTAATCCTAGCACTTTGGGAGGCCAAGGTGGGTGGATCACCTGAGGTCGGGAGTTCAAGACCAGCCTGGCCAACGTGGTGAAACCCCATCTCTACTAAAAATACAAAATTAGCCGGGCATGGTGGCGCATGCTTGTAATCCCAGCTACTTGGGAGGCTGAGGTGGGAGAATCGCTTGAACCCAGGAGGTGGAGGTTGCAGTGAGCTGAGATCGCACCATTGCACTCCGGCCTGGGCAACATGAGCAAAAGTCTGTTTAAAAAAAAAAAAAATTACCACACTATGCCAGATTGTTCAATAAAAGCCATAGAGATTATGAAAAAAATTGGGTTAGGTGTACAGCATTCAAAAACTGCATTAGTTACTCATCACCAAAAAAAAGAACCTAATGAAAACAGCACAGGTGTTCACATGTTAAGCAGTTAAGGAATACTGTAAATATGGCACTTAACTTTGAAAAAGTAAACCTGTGGTTTGCTCATAGAAGTGAGCATCAGCAGGGTTGCAGCTTGAGTTATTGTGAAGTGGTAGAAGGAGGGTTATCTGAAATGGCATTGAGAGTTCTAACATCAGATGTGTGTGGCACCCACTTGGTGAACTGAGTAGCTGGTAGATGCTTCAGGGGTGTGTGTGTGTGTATGTGTATGTGTCTGTCTGTCTGTCCAGCTGGGTGTAGTTTTCTGGGTTTTCCTCGTGGATGAAATTGTGCATATGCAAAGGCAGAGTTCAGGCTATGCTCATATTGTTCCCAGGTATATCAGTTGTGTTAGAGCAAACTTACCTTCCCTTTCCCATTCCTTTTCCCTTTCCCTTTCCCTTCTCAGCAGGGCCTGGCTGTGTCACCGAGGCTGGAGTGCAGTGGCATGATCACACCTCATTGCAGCGTTTACCTCCTGGGCCCAAGTGATCCTCCCACCTCACCCTCCCAAGTAGCTAGGACCAGTAGCTACTTTTTAAAAAATTTTTCGTGGGGACTAGGTCTCCCTGTGTTGCTTAGGCTGGTCTCAAATTCCTGGGCTCAAGTGACCTTCCCACCTCGCCCTCCCAGAGTGCTGGGGTTACATGTGTGAGCCACCATTCCCAGACTTTGATTTGCTTTTGATTTAGGAAGAGGAAGTTATAGTTTTCCCAAGTATAACTTTTGGAAGTTACGGTTTTCTCAACTATAACTTTTGGAAATTAAAGTTTTCCCAACTATAACTTTTGAAAGTTATAGTTGGGAAAAGAAAAATAGATGCGCAAATAGGTGGTAGGTAGGTGTGAAGCCTAGGTAAACCCATTCTTTTCCCATCTAGGCACGTCGCCTCTCTATACAGAAAGGGCACTTTGAAGTATGAGGAACATACTTTTTCTAACTTCTTTCTGGAAATGAATGGAAAATTAGGGTGTTAATAAAAAGTACTATGTATACATAAGCTGTCTGCTTTTCAAGGAAGAGTGGCTTAGACTTCTGCTAGCTTAGTTGATCAGGTCATCTCACTTCTGTTATTTTTTGTAAATCTAATGAGGTGGCTAATTATCGAAAGTGAGGTGTCCATCCTGTCACTTTGAGTTATTTTCCAGGTGCAGAGATTAATTTTGTTGTGCCTTTGTTCCCTTCATTAACTGTTTGTGGGTAGGCATTTGTGAGGTCACTTTCTGGGATTGGGGAACCTCCCCTGAGGCTATCCTTTATGCAAAGAGTTGTTCTTTATGCAAAGCTGCATACCTGCCCTGGAGTCAAACTGGCACCTTAACCTCATTTGCACTGCTCTCTAAACTTCTGGGGCCCAGCTAGTCACCTGAGCATAAGTGCACACTGCTGCCAGCAGGCTTTTGGAAAATGTCTTAAAAAGTGGTGGCGAAAGTAAGCTTGTTTCTTGATGATATGTAACCATGAATAGTGAAGATGTTTATACTCAGAATTCCTAGACTCCTAGAAATCAGATGTAGAGAGCTTCCTTAGTCATCTAGCTTAGGGCCTTTAGAAACAGCAAGGTAGACATACTGTGTTGTTTAAGACAAAGAGAATTAGCCTGCACCTTGGAGAGAGAAACTGCAATGAGCTGTGGAGCCTAATAATTCTTAGCTCTTGTCCCCGCTCTGCAACTTAACTGGTTTGGTGACTTTGGGCCAGTTACTGGACCATTCTGTTCGAACTTCAGTTTCTTCATGGGAATTGATATTAGTTTCTACCTGATAGTGAAGAACTTAGCAAAGTCCCTGCGGTGGCAAGCATATCCAGTCAATGTTACTGCTACTGTGATTGATATTCTGCCTATTGGGAGATTATAATCTCAGATGTATTTTCAAGGTGAATTCACAAACACAGTCATACGTCGCATAAGGATAGGGATACATCCTGAGAAATGCGTTGTTAAGCAATTTTGTCATTGTGGCAACGTCATGGAGTGTACTTACGCCAACCTAGATGGTATAGCCTATTACACCCCTTGGCTGTATGGTATAGCCTATTATTTGTAGGCTACAAATCTGTACAGCATGGTACTATACTGAATACTGTAGGTAAGTAAATGTGTAGCTAAATATATCTAAACAGAAAAGGTATAGTAAAAATACAGTATTATAATCTTAGAGGATCACCATGGATATGCAGCTAGTCGACTGAAACGTCATTATGCAGCGCATGACTGTAAGATACAACAGGATCTGAAGAATTGCAACATTTTGGATAATTTTTTTAGTATGTGTGTAATTTTTCAAAAACATAATTGAACTTACATTATATGTACAGTTTTATATACTAACTAAAAATGTTAAATGTAGTTTAGAGGCAATGTGACAGGTTTTCAGTGGAAAGGATACTCAAAATTATTGGGCTTACCTCTGTATTTTACAGGTGGGAAAACAGAATCATGGAAAGGTTTAAAGGATATACTCAGCCTCTTAGGCAATGCCAGCATTACAACTGAGTCCCAGTCTAGTTGTTATTCCAAGGATTTTCACCAGTTTACATCAGGAATTCTCATAAAGTTGGCATTGGATGATGATATGGTGATACCAAGATATTTTCTATTGTTTTTGTTTTGTTTTGTTTTTTGAGACAGGGTCTCGCTTTGTCACCCAGGCTGGAATGCAGTGATGCGATCATAGCTCACTGCGGCCTTGGCTTCCTGGGCTCAAGCGATCCTCCTGCCCCAGCCTCCTGAGTAGTTGGGACTACAGGCACGCGCCACCATGCCTGGCTACTTTTTTTTTTCTTTTGTAGAGACAGGCTCTCACTTTGTTGCCCAGGCTGGGATATTTTCTTTTGGATGGGAGTGAAAGGCTTATGTATAAATAGAAACAGCACACTCAACATACCTATTGTTTTTATAAGGCACACTACAGTGAATACATTAAAAAAAAAACAGTAGCTGAGAATACTCTGAAGATAGTGAGAAAGCATAATTATAGGGGACATAGTTTTTAAATGGTTGAATTACTGTCTGAGGCCTCTTTACAGACATGGGGTAAGTGGGATGCCAAGGTGTGTTGTTGCCAGGAGAATCAGGTTATATGTACCTTTGGGTGGCAGCAAGGATAAATCACGTACAAAGGGCATTCATTCATTGTAGCTTCATAATCACAGTGTGATAAAATCAGTCATTTGGGGATCATTACAGGTCAGTCACTGCCTAGGGTTTTGTTTTTTCCCCAGTATCTTTAATTTATTTTGGATTATAAAAATAAGACATTCAGTGTATAAAATTTGGGAAATACAGTGAAGCATAAGGAAAATAAAGACAGTCTAAAACCTCATAACCCAAAGATAACACACTGTTAACATTTTGGTGCTTTTTCTTCTGGATCTTTTTTTAGGGGAGTATGTGTAATTTTTCAAAAACATAATTGAGCTTACATTGTATGTACAGATTATATACTAACTAAAAATGTTAAGAGTGTTGTCTAGAGGCAAAGTGACTGTCAGGTTTTCAGTCCTGTAAGAAAATGTGGACTCTACCATATACTGCAGAAGAACATGTTTTGGCGTGTGGGTTTTTTTTTGTTTGTTTTGGGAGACTCTGTCACTCAGGCTGGAGTGCAGTGTGGCAATTGCGGCTCACTGCAGCCTTGACCTCCCAGGATCAAGCGATCCTCCCACCTTAACCTCCTGAGTAGCTGGGACTACAGTTATGTAATACCATCACGCCTGGCTAATTTAAAATTTTTTTTGTAGAGACAGGGCCTCACTATGTTGCCCAGGCTGGTCTCAAACTACTGGGCTCAAGCAGTCCTTCCACCTCTGCCTCCCAAAGTGTTGGGATTACAGGCGTGAGCCCCTGCTCCTGGCCTGGCATGTACTTGATATAGGAGCAGTGTCTAAAGCTGGCTGATTGCCCTGCACCGTCGTTTTAATCAGAATGACTCATTTTTCCCATCTATAGCTGGTCTCAAAAATTAATAATAAATTACTTAACCCTCCAGGAAGTTTCAGCAAACACCCGGTTGATCATTTACCACTCTTATCTGCTATCTCTTAAATAATATTCTAGGACCAGAGCACAGGCATAATCTGCTAATTCACCTTAAATTATCTGTCTACCAGTTAGAGCCAGGTAACTACAGTTCACAGTAGAGGCAGCAATCCATTCTTGCCAAGAAAGGATTCCATTTGGTTATATGCAGACGGGAAACCCAGGTATTCAAGGAATATAAGTTATAGATAAATTGCAATTTCAGGGTAAGGATTCTTCTCGAATATTTTATGTCTCTATGAATTCATAAAAATAGAATTTTAGGAAAAAAGAATACCTGTGTTGAACATATCAATCGGTGTGCCTTCTTTGGGACTAAATATTTCATTGAAAATTAGCTGTTAGGTTGATACCATTTAAATGGCTTATATGCATTTAAGGATGTAACAGATAGAACTTTTCTGCAACTTTCTATAAGTATTTAGCTTCAGGAATATGGTTTCATTTACTATTTTATAATTAAAATATAATTGTTCCCCCCACTTTTTTTTTTTTTTTGAGTTAGAGTTTCACTGTTGTTGCCCAGGCTGGGCAACCTCCGCCTCCCAGATTCAAGTGATTCTCCTGCCTCAGCCTCCCGAGTAGCTGGAATTACAAGCATGCACCACCATGCCTGGCTAATTTGTATTTATCCCTTTTAAACATTACTTTTCTAAGACTGTCTATTCACACCAGAGACTTGAAGATTGTTCAAAGTACCGTGGGTTAAAAATAACACTTGTGGCCAGGCATGATGGCTCATGCCTGTAATCCCTGCACTTTGGGAGGCGGAGGTAGGTGGATCACTTGAGGTCAGGAGTTCAAGACCAGCCTGACCAACATGGCGAAACCCTGTCTCTACTAAAAATACAAAAAAAAGTAGCCAGGTGTAGTGGTGTGTGCTTGTAATCCCAGCTACTTGGGAGATTGAGGCAGGAGAATTGCTTGAGGCCAGGAAGCAGAGGTTACAGAAAGCTGAGATCATGCCACTGCACTCCAGCCTGGGTGACAGAGCAAGACTCTGTCTCAAAAGCAAACAGACAAGTAACAACAAAAACACTTGTGCTATGTATGCCTAGAGACCTAGCTCCTTAGACCTGAGGCCAGGAGTTCCAGGACAGCCTGGGAAACATAGCGAGACCCCGTCTCTAAACAAAAAAAATTTATTCTGAGAGAGGGAAATAAGGGTAGGGATTGACTGCAAAGGGGCTTGGGAAACCTTTCAGGAGTGATTGTAATGTTTCATATCTTGATAGGGATTTAGATTACACAGGTATGTGCATTTGTCAAACTCCGCAAATGCACACCTATTCATTGCATGAACTTTTACACCAAGAAGGGGAAAAAACATCTAATTAATTAACATGCATGTTGAAGTGTTTAGCAGGAAGTATACTGATCTCCACAGTTTACTTGGAAATACATCACAAAGTAAGATGGATTAATGGATATATTTGTGATAAGCAAGTTAATAGTGGAATCAAGATGGTGAGTATATGGGAGTTCACTGTAAAGTCCTTTCAACTTTGCTGTACATTTGAAATTTTTCTTAATAAAGCAGTTTAAAAATGTTAAAAATTTTCACATTGGTGATTAGATATCAAAAAAGATGTTATAAATTTGTATCTGTGAAATTGTAGTTCCCACAGGGCAGAAATGGATCCATTGAATCAGACCACTCCCTTGATCATTTTAACTTTGAGATTGATAAGAGAGTGAGCTAAGAATTATCAGGTTCTTCATCCTTAGTGTGTTAAGGATCTCTCTTGTCATTCTCATTGAGTCTAAATATTTTTTTCTGATTATTTTGCTGTCTTTGTTACTTGGAAATCAAGTAACATAAATCCTGTATAATTGTCAAAGAGGTGTTTGACACCTCTTTGTGTTTTTTTCTGCATGTATCATCCAATGGATACCTAAACACTGTTTGCCGAGACATTTTCTCAGGCTAGCACTCGATACAAATCTGTATTTTTCTGTTCTCCTTCCTTCTCCTCCAGCCTTCAGTCTAGATGTTTTCTGATGGCATAGCTTTTAGATCAATCAATCATTCTTTTTTTTTGCTCTGTCTTACTCAGTATTAAAATACTACACCCTTTTTTTTTGAGATGGAGTTTCATTCTTGTTACCCAGGCTGAAGTGGAATGGCACAATCTCGGCTCACTGCCACCTCCGCCTCCCGGACTTAAGCAATTCTCCTGCCTCAGCCTCCTGAGTAGCTGGGATTACAGGCATGCGCCACCAAGCCCAGCGATTTTGTATTTTTAGTAGAGATGGGGTTTCTCCATGTTGGTCAGGCTGGTCTCGAACTCCTGACCTTAGGTGATCTGCCTGGCTTGGCCTCCCAAAGTGTTGGGATTACAGGCGTGAGCCACTGCACCCGGCCTTGACACTCATTTTGTCCTATCTTTTGGCATGCCTGTTAATTTTTATTGAAAAGTGGGCATTGTATATAAAAAAAATTGTAGCGACCCTAGATGATTTTATAATATCTAGACGGCTCACACCATTTGCTAGGCAGATAGAATGGGGGCTGATTCCATTTATCTTGTCTGAGCTGACCACAGCAAGGGCGTAGTTTTGGTCAGGCTCCATCTCTATTTGGTTTGCCTGTACTCTTTGGAAGTACCCTGCAGGAGTTCTGGCTAAGAACTGGGGTCCTTCCCCCATGGTGTGTCCTGAACTTTAATCTTTGTCCCCCACGGTGTGTCCTGAACTTTAATCTTTGTCTTCTTAGTACATGGGATTGGTGAAGAAACCTGCTGTGCTAGTCAGAGGCTTTCTGCGTGGTTTCAGCCTTCTGACTTGTGCATCTTTGGGATTTTGTAAAATGTCTTCAGGGGAAAACACTCAGTTCTTTTCACAGGAATCCTGGGCCCTTGTCTCTATTTTTCTTTCTTTAGGCCTGAGACATTACCATGAGCTCTGCTGGTTTCTCTCCCTGTGAATAGTGGCTCTGGTCATGTTCCCAGGCTGCTTTTCTGTTTCTTCAGCCTCCTTCCTGGCACCTAGCATTGGCAAATGCCTTGAGGGGCGAAGCAGTTGTGGTATATTGGCTTGCTCCTAGAGAGTTTACCCTTCCGGATTATGTCTCTTCAAGTCATAGTAGCTTCAGCAGCTCTCCAAAGTCTTCAGACTTGAAAAAAAATTATTATTTTTTTTTAATTTTTTCTGGCTGTTGGAGTTGTTTCTCTGAGGGATCTCTGGTCTGCCACAGGCTCTCAGTCATAGCCAGAAGCAGAGGCTATTTTATGCACATCTTTCACATGTGCATTGTTCCTTATGTTGCAGAAAAGGTGATGCTGGTCTGTGCTCCATTTACTAAGGAAGAAATATTCTGTTTATAGGGAATCGAAAATAAATGATCTGTTTATTTTATTTTATTTTTTATATTTTCCTGGGACAGAGACTTGCTCTGTTACCCAGGCTGGAGTGCGGTGGTGCGATCTTGGCTCACTGCAACCCCCACCTCCCGAGTTCAAGCAATTCTCCTGCCTTAGCCTCCCAAGTAGCTGGGATTACAGGCGCCTGCCACCACACCCGGCTAATTTTTGTATTTTTAGTAGAGACAGGGTTTCA
Source organism: Hylobates moloch (assembly GCF_009828535.3). Taxonomy (NCBI): domain Eukaryota; kingdom Metazoa; phylum Chordata; class Mammalia; order Primates; family Hylobatidae; genus Hylobates; species Hylobates moloch. The sequence continues at coordinate 11,104,877 of NW_026652296.1, forward strand.
CCATGTTGGCCAGGCTGGTCTCGAACTACTGACCTTCTGATCCACCCGCCTCAGCCTCTCGAAGTGCTGGGATTACAGGCATGAGCCACCTCGCCCAGCATGATGTTTATTAATCCAATAAATGTGAACCAGCAAATATAAACTTAACGTTTATGCATTACTGCTGTACTTTCTAACAATGTCAATGGTTAATTTAAAAGTCAGTAGAAGTTAAGTGATTTGTCTAAGGCAGAGTTTCTCAACCTTGGTGCTGTTGACGCTACTTTGTTGTTGAGGCTGTCCTGTGCCTTGTAGGATGTTTTGCAGCCTCTCTGGCCTTTACCCAAGAGATGCCAGTAGCACCTTTCTCCCCCAGTGGTGACAACGAAAAATGCCCCCAGATACTGCCAGATGTCCCCTGGGAAGCAAAAGCACCCCTGATTGAGAACTACTGGCCTAAAGGAAGGGATTAGTTTTCCTAATTTGATATAATGCCAGAAAAGCAGAATTGGATTTTGAGTTACTCAAGTCATTGTCTCTGACCATTGGACTATATGCCAGCTTCATTCTTTTTTTTTTTTTTTTTTTTTTTTTTTGTAGAGACGGGGTCTTGCTGTGTCACCCAGGCTGGAGTATAGTGGCATAATTATAGCTCATTGCAGCCTCGAACTTCTGGGCTGAAGGGATCCTTCCACCTCAGCCTTGTGGGTCTCTGGGGCTACAGGCGTGCACCACCACACTTGGCTTTTTTTTGGGGGGGGGGGGAGGGCAGAGACAACATAGCAAGAACCCTTGGCCTCAAGAGGTCCTCTTGCCTCGGTCTCCCAAAGTTCTGGGGTTACAGGCATGAGCCACTTTACCTGGCCCAGCTTCATTCTTTACTGACAATTTGATGGTAAATTCTAGGGTCCTAAAATGGTTATAAGAGTAAATGTATTTTCTTTTTTAACCATTGGCTTGCCATCTGTGAATTGGGAACTTAGGTCACTTGGTTGCTTATTCTAGGATTGATGAGACAGACTCTTGATTTCTAGGCAGTAGTAAGTGTTAACATCCTGTATGTGGTATGTCTTGGGCTTCTGCAGAGCAGTTCTGTTGCAGTCTGTCTTAATTGGATCTAATGCGTGTACAGCAGTTCTTTAAAACTGACAGGAGCAAACCAACACAGAGAAATCCACTCAGAATGTAAGTCGTAACCATTTGGAATGTAAGGTAGGAAGGACATAAAGAGATCAGAATTAGAGCTAAAACTAAGGGAGAAAAAGACAGCTTAGAAGATTAGAGTAGACAATTTTGAATGGCATGACACTACCAAAAATAATTTAAGCCGTTAGCTCCCCTTTCTCTTATTCTGCAGACATTTTCCGGTTTTCCAAATCATTCTGCTTTGATGCCAAATGCCTTGTTAATAATGCATGGCTTTTTTATAGTACTCCCTTCCCATCATGCCTCTTAGGTGCTGAGTCAGAGGAGATGTTACAGCAGCAGCTCAGGAGAAAGGAGAAATCCCTCTGCAATGCTCAAATACTACTTTTTTTTTTCACATTTATTTCGTAGCAAGCTTTTCATTTTAAATACTCTAAAGCTTCAATTCAGAGGATGCATTTTTCTTACTGTTAAAGAACAAGACTTTTAGACCGGGCGCGGTGGCTCACGCTTGTAATCCCAGCACTTTGGGAGGCCGAGGCGGGCGGATCACGAGGTCAGGAGATCGAGACCACGGTGAAACCCCGTCTCTACTAAAAATACAAAAAATTAGCCGGGCTTGGTGGTGGGCACCTGTAGTCCCAGCTACTTGGAGAGGCTGAGGCAGGAGAATGGCGTGAACCCGGGAGGCGGAGCTTGCAGTGAGCCGAGATCGCGCCACTGCACTCCAGCCTGGGTGACAGAGCGAGACTCCATCTCAAAAAAAAAAAAAAAAAAAGAGCAAGACTTTTAAAACTATCCAAAAATGTCTAATAACGTGAGGTTTTTGAAAGCTCTTAAAAGCAGATCTAAATGTTAGTGTGAATTGTATTTGATTTCCAGGACAATAGCTGTTATTTTTCTACTTTTCTACCTATTGTCTGGATATGCCTCTTCTGAGTCCGTAATTTCTATTCTGTAAAATTTAAAATAATATTTTCACATTGCCTTTATGATAGACAGCTATAGGAGACAAACAGATAATTGAGGAAATGGGACAAATGATTGTCCGGTGAGCACTGGGATCCAGGCTTGGATCCAGCGTTTTTCTCCCCTACTGTTTGCCAGCCCATTGCATTCTGGGTGGCTACTCAGAGGCTGACCTTTGAGGCTCAGCAGTTGCTACCCCTGCTGCTTTCAAAGGCTGGGCTGTCTGGGTCACAGAGTTTTCCATTTTCTGTTGGTTAGGAAATACTGTGTTGTGAAGCCCCTGGGTTTGTGGTATGAGTTGAGAGGAGGCACCCACTGCACCTGCTGAAGTTCCTTTTAGAGACGGTAACATGGAGAAAGTGTTCCTAGGTCTGTGATACACATGTTAGCTTCTTAGTCATGTCTGCCTTTAAACTGTGTAACACATCTTAACAAGCTTGGGGAATCAGTTCACCTGATGCGGAGTGGTGTGTTTAAGTGCATAAATCAGGAGTTTCCTAGAGTGACAGTATTCTTTGTTGTCATGGATTTTTAAGGTGTAATTTAGAAATTGTTTACCTCTCTTCACAGTCAGAATAACAATATTGGTGAAAAAATAACAGCATGGAAACTCTGTACTATATTCACAACTTTTCTATAATTCTAAAATTACTCTAAACTGAAAGGCTTATACAAATAATAACTATGACTTCCTGAAGGCCTACTCTGTTTCAGTCACTCTGGAATCTATATTTATTATTTCTAACTCTCCTAAGACTGTAAGAAGTTTGATCACGAGCTCAAGATCACACAGCTAAGTCAAGCAGGGACTCAAACCTCTGTATTAGCTGAGTGAAACTCTAATCCTACCCCATGCCACCTCTGTTCCCTGGGGAATTGGAATGGAATTATTTGAACAAGGACGTGGCTCTTCAGTATGTCGTTTAAGTCTGCAGGTATGCCTTGATTTCTTTCTGTTGTAGATCGGTAGTACTGTATGGCACTTGCTGATTTTGCGTGCTTGTATCCTTGATATGTGGCCTCTTTCAGTTCAGGGACCAACTTTTTTTTTTTTTTTTTGAGAAGGAGTCTTGCTCTGTCGCCCAGGCTGGAGTACAGTGGCGTGATCTCGGCTCACTGCAAGCTCTGCCTCCCGGGTTCACACCATTCTGCTGTCTCAGCCTCCCCAACAGCTGGGACTATAGGCGCACGCCACCACGCCCGGCTAATTTTTTTGTGTCTTTAGTAGAGACCGGGTTTCACCGTGTTAGCCAGGATGGTCTTGATCTCCTGACCTCGTGATCCGCCCGCCTCGGCCTCCCAAAGTGCTGGGATTACAGGCGTGAGCCACCACGCCCAGTCAACTTTTTTTTAAAAATTAAAGTAAATTCTGAATGAACACATGAGTGCTCACCACATACAAGACTCTCTTAGAGCTCTGCATGTGTTGCTTCTCTTACTTTGCTCTTTTTTTTTTTTTTTTTGAGACGGAATCTTGCTCTGTTGCCCAGACCGGAAAGCAGTGGTGTGATCTCAGCTCACTGCAGCCTCCACCTCCTGGGTTCAAGCGATCCTCCCTCCTCAGCCTTCCAAGTAGCTGAGATTACAAGCATGTGCCACCACACCTGGCTAATTTTTGTATTTTTAGTAGAGACAGGGTTTTACTGTGTTGGCCAGGCTGGTCTCAAACTCCTGACCTCAAGTGATCCACCCACCTCGGCCTCCCAGAGTGCTGGGATTACAGGCGTGAGCCACCGTGCCTGGCTACCGTCTATTCTTAAATGTTTTACCAATATTAACCCATTCAATACAAATGAGATAGGGATATTATTATCCCCATTTTATGGATGAGGAAACAGAATGAATAATTTGCCAAAGGTCATTCAGCTGACTAGAATTTAAACCTGTCTACTCCGGGTGCAGTGGCTCATGCCTGTAATCCCAGCATTCGGGAGGCCGAGGTGGGCAAATCATCTGAGGTTGGCAGATCATCTGAGGTCAGGAGTTCAAGACCAGGCTGGCCAACATGGTGAAACCACATCTCTACAAAAATACAAAAATTAGCCGGGCATGATGGTGGGTGCCTGTAATCCCAGCTACTCAGGAGGCTGAGACATGAGAATCGCTTGAACCCGGGAGGTGGAGGTTGCAGTGAGCTGAGATTGCACCATTGCACTCCAGGCTGGGCAACAGAGTAAGACTCCATCTCCGAAAAAAAAAAAAAGAATTTAAACCTGCCTAGCCCTCCTCCAGAGTTAATACTTTCAACCATTAAACCATTTACCTGACAATTTATTCAGCTTAAAGATAAAAGGAAAACCAGAAAATACCTGTTAGACTAAACAAAACACATTTATGTGCAGATAGTTTGCAACTTCTAAGGAGAACATTATTTGTGAAATCAAAACAATTTATTTCTAGGATAACTTTTATTATTTAACTTTTAGTTAAGAATTTGTATTTGTTGTATATAAGCATATGTCGTCCTTCTATGTCACTTTTTTTTTTCCTCCCCAGAAACAGGGTCTCCCACTCTGTCAACCAGGCTGGAGTGCAGTGGTGCAATCACAGTTCACTGCAGCCTTGAACTCCTGGGCTCAAGCCGACTTCCCACCTCAGCCTCCCAGCTGGCTGGGACTACAGGTGCACACCACCATGCCTGGCTAATATTTTTTTAAGTCAGTAGAGAAGGGGCCTTCCTATGTTGCCCAGGCTGATCTTAAACTCCTGGGCTCAAGTGATCCTCCTGCCTTAACCTCCTGAAGTGTTAGGATTGCAGATGTGAGCCACTGCGCCTGGCCTAGAATTGGAATCTTGAATTTTTGCCTTAGGCTCACTGATAATACTCTTCCAACTATATTTAACAAATATTTATTGGGCTGCTGCTATATGGTAGGCACTGGTATACCTGAACAAAACAGATGAAAATCCTGCTGGCATGGAGCTTATATTCAACTTTTCAACTACATTTAACATATATTTATTGGGCTGCTACTAATATGCTAGGCACTAGAATACATGAACATGAACAAAACAGATAACAATTCGTGCTTGCATGGTGCTTATATTCTAGTGTGCAGGCATGGTCAAACTAAAAACAAACTTGTGTGTCCTTTTAGGTAATTAGTGCTTTGGAGAAGCAGAGAAAGGGGAAGGTGGATGCTTTGTGGGGAGTAGAGAGAGGAAATTTTGCAATTTTAAATATATTGTGATTAGGGAAGGTCTCACTGGAGTGAGGTATTCGGGAGGTGTGCGAGCAAGCCATGTGGTTGTCTGGGCAGCCCTGCCAAGAGAATGGCTGGGTCAGTGGCCTGTGGTGAGAGCTTGCATGGGTATCTTCAGAACAGGACAGCGAGAAGGCCCGTGTGGCTGGAACAGAGTGAGTGAGGTGCAGAACTAGAGAGGTGAGGTCAGAGGGATAAGGGAAATCATTTAAGAGCTGGTGTAGACAGACTTGCTCTGCGAAGGGCCAGATGTAGACGTTTTCGACTCTGCAGTCCATAGCAACAACTCAACTCTGCCTGCAGTGCCGAAGCAGTAGTAGGCAGTGCACAGAGGGGCACAGGGTGTCCAGCAGTGCTTTATTCACACTGGCAGGCACTGGGCAGGATTCACCCACCACAGCTTCTGACTGCTGGTTTAGAGCCTTGTAAGCCATTGTCCAGAGTTTGATGTGTACTCTCAATGAGATGAGAATTCATTGGAGGGTTTTTATTTATTTATTTATTTTTGAGACAGGGTCTGGTTCCTTTGTCCAGGCTGGAGTGCAGTGATGCAATCGAAGCTCACTACAACCTCAACCTCAAAGGCTCAAATGCTCCTCCCACTTTAGCCTCCCAAGGACCTGGGACTACAGGCGCAAGCCACTGTGCTGGACTAATTTTTGTATTTTTTGTAGAGACGGGGTCTTGCCAGGTTGCCCAAACTGGTCTTAAACTCTTGAGCTCGAGCCATCTGCCCACCTCAGCCTTCCAAAGTGCTGGGTTTACAGGCGTGAGCCACCGTGCCCAGCCTTTCTTGGAGGTTTTCAAATAGAGGAATTAGAAAATCTGACTGCTGTTGTAAGGAATGCCACTGGTTGCCTACTTGAGAATGAACTGACAAGGAATGAGGGTAAAAGGGTAGAGTTACCATTAACCAGGATGGGAAGACGCGGTAGAACAGGTTTGTGGGTGGGAAGGACAGTGATCTGGTTTTGGACAAATTTGAGGTAACTGTTAGGCTTCTGAGTGGAGATGGCAGGGAGGCTGTTGGTCTACAATCCTGGTTCTCAGTGCAGAAGTCAGGGCTCAATGTAAGAATTTGGGAGTGTCCAGCAAACAGGTAGTATTTGAAATCATGAGACTGGATGAGATCACCAAGGGATTGAGTGTAGATCGAGAAGCCCAGGATCTGAACCTTGGGGATCTGCAGCATTAAAATGAGAGAAACTAGTTTGGGGCTATTTTGTCACTTTGGGAGTGTGGATTCTTTGATTCTGATTGCGGATGCATGTAGCACTCTGACTCTTAACATGAATTTTAAATACAGAACCTCAGTGTCCTTCCGGCTGGGTTTATTATTTACCACCTATGTTCTTCTTACTATTTTTTTTTTTTTTTTTTTTTAGAGATGGGGTCTTGCTCTGTTGCCCAGGCTGGAGTCCAGTGGTGTGATCATAGCTCACTGTAACCTAAAACACATGGGCTCAAACAAACCTCCAGCCTCAGCCTCCTGAGTAGCTGGGACAACAGGTGCATGCCACCATGACTGGCTAATTGTTTTTGGTAGAAACAAGGTTTAACTCTGTTGCCCAGGCTGGTCTCAAACTCCTGGCCTCAGGCAATTCTCCCACGTCAGCCTCCCAAAGTGCTGGAACTTATTAAATTATAATTCTAGTTTTTACATACAGTTTTTTTTTTCTTTGAGACGGAGTCTCGCTCTGTCACCCAGGCTGGAGTGCAGTGGTGCGATCTCGGCTCACTGCAAGCTCCTCCTCCCGGGTTCACGCCATTCTCCAGCCTCTGCCTCCTGAGCTGGGACTACAGGCGCCCGCCACCACGCCTGGCAAATTTTTTTGTATTTTTAGTAGAGACAGGGTTTCACCGTGTTAGCCAGGATGGTCTCGATCTCCTGACCTCGCGATCTGCCCACCTCGGCCTCCCAAAGTGCTGGGATTACAGGCATGAGCCACTGCGCCCGGCCTACATACAGTTGTTTTTTTTTTTTTTTTTGAGACGGAGTCTCGCTCTGTCGCCCAGGCTGGAGTGCAGTGGCGCAGTCTCGGCTCACTGCAAGCTCCGCCTCCCGGGTTCAAGCAATTCTCCTGCCTCAGCCTCTCCGAGTAGCTGGGACTACAGGCGCCCGCCACCACGCCCGGCTAATTTTTTTGTATTTTTAGTAGAGACGGGGTTTCACCGTGGTCTCGATCTCCTGACCTCGTGATCTGCCCGCCTCGGCCTCCCAAAGTGCTGGGATTACAAGCGTGAGCCACCGCGCCCGGCCTATACAGTTTTTTTTAATTGTGGTAAAATATATGGTAAAATATACATAACATAAAATAGGCCATTTTAGGCTGTCCTGCCTATGGAGTAGCCATTCTTTTATTTCTTTACTTTCTTAATAAACTTGCTTTCACTTTACGGAAAAAAAAAAAGTACCATTTAAATCATTTGAAGTATGCAATTTAGTGGCATTAAGTACATCTCAATATTACGCAACCATTACCACTTCGTTTCCAGAACTTGGTTTCTTCATTCCAAACAGAAACTCTACACCTATTAAAAATTAGTCCCCTTCTCCTCAATCTCTATTATTAGTCCACCTATTATTAGTCCCCTTCTCCCCGATTTCTAATAATCACCGTTCTACTTTCCGTGTCTGTGAATTTACCTATTCTGGGTACCTCAGATAAATGGAATCATGTAATATTTGTACTTTTGTGTTCTGGCATATTTCACTTAGCATGTTTTCAAGGTTCATCTGTGTTACAGCATGTTTCAGTGCTTTTAAAATTTAAATTTTTTAAGTTTTAATTTTGCTAAACATCCTAGGATGCACATCAGTGCTTTTATTATTATTATTTTTTAAAACAACCTCTAATATCGAGTCTTATTTCTGACAAGAATTCTTTGCTGCAAAAAGGTCCCCATAGCTCAGCCTTATGTTCCAAAACACTCGTGGTCTCTGTGTCCAGAACACTCCAAGAGCTTGTTGAACTGGCTCTTCAGCCCATGCAGCACTCTTATTTGTGCTACTAGTAAAATAATGATAAAGCTGGATTGCTGACTCTCTGGCTAATATGATTTGATGGATTTTATTATATGGCATTTTAATCAAAGGATAAGCTTGTCTCATTTGAAATAGATAGAAAACCTGAAAAAGGGACAGCGGAAAGGTAGCAATCAAGTCAAATAGTTTTCTTCTTCTGGAAATGCGATAAATGTATTTAGTGAGAGGTATCTTGGAGAGAGTGCGATTTTACCGCTTGCTCATTCGACAAATTGCTGAGATTAGGGGCCAAGTCCTGTAATGTTTCCCTGTTGCTTCAGGGCAGGTATACTGAAAAAAAAAAATCAGTTATTAAATATTTGCCATATTTCCTAAATAACCTATTCATTCTTTGCCTGATAACAGCAGTTTTTATGGCAGCAATATGTGTTAAAGGAAAACCTGGCTCTCTTTTGGGGTTCAGGAGTCAGGTCCACTGAAAGTTCAACTGACATGTGAAACGAGGTTTTTTTTTTTTTTTTTTTTTTAATTGAAGATGTAGTCTCATTTTGTCGCCCAGGCTGGAGTGCAGTGGCAGGATCTCGGCTCACTGCAACCTCCGCCTCCCAGGTTCAAGCGATTCTTCTGCCTCAGCCTCCTGAGTAGCTGGGACTACAGGCGCGTGCCACCACGCCTGGCTAATTTTTTTATTTTTTTAGTCGAGACGGGGTTTCACCCTGTTAGCCAGGCTGGTCTCGAACTCCTGACCTCATGATCCACCTGTCTCGGCCTCCCAAAGTGCTGGGAAACAGGGTGTTTAACCAACTTTTGATATTGTAGGAAAGACTCATTAATGTTCTTGATTGTGGTGCTAGAGAATGACCAAGGATAAAATGAAAATAAATTTTTAGTTTCATTTTAGGACTGGTGATTGCAAAACAACAAAACAGCAAAAAACCCTTTTTAGTAAAAAAATTGGGGGAGAAGAAAATTAGAGGCGAGAGGTTATTTTTAAGATGCGGCCACAGTTCAGTCTGGTTTCCAGTAGACCTTTTAGGCCATTTCCCATAATCTATTGAGTCATCCCAGCAGTTCTGCAAACAGTCAGCTATAATGAAAGTTTAAAAGGAAGATCATAGTATCCATTCTTCTCTCCTTTTGTATTGTGGTTAACTTTGGATCTTGGCTTTATGTTACCCTCCCCACCCCCAGCCCCTTTTAATGTAATCATGTAGTGGGCAAGGGATTAAATTAATGTATTTAGGAGAATGGAGGAAACTTTGCTTTGTGCTCCAGGAACCCTGGGGATTCCCCCCAGCCCCCATTACCAGTAACAGCACTAACAGTGTTTAAATTGAAGTGGATATGGAAGCCAAGGATCTTCAAGGTCTTAGTAGCATGCCTAGTAGTGAGCTGTTAAGCCAGATGAAAGCAGAGATTGAGTCTCAGCTTGTTTTTCTATAAAATGAGAGTAATAATACCTACTTTACCAAAGTTAAATGAAACCTTTTAATATTGATTAAGGCTTGTGTTAGGAGGAAGTTTGAGAGAATGTGTCCTTGCTACATGTCTGTCCAACTCCCAAAGGCCCGAGAGTACCTGGATGGCTTCCAGGGATCAGTGATTATGTATTTTATGCATTAGTAGGCTTCTTTCAAGATATCTTGGCCAGATAATTATGAGGCTTGTCCTTCAGAGGCAGCACCCACACCACCACGTAGGGACTCAGGGCTGGTGCCTGTCTTGCAGCTACAATAGCAAGACATCTTCATTCTTGGAACAGTGAGAGTGAACTCAGAAAAGGGCCTGCATTCTTGTCCAGCCAAATTATTGTTCACCTGTCCTGGACTATAAATAATTCCGTGACATGTGTCCAGTCTTGTGTGAGTTCCAGGGTTGATTTTGCTTTTCTATTTTGATTGCCTTGGACTTTCTCTGCAAAATTAGTAACCAAGTTGACCTTCATCTTTTAGTTTAGCCCACGACTCTAGGCCCTGTGTGCTCACCATATCAGGAGGGGTGAGATCAAGGCCCCACTTCCAGTGTCATTTGATTCTCTACCCTGCCATTCTCTCTGTTCTGAAGAAATAAAGTTTGTTTGCTGTTTGTCCTAAGGTGGAACATGTCTTTTAGAGCACATGCTAACAAGATTTAAAAGATATTTCAGGCTGGGTGCAATGACTCACTCCTATAATTCCAGCACTTTGGGAGGCTGAGGCGGGCAGATCACCTGAGGTCAGGGGTTCAAGACCAGCCTGACCAACATGGTGAAACCCCTGTCTCTACTAAAAAATACAAAAATTAGCCGGGCATGGTGGCGCGCACCTGTAATCCCAGCTACTCAGGAGGCTGAGGCAGGAGAATCGCTTGAACTTGGGGGCGGAGATGGCAGTGAGCCGAGATTGCACCATTGTACTCCAGCCAGGGCGATAGAGTGAGACTCCATCCCAAAAATAAATAAATAAATAAAAGATATTTCGCCTCTCACAGCCAAATACAGATGTAATTTTGGGGAAGTACGATCCTTATTTTATATTGTGTTCTGATTGTATGTAATTTTCGTTTTATCCTTTCAGCTGCATAAGAAAAACTCAATTTCCACTCTTTATGCAGACAATTCTTCAAAAATAGATTGCAGACTTTTCATGTATTCATTTTATCACTTGTTCTTAAGAAGACTTACTTTAACATAATTACCAACAAATGTTTGCACCTAGCATTTCTGCTCAGAGAATGGTGTGAAAGGGGATAAACATAGTAAGCCTTAGCCAGTGCCAAAGTTGTCATTGAATTAAACAATAGTGCTATCATGGAAATGCCGCTTTAGGGGAGCTGGAGGCAGGGGTTCTTGCTGGGGGTGGTGTGCAGAGGGTGGTTGGTGCAGGTAGAAAGAGGTTCCAAGCACCTTGTTAGGCTTAGTTTCTGTGCTATTATCTTAGGGCTAGACTTTTGGGAGGGGTTGTACTTGTACTTCAGTTTGTATGTGGGTCATGTTTGCACCATAGAGGGTGTGGTTATTGACAACTATGGTTCCCTGTGGTTCCCTTTCCAGCCCATGCTCATGAGCTGCCATTAGCAAGTTGTACCTTCCCTAATACCCTGAGGTTTTTCTGAGAATGCTACAGAAATACCCCAGAGAACAAAGAAGTCAGCAAAAACAAAACAAAAAACACCATTTAAGGGTAAGCACACAAACACATACAAATATACATCATAGATATTGTAATGTCCAATCCCATAATTTTGGAATGATTACATAGGTGGAATACAGAAGTATCCCCGCTTTTCAGCATGACTGCCCTTCATGACTCACCAAAAAACAGCAATACTTGTCATCTTAGGCACAGACGATGCGTGCCATTTAGACTTGTTCCTTTAAATAGTGAAAATTATTGCTTTATGGTTTTATTCTGTGCCCCCGCCCTCATGCCACCATGGGCCAGAGAGGCAGTTCACCAACTTCTCTCCAGTTGTGCCTCCCCTTCCTTCCTGTGACTTTAGGGAGTTTGTACACATCTGCTCTAGTCCTAGAACCGTGGGGCCTTCATAGCCCCTGCGCAGTAGCCAAGAGCAATGGGCCTTCTTAAGGAAGGAAGAGCTCAGTTGGCAAGTATATCCTGAGCTGAGTTGTGAAGGCACACATTCATCCCTCTCTCTGTTTTTAATGGGGTTAGCACAGTCTTCAATCAATAGCTTAACTTCATCTCTGCTTTTATCACTGCTCCTAGCATAAATTATTTAGCACAAATGCAGACATAATCTCAGAAAATTACTTAGTATTAGTGTCCTGCTGTGAGCATCATTTTCTTGAGTGTGTTGCGTTCTAACCGCAAATTAGCAAAAGACCCTTCAAGTATTTCTGTGGATTCATTCAGGGGGAATTTGGAGGGTTGTAGTCAGTGCTACCTGATCACTTTTATTTTCAGTGAAATTTTCTTTTATTCATAGTATAGTTAATAGCTTTCCTATAACACGCTCTCTCTCTCTCTATATATATATAGGTATGTATGTACGTTTTTAAAAGTCACTTTTTACCTGATAATATCTTAATCCCTTAAGGATTTGTCAGTTGGCCCATCAGTTGACTGAGTCACTTTATGAGCAGGGATTCCAAAAATGCCAAGCTTTGTCGGCGGGGGTTGGGTTGGGGGAGGATGCAGTAATAAAAACTCGAACCTTGAAGATGCAGGGAGGGCCTACAGACATGTTGGAATTCAACAGTTAGGTATATTTTAGTGTAGCCTCATAGTGCAGCGACCCAGCTGTAAAGATGAAGTCACTCATTCCTGTAATGATTTGCTAGCTTGTTGAACTAGAGTTGAAAATTCTGCTCCTTCTGAACAGTGATCTAATTGTGAAACGGACAGTTGGCTACTGACAGTTTTCAAATATTAGCCAGTTGCTAATTTTAAAAATAACTGTGAGAAAGGAAGACCAAGGTGAGAAGAGACTAAAAATCAAACAGTCACATGAGGTTTTGGATCTTCAGACAGCCGAAGAAACCTGACAACCTACAAAGATACGATATTTGCTTGGGTAGTTGTGGTTCAGGTGTTTCCCTGTGCACCAAGCCCCTAGTGCATTGCTCATAATAGGTTCTGGGGCAGAGGTACCTGCTTATAGCTCCACAGGGTCATAAGCAACTTTGAACATCCCCAGGAGCCTTGTTGTTGGGCGTGGTGGGAAATGTTAATTGGCCTCTGAGTGAACTAGGAGGTACTGTTAGGATTCTTATCCCTTGATAAACTTACTCCCTCTGGCAGTCTTGTTAATATTTGAAAGTAAAGTGTAAATCTATTACAGGATACCATAATTTAATTTTTGTTGCATTTCTGAGCTATGTGGTTGCCAGCATAGGATCAGTATCCCAAGGCCTTTGAGTTTTCTGAGTTTTAACTCTCAGCTTGACTGTGGGGTGTGCGGGCTTGGGAATTGACTTTTGTTTGAGAGTAACAGCAATCTTAGGAATTAGTGATTTTTTTGGTCCCTACAAATGTTACTGAACACACAGAACAACCCAGCCACCAGGCTGCTCATGAAAGGGGAAGGGAGGCACAGCTGGGTTTGGTCCCCATCCCCTCCTCTTATCCCCTCCATCCCCTTTTCTTCCTGAGCTCATGCTTTTGTTGTGATAGGTTGTTTTTCCCGGGATTTTTTGATTTTGAAATCTTAGGTTTTGTGTCTTTGCACCTAGCCAGTAGGAGCAGCATTGTCTGAGATCTTAGCAGGTTCCAGAGAACTGTCCATTGTGGGTAGAGTTGGGAGTGGCAAGAACTGAAATTCCAGAGGCAGGAGCCAGGTTTTATGGACTTTTCTGAGTCATGCTAAGCATGAGGAATTTGGACCTTGAAAGTGGTGGAAAGCCATTGAGAGACAACAGGAGGATATATTTATCATTTCTTTTAGTTCACCTATGACGTTATAGGTAAAGACTAAATGCAATTCTTCTTCTTCTTCTTCTTTTTCTTTTCTTCTTTCTTCCTCCTCCTCCTCCTCCTCCTCCTCCTTCTCCTCCTCCTCCTCCTTCTCCTTCTCCTTCTCCTCCTTCTTCTCCTTCTTCTCCTTCTTCTCCTTCTTCTTTTTTTTTTTTTTAATAGGGATGGGGTCTCATAACTATGTTTCCCAGGCTGGTCTCTCTAACTACTGGGCTCAAGTGATCCTCCCACCTCGGTCTCCTGTGCCTCCCTTCCCCTTCCGTGAGCAGTCCTGCGGCTGGCTTATTCAGTAACATTTGCAGACTCACTAAAAAAAGTTACTAATTCCTGGGATTTTGTAATTCCAAAGTGTTGGGATTACAGGCATGAGCCACCACACCTGACCCTAAATGCAGTGCTTGATTCCAAAGACTAACTAAATGCAGTGCTTGATTCCAAAGACTAAAGAATACTTTACAGGCATAGAAAAACCCTGGAGTGCTTTAACTTCTTAGGTGAACATTGCTAGGGTCTTTATTCCCTCTGTAACAATTCCTGGCCCATTTACAGGATTTTTAATATTAGTATACTTTGATTTAGGTTTAGTTGGCAATCTAGATACATCCCAAACCAAACTTTTCTCACATCTTTTTTTTTTTTTTTTGAGATGGAGTCTTGCTCTGTCGCCCAGGCTGGAGTGCAGTGACACAATCTCGGCTCACTGCAAGCTCTGCCTCAGCCTCCCGAGTAGCTGGGACTACAGGCGCCTGCCACCACACCTGGCTAATTTTTGTTGTTGTTGTTGTTGTATTTTTAGTAGAGGCAGAGTTTCACTGTGTTAGCCAGGATGGTCTCAATCTCCTGACCTCGTGATCCGCCCACCTCGGCCTCCCAAAGTGGTGGGTTTACAGGCATGAGCCACCGTGCCTGGCCCCCACAACTTTTTTACTATGAAAAAATTCGAACTTACAGAAAAGTTGCAAGAATAACACAATAAAAGCATTATCTTCCATCTGGAGTCAACAGTTACCACTATTTTGCTTTTTTTGTTTGAACTGTGGCTCTGCTTTCTCCGCTGAGCCGTGTTAAATTGTTGATAATTATCCAGGCAGTTAACCTTTAAATACTTCAGCACACATCTCTTTAAAAAATGATATTCTCCTGTTTAATCAAAGTACTATTATTGCATCTAAGAAAATTCACAGTACTTTCATAATCTTTTCCATACTTGATCTTAGCCAAAAGGCCGAGAAGTGATCATAATACTTTCTAATATCCAGTCCTCATCCAGTGGTGCTCAGAATGTTATTTGTAGCTGCCCCCATCCCCAAAATAACGTATTACATTTGGTTATGTCTGTTAGTCTTTAGTAGCTTTCTCACCCCATCCACTGCTCATTGTAGTAACTCTTTGAGAAAGAGTTCAGGCCAGTTTTATTGCATGTTCTACATTCTGGCATTCTGGAATTGCCTAGTGTCACTTTGATGTGTTCCCTAGTTTTCTGGGGTTTTTTTTTTTTTTGAGTTGGAGTCTCACTCTGTCGCCCAGGCTGGAGTGCAGTGGCACGATCTCGGCTTGCTGCAATCTCTGCCTCCCGGGTTCAAGCGATTCTCCTGTCTCAGCCTCCTGAGTAGCTGGGATTACAAGCACCCACCACCATGCCCAGCTAATTTTTGTATTTTTAGTGGAGATGGAGTTTCACCATGTTGGCCAGGCTGATCTCGAACTCCTGACCTCGTGATCCGCCCGCCTCGGCTTCCCAAAGTGCTCGGATTACAGGTGTGAGCCACTGCGCCTGGCCAATCCGCTGTATTTTTGGAAACCAGAAGATAAGTCTAAGAGCTTGATTCGATTTAAATTAAAAGTTTTTGGCAATAATACTCAGAAGGTAATCTTAGTTTGTTCTAGTTGGTGATACCTAGTTTCACTTGGTTAAGTGGTACCTGTCTGATCTCTTCATTGTAAATGCACATTTCCCCCTTTGCAGTTATGCGATCTGTGGGAAAAATTTGTTTTTAATTTTCTTTCCAAAATGTAGCCTTACAAGATTTGTGTCTTGTTTGTTTTTTTCTGGTTTGTTTGTTTTCTTTATTAAATCCAAGCCTTTGGGGAGGTCGAGGCCAAGCCCCGCACCTTGGCTTCTCAAAGGGCTTGGATTATAGTTGTGAGCCACCTTGCCCGACTCCTTCCAAGTTTCCATCAATCATGCTCTTCCAACGTGCCTTTGTAGAGTGGGTTGGCCCTTCTGTTTCTGTGGACTTGGGTCTTGAATTGCTTTAAAATGTGAACATTACTTAGCTAAAGAAAGAAAAGTTTATGTCTGATCAAGTGACAGGGTCTGTCATAATAGATGACAGAAAAATAATCCAGCATTCTGCATGGCCCAGAGAACCCGTTTCTAGGACTACGAGTTGATATATGCAAAAGACAAGCCATCTGGAGGAGATGAAGGGTTTCATTATCCACAAGGTGTTAAGGAAAGACTTTGTTTTGCTAAGTGTGTGTGCCTTAGAGGCTAGAAATTTTCAAGTGCTTTCTCTGGCATCTTTTGCCTTTTTATGGAAAGCATGGCTCTGATTTCCTATGTTTGACAGTTTGGGTGTTAATATCAGTTGGAATGCTGCCTTCTTGGAAGCACTTAAATTCCCAACAAGTAGATAACCCCATTAGTCTGTTACAAACTTCCAGGCTAACAATAATGTGATTAAAATATATTATCCCCATAGGACATGAAGAATAATCTTTCCAAAAGAGAATCAGGAGGGAGACCAAAGAACAGTGTGTGGAAGAATATGTTTGGATGGTAGGCTAGATAGAGGAAACTTGCTTGATGAAGTTAAAGCTAGAAGCACCAAGAGCCTTAGGATCATTATGAATCACTTGGGGTAGGATAATTTGGGGGCAGAATAACAGTTTGAGATTAGGGGAATTATTAGGGTCTGGAGCAATGAAGAGGGGAGGAAACTCTTATTAAGGCAGAAGGTTGTGTTTTTGTGCTTCCCCCCATCCCATACAAAAATGTATTGATTATTGTTTCAAAAAAAAATGATAAGAAAAAGGCTCTGCCCAAAGGCAGCATTCCTAAAGTGTGCTCATAAAGTAGATGCTGTGTGAAAAGGGGTTCTCAGTAACTTTGGAAACTTTGAAATTTTGGGTCAGTTGATTTAAACAGATTTGGTTACTGCAGTTTTTCACTAGTGGAACAGAGAACCTCCTTGTCTTACAGGGTTCTGATGTTCATGGAAATGTTGCATTGTAACAAAGAAAAGACAACGCAGATGACCTGTAATTCTGCCACACAGAGATAAAACGCTGAACGTCTTGATAAGTAATTTCTAAAACTGTTCTAGGCTTATACTTTCCTTTGTATCTTTAACACAAATGTGATATATGTAGTATATATACAATGTATATACAGTCTTCAATCAATAGCTTTATCTCTGCTTTTATTACTGCTCCTAGCATAAATTATTTAGCACAAATGCAGACATAATCTCAGAAAATTATTATTTTTTGAGACAGAGTCTCACTCTGTCACCCAGGCTGGAGTGCAGTGGCATGATTTCAACTCACCACAACCTCCACTTCCCAAGTTCAAGTGATCCTCCCACCTCAGCCTCCTGAGTAGCTGGCGTTACAGGCATGCACTACCACACCTGGTTAATTTTTGTATTTTTTGTAGAGATGGGGTTTCGCCGTGTTGACGAGGCTGGTCTTGAACTCCTGACCTCAGGTGATCTAACCACCTTGGCCTCCCAAAGTGCTGAGATTATAGGCATGAGCCACCGTGCCTGGCCTGCACGGTATGATTTTTAAATAGTGAGTACTTCTAAAACAGTAATCATTATTTCAGTGATAGCTGAGTTTGTCATGGTCTGATTTTGCCGTAATTTTTTTTCTAGACCCTTTTGGTGCATCTATAGGTTGGAGTTTTGCTTTTATAAGTAGCACTGAGATAAACAGTATTGAACACATTTGTTATTTATCCAGTTATTTCTTTAGGATGAATACCTGAAAGTAGGAACTATTGGGTTAGAGTATGAACATTTCACTTTGATCTGTATTGCCAACCTCTCTAGAGGTTACATCAATTTGTTTCCATCAACAAGGTATGGGATACCTGTTCCACCAAAGCCTCTGAATGTTGGTGAGGCTTTGGTAGAACAGGTATCAGTCTTTTGACTCATTTAGACAAGCAGTTCGTGGTGTCAACTTAAAATTTTACGTTACATGTTTGCAAAGGGTTAGAAGAAACTTAGTTGTAGGCAGACAGCATTTCAGTGTTGAAGAAATTCAGCGTTTTGCTATAGAATTGCATTCTTTTAAACCCTCACTCAACCAGACACCATGATAACATGCCTGTAGTCCCAGCTGCTTGGGAGCTAAGGCATGAAGATCTCTTGAGCTCAGGAGTTCGAGACCAGCCTGGGCAACATAGTAAGACCCTGTCTCAAAAAAAGAAATCCTTACTATTGTAAAGAACATTGGTAAAACAGAAGGGAAAAAAGTCATCTCACATCACTCTTACTCCCTAACAGCAAAGCAGGTTGGTAAATTTGCCTCAAGTCTTTTTTAGCCTGATACATGTTCTTATTCCTTAGCAATACTTGTCATGATATAGCAGAACTTTTTTCATGTTGTTAAAAATGTGATAGTCTATGCTTAATATTATACATAAGGTGTATGGTGATAAGGTTGCATAGTTTTCACTTTTAAAGATGTGTAAGATTCCGTCAAGTTTTGTGTCACAGTTTATGTGCTGTTATTTTAGTAAGTGAAAGCAAGTTTATTAGAGAAGAAAAGAAACAGTGGCTACTCCATAGGCAGAGCAGCACTGAGGGCTGCTGGTTGGCTTTTATTGATTTTGAGTTGTTTCCCAAGATTTTGCTTTTAGAGATAATGTAATTAAAAACTTTGTGCATAGAATAGCCTCATATTTAGGATACTTTGCTAGCTCAGAAGGTATGAGCATTTTCATGGCTATTGTTGAATTTGCAAATAGTTTTCCCAAAGGGTTGTACCAGTCTGCACGAACACCAGCACAGTTGGTGAAGTATCAGTTTCACTGTGACCTTTTCTGGCTTATAGACTTTTTCTTTTGTGGTTGCAGAAAAACCAGTATACTTCTACCTTAAAAAAGCAAGGCAACTCCTCCGGCCATCACAGCATCTGTGTGCCAAGCTGTAATTCTTTTTTTTTTTTTTTTTGAGATGGAGTTTCGCTCTTGTTGCCCAGGCTGGAGTGCAATGGCGCAATCTCAGCTCACCGCAACATCTGCCTCCCGGGTTCAAGTGATTCTCCTGCCTCAGCCTCCCGAGTAACTGGGATTATAGGCATGCACCAGCATGCTTGGCTAATTTTGTATTTTTAGTAGAGACGGGGTTTCTCCATGTTGGTCAGGTTGGTTGCGAACTCCTGACCTCAGGTGATCCACCTGCCTCGGACTCCCAAAGTGCTGGGATTACAGGTGTGAGCAACCGCGCCTAGCCTATGTAATTCTTTGATAAATAGTTGAATGCCTACTATTCATCAGAAGTTGATGCAAAAAAGAAGAAGACTGTCTGTACTCTTAAGGAGCTTACAGCCTGTTGGAAGAGAGAGTCATGCTCAAATTTGTAGAGGTCATGGATAGAAGTTGGTGTATCAGTTGAGAAAGAGCCCAAAGATAGGTGTAGGCAGTTCTAATCTTGGGGGCAGGATGATACCAGGAAAAGCTAAAGCTAGGAAAGGGACATTAAAGCTTAGTATTGGCTGGGCGTGATGGCTCTCACATGTAGTCCCAGCAGTTTGGGAGGCTGAGGCAGGAGGATTGCTTGAGCCTAGGAGTTTGAGACCAGCCTGGGCAACAAAGTGAGATTCTGCCTCTACAAAAATAAAAAAATTCACCAGGTGTGGTGGTGTGCGTCTGTGGTCACAGCTACACAGGAGGCTGAGGCAGGAGGATTGCTTGAGCCAAGGAAGTTGAGGCTGCAGTGAGCCGTGTTTGTGCCACTGCAATCCAGCCTGGGTGACAGGACGAGATACTGTCTAAAAAAAAAAAAAGCTTAGTATGAACAGGTGTCACAAAAGCACGTTCATACAGAGGAGGTGTCAGTGGGGGCGGGAGGCTGGAACCACAAGGCAATTCAGGGACAGGGATTAGTCGGTGGAGGGGGGCAGTGACGGACAGAGATTAGGACGAGGGGGTGCGGAGGTGAGGGGAGCAGAGCCTTTGTTCTGGTTTCAGTTCCAGAGAGGAGTGTGGCAGTGCTGGTCTTGTGCCTCTAGCACATTCCCGTCAGCAACATCCTTCATACCCTGACGCAGCCCCCACTCTGCAGGGTTGTTTTGATAAATGTAGGTGTTCAGTGCCAATAGAACCAGCAAGGTAATTTATAGTTTTCTCCCACCCAAGCTTATACTGAGGTTATGTGGCTGTGCATGTGGATATTGGTACTTCTGAGGGTTGGTAACTGGTCATGCTATTAAGAATTTTGGGGGAAGCAAAGCTGAAGCTTAGATCAGTAAAGTACTTACCCATAGGCTACTCAGCCATCTAATATCTGTTTAGACAGCATTTTCATGTCTAATCTTATATACAGTTTAATAATTTAACAGATGGTAGACTAATAGGTCAGTGGAAATGTTTATAGGGTACTTCATAGCTGTTAATTTTTACCACTTGGATTTTTTTAATAGCTAGGAATAGTAATTATGGTGAAAAATGAAACCTATGAATGACTTCGTGATTTTTCCACCTCAAATGAGAAGGATTAGGAAAGCAAAAGATTCCTCAAATCAATTTTTTCCCCCAAAATATTTTTTTGGATTATTTACTTTGTTAATATGTGTATGTGTCCCCCCTCCTTCCAGTTTTCTTTAAACACTTTTTGTATGAAAATTGTCACACAGTTACTCCAAAATATTTAAATAGATAAGACAATGGGTATAAATTTTGCTGCCAAAAATTCCTTGTATCTTAAAAAAGCTGTATTTTCTCTCTTAAATGTATGTTAATGTCTTCCAATGCGTAGTATGAGTATCCAGCATTTTAAGCAGATTTAAAATGCAAAAATTCATGATTGACATTAGAGCTTCAAACTTATAAAATTTGGGGGATGCACTATAGTATGAGTATCGGCACCCACTCCTGAAGTGGAATATTGGAAGCCTGAAATATATGACATGTTGACAGTAAAGATCCAGGTAATATTGGCCATGCGGGGTGGCTCACGCCTATAGTCCCAGCACTTTGGGAGGCCAAAGTGTGAGGATTGCTTGAGCCAGGGAGGTTAAGGCTGCAGTGAGCCATGATCGTGCCACCACATTCCAGCCTGAGTGACAGAGTGCGGTGGAGCCTCCTGTTGTATTTATTCAAGACCCTGTCAAAAACAACAACAAAACAAGCCAAAAAAAAAAAAAAAAACACCTTCAAAAAGATCCAAGTAAAAGGAGTCAAACAAAGTGTGGGCAGCATAGCAGCTGTGGATTCAGGGGATTGAGCATCTGAGAGGCAATAGAGCACGTTTGTTAAAAATCTGGACTCTGGAGACAAAGCCTGCTGTGAAATCTTGGCTCCACATGGTCAGATTGAGTATTCAGACCTGAGTTTTTTCATCTCTAAATTGATGGCAACGACCTGCCTCTCAGTTATTGTGAGGATGAAATGAGATGAAACATAGGCATTTGGAAAGGTACTGGCACATAAGTACTCAATAAATGCATTATTATTTGTATAGGAATCCATCTCTTTATAAGCAGAATAAGCAGATTCTTTCTTTACCTGTTGTGCAGAGCAGTGAACACTGATCATCTGCTTGTTTGGGGGTAAGGTTCAATTATTTTTCAGGTTGTGCTTTTTCCACAAAATATTGGTCTAAAAAGATAATGCAGGTTTTGCAGACACTCTAGCATGTCAGAAATCAAACTTCAGCATTCCTTTGACACATTATGTTTTTCCTTAATTTTTATTGTGTCTTATCTGTATTTTGTATATGGGGGAAGGAGAGAGCACTAGCAAGCATGAGCGTGAGAGGGAGCCTCCTGTTCTATTTATTCATTTTCTGCTTCTCTTGTCTTTAGATTGATTCTCTTCCCTTTTCCCTGTTCTTTATGTCAAAAACATGGACATGTTAAAGAGGTAGAACCTCTGATCCATAGATTGGCTCCAGTGTTGTTCTGGAATTTATTTGACTCTGTTATAAATCCCACATTTTGTAGTGGGATGATGATGTGAGTAAATTCAGAGAAAGAAAACGCAGTCTAACAGACCCCCCTGAGCACCAAGCAGCACCTTTGCTGAGTGTCATTCTTTCTGGCTCTGGTCATTTGTCCCTGGCTTTATATCTTGACATTTTCCCTCCACTCTACATGCTATGGAAATGTGGTGTTCCTCTGCATTGCTCCATGTAGAAAGTACAGTCTTTGCCAAGATTCAGGCCCCCAACTTTTATTACCCACCTGGGGGATTCTACACACAGAATCTTATTTAGTTCATTTAAGAATTTAGATGCGGATACTAAAAAGTTCAGTCCTTAATCTGGAGCCAGGAATTTTGAGTAGGGTAGATTTACTTGTTCCGATTGATACCTACTCATTGGCCCACTGGAAATCCAATCCTGGACCATTTCTGCAATGTCATGGCTTTCAGAATCAAGTTCAGACCCCAAGTATAGTGCATGAAGCTCTTTCGCTCTTGCTCCCCCCATTTTTCTAGCCTCCTCTCTCATGTTCTTGCCATATGTAACCTTTGCTCCAGCCATACGAAACTTCTTTGACTCCTCAGATGTATTTCCCCCTGGATGGCTCTTTGTTTTCATTTATGCTGCTCCCTCTCCTGCTTCAGTGCTCTTCTTTCAGGACCATATTCTAGAATTACCTCTTCTGAGAGTATTTTCCTGGCCCCTGCTCCCAATATGATCTAGTAGCCACTCTCCTGTACCCCTGAATAAATGTGACTGTTCTTCCATTGCAAGGTGATGGCAGGGACTGTGTCTTATTTATATCACTTTATCTTTAGATTATAGGGCAGTCCTGGAACATCATATGTATATAATGAGTGTTGAATGAATGTATGTCTGAATTACAGTTTGTAACATTTATAAAAGAATTCTTCATCTCTTTGTGGCTGGTGTTTTATAGAAGTGTAAAAAGTCCTTAGGACTTGATGTTTCTTCATTATTATTATTACTACCCCCCCACACCCCCCTTTTTGAGAGACAGGGTCTTGCTTTGTTACCCAGGCTGGAGTGCAGTGGCATGATCATAACTCACTGCAGCTCAAACTCCTGAGCTCGAAGGATTCTTCTACCTTAGCCTCCCAAGTAGCTTGGGAGTATGCCATCATGCCCAGCTGATTTTTAAATTTTTTTGTAGAGACAGAGCCTCACTAGGAACAGCCTAGGCTGTTCTCAAACTCCTAGCCTCAAGTGATCCTCCTGCTTAGGCCTCCCAAACTGCTGGGATTACAGGCATGAGCCACTGTGCCTGGCCCTGTTTCTTCATTAAATAAGGTTGGGAACTTGGCCACTCCTGGAGAGTAAGTGGCCACTTTGCTTTTCCCCTTTTGGAGAAAGCTTGAAGTCCAGCAAAACAGTAACCCACTTAACCTGGCAGTTGCAACACATTAATTAACAACTTTTTATTTTTCTTTTGGAAAAAAATTGCAAATCTGTAGAGACATTGAGAAAATAGTACAATAAATATATGCTGTACACCTGAGTTCACCAGTTGGTAGCATTTTGTCACATTTGCTTTAACCTTTTGTATGCATACGTAAGCTCATACATGCATATGTGCATATGCACACATTTTTTTCAGAAACATTTGAAAGTCAAGTTGTAGACATCATGATGCTAAACCTCTAAATACTTCAATATACATCTCCTGAGAATAAGCGCATTCTGCATAATCACAGCACTATGATTACACTTAAGCTTAACATTTAGTAATATCTGATATACATTGCATGTTTAATTTTTCTCACTTGTCTCAAAAATATCTATTTTAGCACTCTGATTTTTCTATTCAGAATTTAGTCAAAGTTCATGTATTGCGTTTAGTTATGTCTCTAGAATAGCCCCTGCTTTTTTTTTGTTCCAGATCAGTTATTTTGTAGAATATCCTATGTTCTTTCAGCCTTAAGAATCTAAAGAGTGTGTGTGTGTGTATATTTGGAGACCTCATCTCTAAAAAAATATAAATGTTAGCTGTGTGCATGGGGGCATTCCACTGTGGTCCCAGCTCTTCCTGAGGCTGAGTTGGGAGGATCACTTGAGCCCAGGAGTTGGAGGCTTCATTGAGCTGTGATCATGCCACTGCCCTCCAACCTGGGTGACAGAGTGAGATCGCAACTCTTAAGAAAAGAGAAAAAAAAAAGAATATCCCATATTCTAGATTTATCTTCTTGTTTCCTCTTCAGTAGATTAGCAAGAATATTATATAGGAAGTAAATATCTTACATTGCATTAGGAGCCTGGAACTGTAGGTTGTTCTAACATTGGGGTTGCTGAGTTGAGACATTTGGTAAAGGGATGACCTGCTAGATCTTCCTCTTATGCAGCAAAATTACAAATGTCAGCTGTGATCAACATGTAATTTGTGGGGTAGTGCATTGAAGATGTGTTTTGACTATTTTCCCTCTTCAACAACCCTTTCACCTGAGAGTTTTAGCATCCGTTGATTTCCATGTCATGATTATGACCCAAATATGACTAATCAACAGACCTGCTAAACAGAGTTCCAGATTCTTTATGGTTCTTTTTGTCCTTACAGTATATCTCTCGAAGAATGTATTGGAGTACTTTTCTGTGGGTTGTGTTTTCACCCACAGATGTATGGTGTTATTTCAGTATGATGTATTATTAGAATTATTTGTTTGTGTTTGTATTTAGTTTTAGGGTTTGCCCATTTTTCATATATATATATATATATATATATTTTTTTTTTTTTTTTTTTTTCTTGAGATGAATTCTCACTATGTTGCTCTGGCTGGACTTAAACTCCTGGGCTCAAGCCAACCTCCTACCTCAGCCTCCCAAGTAGCTGGGACCATAGGTGTGCCACCATGCCCAGGTAGATAATTTTTTTAATATGTAAATGTCCAAAATATAAAAGGTGTACTCAGGCCTCAGTCCTACCCCTACATTTTTATTAGTTTCTGGTTTACTCTTCCTGTGTTTTTTTTGTAAAAATATGTGAGTGCATATCAATTCCCCTTTATTAAGTAGCATAATATGTCTTGGAAGTCAGTTCATGGGTTTTGCTCACCTTATTTTTGGGGGAGGTAAATTTTGTTGACATATAACATTAAAATGTGTACACGTAAGCAAAAAGCTTGGTGAATATTTAGAAAATGAATATATCTGAATAACCAGCATCCAGGTTAAGAAATAAGATGACCAGAAGCCACCTTCAACTCTCCTGCACCCCAGGGTAGCCATTCTCCTGACTTTTATGTTGTAGATTAGCTGTGCCTGTTTTTGTATTTTATCTACATGGAATCATACCACATGTGTTCTTTTGTGTCTGGCTTCTTTGTGTCACGTAGAGTGTAAGAGATTCATTCACATGGATGCATGCAGTTCTAGTTTATTTATTCCTGTTGCTGTGTAGTATTCCAAAATTGGAATAGGCTACAAATATTTAACCTCTTCTGAGTTCTTTCTAGTTTTGGACTATAACAAATGTTTTCTCATTCTTTTTTATGGTCTCATGGTACTCATCCATGCGAGTGAGTATAAAAATGTATTCAAACAGTCTCCTTTGGATGGTCATTTAGGCTTTTTTCCCCAGTGTTTTTCTACTACAAATATTATTGCACAAGATTTTGAATAAACTTGTGCATTATAGTATGGAACATGTTTTTAAAAGCTTTATGAGCAATGAGAGTAACAGAGAACATTTTGAGGGGAAAGCTAATCTTTTTGGCAGTGCTGCTCAATTGGTGGAAAGGAATTACTGAGCTTTTCTTAGGAACAGGTTAGTGCAGCGAAACTGGTTAACTTACAGTATTTTGGGTTCCTCTCAGAAAGGAGGAGGGGGCTAATGCAAAATAAAGAGAAGGGCTTGAAATCCATCTCCATGCCTCCTGGAGCACAGCCGAGTTCAGAAAACTCTATATTGTCTCAACTTACTATTTTTTAAATTCAGATATTTATTATGCATCCTCTGTGTTCCCGACACACCGTTCTAGCCACTGGGGGTACAGCATTAAAGGAAGTAGGCAACAGCCTTGCCCTAATGGAGCTCACATTCTCATGGAGGATAAGATAAATTTTAAAATATTTAGTACGTTAAGTAGAAAACCAAAGCAGAGGAGGGTGATTGGTGTTTGGGTGTGAGTATGTGTGTGTTGTATGTTTGCATATGTTGGGGGTGAGACACAGATTGTAAAAAGTGGTCAGGAAGGGAATGGTTTCTTTTCTGGTTCTGAACCCTCTTTTAGCTTACCAAGCCAACCACAGCAAACATTAAGGATACACATTAAGGATCAGTGAGAAAGGAGGAGCTTTTCATGTTAGAATCAGAAGGAGAGAGGAAGAAAGGCACCGTTGTGTGGCCAAGAGGTGGCTGAAGGGCAGGAAACCCAGTCCTTCGCCCCTGGAAACTGTCCAGTTAAGCCATGGCCCAAGGCTGCTAACACTGGCATCTGGATGGAAATTTCTAATTGTGTAGACCTGAATGGGGCTTATTTTTCTCAACTGAATTATGGTTATATATAAGAGATCCCCCCTCCTAGATACTGAGGCTGGATAATAATTACATTGTCTCATGAAAGTGTAAAACAAATTATTAGTAAGTGTGAATTTGTGTTAAATGTTGTCTTCGCATTTACCACATTGCATTGTAATTTGTTGAATTTTGTCTATACATTACTCATCTATTCAGCGTTGCCTTATGCATACTTGGCCTCCAGTGCCCTCGTACGGTGCCTAAAAAGCACACAGTAAAGGAGGTGCTCAGTAGAGACTCGTTGAAACTGGAGGATTTAACTACTGCACACCAACTTAAAATTGTTTTTTTAAACTGATTCAGCCACTGTTGCTCAGGACCATATTATTAGAAAGTACTGCTTTCAGAATTTTCAAAGTTAGCTGGGTGTGATGGCTCACGTCTATAATCCCAACACTTTGGGAGGCCAAGGCAGGCAGATGACCTGAGGTCAGGAGTTCAAGACCAGTCTGGCCAATGTGGTGAAACCCCATCTCTACCAAAATACAAAAAATTAGCTGGGCATGGTGGCGGGCGCCTGTAATCCTGGCTACTCAGGAGGCTGAGGCAGAAGAATCGCTTGAACCTCGGAAGTGGAGGTTGCAGTGAGCCGAGACACGCCACTGCACTCCAGCCTGGGCGACAGAAGGAGACTCCATCTCCAAAAAACAAAAAGAAAAAAACAAAGTAAAGCTCATCAAAATGTATGCAGCAACTCAGTTCACCTCTCCGGTTTTGATTTCACTAGCCATATGACCTTGGGCAAATTACCCCCTGGAGGACTTGACTTCCTAATTTAAAATAAACACTCAAGATGATATCTACTTCACAGAGATGTGAATTTTGAATGAGATAATTTAGATGGAAAGCAACATGTGTATGCATATGTACTTCCTAATTTAAGCCAGAGCCATGGCCTAAATTTATTAACAAGACTGCTTTTTTTGTTGTTGTTAACCAGTCAGCATCTCACTGTCGCCCAGGCTGGAGTGCAGTGGCACAATCATGGTTCACTGCAGCCTTGATCTCCTGAGTGAGTAGCTGGGACTACAGGTGCACACTACCACACTCGGCTAGTATTTTTAAAATCTATTTTTTGTAGAGACGGGATTTTGCTGTATTGCCCAGCTGGTCTTGAACTCCTGGCCTCAAGTGATCCTCTTGCCTCCGCCTCCCAAAGTGCTGGGATTACAGGTGTGAGCCACTGCGCCCCAGCCAGTAACAAGACTTTTAATAGAGACATCTGAAAGGTCCTACAGTTTGATTTGTATAACCAACTGCATGAGCATTGCACAGGAGAAGGGCAATTTAGCATCTCTAAAAAGATTAAGGGGATTTTGCCTCTAGCAAGCTTGATATGAGTTAGTAATAGGATGTGACTGCTGTTTACCAACAACATTCAGCAAAGATTGATTGATTGATTACCTAACCATGTAATGGACGTTTAAAAAGTCTATTCATAGAAATATCCAAAACTGAATTTCCCAAAGTAAGTTCTGCAGAGACTCACTTGATGTTCTGGTTTGGGAAATGGCAGGCTAGATAACTAAATGTCTCTCTTCTGGGAATTTCTGGGCCTTGAGTTATTGTGCATTGTGAATCTCCAAAAAGGGGCTTGCTTTTACAGATCTTTGGTAACAGATGGAACAGGGCTGCTGGTGGTTTGTGTGTTTCTAGGCTCATCCTTTTGCATCTGGACAACTCTGTTAGTGTGGTCACAACTCTTTTTCAAGTGTAGACAACTGGGCCAGTATGCAGAGAGCGCAGCCTGGATGGGGAGTGAGGTTGTGATGATGAAGTTGTGATGAGGAAGATGTGAAGTTGTGTGAAGTTGTGATATGGGAGGGGCACACATAGAAGGGGCCTGAGTGGGAGAGGGTGGCTGGGGAAGGTTGAGAGAGAACCAGTGGGCGAAAGTGACTGGGCCAGCCTGGCCAACATGCTGAAACCCCGTCTCTGTGAAAAATACAAAAATTAGCCGGGCATGGTGGCATGCACCTGTAGTAGTCCCAGCTACTTGGGAAGCTGAGGCATGAGAATCACTTGAACCCGGGAGGTGGAGGTGCAGTGAGCCAAGACTGCGCCGCTGCACTCCACCCTGGACAACAGGGTGAGACTGTCTCAAAAAAAGAAAAAACAAGTGACTGGGAAACATTTTGGACCCAATCAAAGTAGGTTTTCTTTGCTGATGGCTATATTTTCCCTGTTGACTCTGTGTTCTTGGAGGTCATATTTCCCCAGTAGTGGGAAGCATTAGATGATATTGGCGAGTGTTCCTTAAAATCCCATCCAATCCCAAGTTGTGGATTTGTGATTATTTCCCTTTGTTTGGCAATCTTTACTCCCTCAGTTTTTATTTTTTTAGCATTGTGCTAATTCCTTTTGATAATTAGAAAAAAAATACTGTGTGGTTTACGTTAATTTATTAGTTGAATGATGAGACTAACACGAGACAGTTGTTAGCGAACTAAGTCAACATGGAAACAAATCCAAGTTTTGATAGTCTGTAATAGACCATCACAGAAACTGGAGAAGGAGGGAGACTGACACAGTACTGAAAGCTTCCTCAAGAGGTCTATGAACTGGGTTTTGAAGGATTAATGGGATTTGCACGGCAGAAAGAATAGACACCCATTGCTGTAGCAGCAGCTCAGGGATAAAGGCAAGAGACGTAAAAGACTTTTGAGCAGGAACAGCGTGGATAAATCTGTAATTAAGAAAGGTCAAGAAAGATCCATCTGGCAGCTTTGTGCAGGAGATGAAGATGTGAGAGCTATCTCCTTAAGAGTAAGCATTTAAGCCATGTGGGTGCTTGAAATCTTTCAGAGAGAGGTTGTGGCTAGAACATGGATGAGCGAGGTATAAAGGTTAGTGGTTAAGAGCACAGACACACCTGGTTCAAATCCTAGTGCTCTCAGTTGACCTTTGTGAAGATACTTGGAGAAACCGAAGCCCAGAAGTTGTTTGTAAATTGGATAGTATTACTTGCCTCTTAGGATAATTATGAGGATTAAATGCAATAAGGAATTTTGTAATTAAGTGCTCAATAAATGTTGCTTACATTTATTATGTGGCCACAGTTCCCTAAAGCAGTGGTTATAGAAGTGTGATCCTTAGTCCAGCACCATTTGTCACCTGCGAGCTTGTTACAAGTGCACATTCGTGGGCCCCACTCAGACCAGCTGCATCAGTCCGGGTAGTGGGACCTAGGAAACAGGCTTCTTAAAAGCACTCTGGGGGATGGGTGGCAAACATTAGAGAATGACGGCCCTAGAGGAATCCTCCAGTTGGGATTCAAAGCTAAGAAAGAGAGAGTATTTAAAGGAGGGGCTAAGCAACTGTGTCCTTTGCAGTGCAGAGTAAAGGAGGTAGTGAATTCTTGGCGGCACCTAACTATAAACTTTACACAAGATTTTCAATAAATACAATAAAAGCTTTACACAAAATTTTCAATAAGACAATTGGTTTAGTAATATGTTGGGATGAAAGGAAGATTTCAGGGCAGTGGGAACATACTGTACAGCCCAAATGATTAAAAAACAACAACAACAACACAGGACTGAATTAGAAATGTGATATTAGATGAAGTTTAAGTCTTAGGTTTAACAAATATTTGTGGACTGCCCCCCTACTGCGCCAGGCAGTGTGCTATCTGCTGGAAATAGGGAATGAGGTGTTCCTCCTGCTTGCAGAGACTTCACACAGTTACACTTTTTTTAATAATTGGAAGCTGTCTTTTTTCCTTAAAATCTTTCCTAGCTACTAGAGAATAAACACAATATCTGATCTATTCTCCGATGGTGCCAGAAGTTAAGCATAGGGCTGTCTGCCAACCAATGCAAGGCCGCATTTGAAACTGCTACCTCATTTCGGAAAGCATTCTGAACACTGGTCCTTTTTGCTTATTATTTTATGACTTGGGATATACCTTAAGAGATGATTTGAAATCTTTGGAAAGATTTCAATGTCCCTATTTAATGTTGGCCACGTGGGGTTTTTGACATTATGCTAACCCACCCCACCTCTGTCATTCCCAGTATAAAGCACCAAAAGCACTAGCTTGAAATACAGTGACTTCTAAGCTTCGTCCATTATTCCATTCAGTCATTGTTTGCTGCGCATTATGTACAGGATACTGCTTTAATAGTGATGAAACATAATGTCAGCCAAGTGTCTTGTCAAAGAGCCAGAATCCACATCCCAAGGCCAGATGTATTGAGTGTGGAGGAGGCACTGGGGCCTGGTCCCGAGGTTAGCCAAGCGATTAGATGAATCCACCCCCAGACACCCACAGAGTTTAGATTTGTAAATGTTCCACCCCTGTAACACATCCCCCTTTCACAATGACAAAGGCAATTTGAGGGAATTAGAGTGACTGGTTAAGAAACTATGTTTTACAATCTCACTGTTTCTTGAAAATAGATGGCATAGCAGTGGAGTTTGCAAGTAGAATATAGGGATTACATTTTGATGTGTTTGTGAGCTTCTAGTTTTGTATCATAGAGAGATTTCAGGAAAATGCAAGTGGAGATCACTTTCCAAAGAAGACAAGATTGGCAGGTTAATCTGAACACTCATTTGTTAAGAGCATGTTTTAATTGACCTTGGACTATGCTCTTTCCCTATTGCTTTGGACTTTGGGGCTGGGATGGGTGGATAGTGAGGACTGCAAATAGTCTTTCGTTACTTCTTTTTCTTTCCAAATCCCCCAAGGGTAAGTGATTGGAGCCTCAGTCTACCCCTTTGAAAAGGTTGCCAAGACCAGACCGTGGCTTCAGACCGTGGCTTCAGTGCTTCTAGCAGGCAGAGAGTCAATGGTTTCTTTCTCTGTGAAGAACCATGAACTAATTCTGAGAAGGTGAACTTAAAGAGAGCAGAAACCTTTAAAAAAAAAAAAAAAAGTTTTAACTAATTCATAAAGATCTTTCTGATGATCAGAGTGCTAGAATACAGATTGGGTATTTGGAGAACAGATGGAATTTTTTTTTTTAAGTTGATGGTTTTTCTAGAACTGCTGGATATTGACAAATTCCTCTAAGCTCTACTAGCTACCCAAAGGATGTTGGTGTCCTGAAAGGTATGGAAAATAGAGTTATGGTCGTGTAGAGTTTTAAAAGAACTAAAAGAGGCTTTAAAAGTCCAAAAAGAAAAAAAAATCCATAGCTATGTGATTTTTTTTTTTAAATGATTGCTTCTGAATCCACCTCTTTTTCCCCTTTGGCTTTCTGCAGTGAACACCTACCTCTTCATGATGCAAGCTCAAGGCATTCTGATCCGGGACAACGTGAGAACAATCGGTGCTCAGGTTTATGAGCAGGTGCTTCGGAGTGCTTATGCCAAGAGGAACAGCAGTGCAAATGACTCAGGTATATTTTTAGTAAAGAGGTGGTCTGATTAGAATGTCTTCTCCCAAGAGAGGTAAATTCGGTTGCAATAATTATTTTCAATGGGAAAAGTGCATTGTAAAAGAGGGATTTGGCTGAGTTTTACTTTGCTGCTAAAAAAGTTCTTGCCAAATGAATCCTCGTTCATTTTTGTTAACAATATGACTCAGTCTGTTTGTCTTGCTATAAAAGAGTACTTGAGGTTGGATAATTTACAAAGAAAAAGGATTTATTTGGCTCATGGTTCTGCAGACTATTCAAGAAGTATGACGCCAGCATCTGCTTCTGGTGAGGGCCTCAAGCTGCTTCCACTCTTGGTGGAAGGGGAAGGGGAAGCCTGTGTGTATGGTGAGAGGAAGCAATGTGGCAGGTGAGAGGAGGGCAGGGCCAGGCTCTTCTTAACAACCGGCTCTTCTGGGAGCTAATAGAGGAGAACCTACCACAACAGCAGCAAGCCATTTATGAGGGATCTGCCCCTGTGACCCAAACACCTCCTGTAGGCCCCACCTCCATCATTGGGGATTACATTTCAGCATGAGGTTTGCAGGGGACAGACATTTAAACTATAGCATAATACATTAAGAGTGACTGGATGACTTCTTTTTTTTTTTTTTTTTTTTTTTTTTGAGACGGAGTTTTGCTCCTATCATCCAGGCTGGAATGCAACGGGTGATTTCGGCTCACTGCAACCTCCACTTCCCCAGTTCAAGCGATACTTGTGCCTCAGCCTCCTGAGTAGCCGGGATTCCAGGAGCACACCACCATGCCTGGCTCATTTTTGTATTTTTAGTAGAAATGGGGTTTCACCATGTTGGCCAGGTTGGTCTTGAACTCCTGACCTCAAGTGGTCTGCCTGCCTCGGCCTCCCAAAGTGCTGGGACTACAGTCATAAGCCACTGTGCCAGGGCTCTTTCTTTTTAACTCTTTCAAAAACTGAATACAGGAAGGAAGTAATACTTCCACATGTGATTAAATGGGACTCTCTTGAGGCCTCTCTAGTCCAGCCAGGGATTATTTTTATTTAAAAAATAGATTCTGAGATTTCATTTTACTAAGGATTCATGATTCACCTCTTATTTCTTTAACTGAGGGCTAATGTGCTTTCTGGGTTTGTTTGGGTTTTTTTGAGATGGGAGTTTTGCTCTTGTCACCCAGGCTGGAGTGCAGTGGTGTTATCTCGGCTCACTGTAACCTCCACCTCCCGGGTTCAACTGATTCTCCTGCCTCAGCCTCCCGGGTAGCTGGGGTTACAGGTGTGCGCCACCATACCTGGCTAACTTTTGTATTTTTAGTAGAGATGGGGTTTCGCCGTGTTGGCCAGGCTGGTCTCAAACTCCTGACCTCAGGTGATCCGCCTGCCCCGGCCTCCCAAAGTGTTGGGATTACAGACGTACCACTGTGCCCAAGGTTTTTTTTTTATTCTCTTGAGATGGCATCTTACTTTGTCTCCCAGGCTGGAGTGCAATGGCATGATATTGGCTCACTGCACCTTGACCTCCCAGGCTCAAGTGATTCTCCTGCCTCGTCCTCCCAAAGTGCTAGGATTAAAGGTGTGAGCCATCGTGGCTCATTTTTTGTATTGTTTGTAGACATGGCTAATTTTTGTATTTTTTGTAGACACAGCTTTCACTGTGTTGCCCAGGCTAGTCTTGTACTCCTGAGCTCAAGCGATCCACCTGCCTTGGCCTCCCAAAGTGCTATGATTATAGGCATGAGCCACCATACCCAGCCTCCTGTGGCTTCTTAATGATTTCGTCTAAGCCCAATATTTTAAAATATTTACATTTAAAAAAAAAATTCTCCCTCTAAATCAGTCCTCTCTTCTTCTGTAATAATTTACAAGATTTTTGGAAGTTCACTGTGGAATGTGAAATTGCTTTGCAAATGTTGCAAATGCGAATTATTCTGTGGTGCTTAGGAAATCAAGAGAAAGCATTGCCTCTCTTAAAAGAATTCCCTCTCCTTAAAAGAACTGACCACATCCTAATTTATCAGTTTCCTCTGCTCTCCACTTTAGCAACAGAGGACTGTAGTTAGCAAACTGATAAACTTTTGATACTTCCTTTCTTGTTTGCAAAGAACAAGTGAATGACATTTCAGAGCTTTTTAGACAAATTGTGGTCGCACTGGGTCAAGTTGCCTGAGCTCTGAACCATACCTGGGAGAGGAAACCCTGCAGTTTCCGTCTTGCATGTGGTGGTAGGTTTTGCACACAATCCGCACACACATTCTCACTCGACTCATGTGGCTCTGTCAGTTAAGGCAGAATTTTATGCTGTTTGCATTTTTCACACATAGTACATATAATCTTGGGGAAGATGGCACAGCTTGATCATGTAACTCTTTCCCTAAACCCTGCCAAAATCCTGCTTCTAGTTAGGTGAAGAAACGAGGCAGTACTGACTGCCCTTCCAGCGCGCTCTCCCCTGTATAGCACTGAGTAAGGGAACATTTGTGTCCTCATGACATTTATCCAGTCCAGATGTCATACTTCTGCAGTGTTAGATGAGGCTAGAATATCTGTCTCTCTGGGCATTTGGCAGTACTGGCAGTTCTCTCAGAAGTTAGAGGGGCATGCAGCAGGACCCCATTTCCACACCACTGCTGGTCTGGCAACACAGGATTGCGCTACTTCCTGAGTTGCTGTCTTTGAAAACTGAGTACAGAGGTGAGTTTCACCTTCGGAGGGTGTATCCAGTGACCTGTTATTATTGAACTTGGTGTGCTTTTATTCTCAAATTATCATACACCCAAATTCTTTTTCCTTGCACCTCTCTGGTTAGAACAATCTATTTTTTGTTAAACGTGTTTATGTCTCTAACAGATTGGAAGTCTGTGCCATCAGGGACTCTCTTACTGTTTATTAGATACTTGACTCACATGGTTTCATGTAGTCCCTCACAAGAACCCAGAAGGTAGCTACTATGTCCCCATTGTAGGGATAAAAGGAACAAGGCGCACATAGAAGTCATAGAACTTGATGCAGCAGCAGGGTTAGGGTTTGCTGATTCTCTGACTCCAGGGCCTGTGCCCTGAATCCCAGGAATGGCTTCATTCCTTTTGTCATCTTTGTATCCTTAGTACCTCATACACTGCCTCGCACATAGGAAGCACTTGCTAAATTATTTTTGTATGCATGAAGGAATGAATTTAACAAGAAAGCATGTTTTAAGTGTTGTAGCATGTTTCTAAGGAGGTCACCATCTTGATGAGCTGCTGTGTCACTGGCACATCTTTGGCGAGTAAGTACAGGTTGAGCATCCCCAATCAGAAAATACCAACTCCAGACTGCTCCAGAATCCACACATGATTAAACCTTGAGTGCCAACACGACACTTGAAGAAAATACTCAATGGAGCATTCTAGATTTTGGATTTTTAGATTGGGGTTGATCAACTGGTAAGTATAATGCAAATATTCCAAAATCCTAAAAAATCAGAAATCTGAAACACTTCTGGTCCTAAGCATTTCAGATAAGGGGATACTCAACCTGTACTGAAAAGAAAATAGCATTTCACTGAAAGTGTATTTAATGAAAACCCATCATTTTTCTTCATTTCAAAGCAATTGTCTACCTAGCACAGTCATAGAGGGTATTCTGGGCCCAGCACTGCTGAGACAGCCAAATGACTGACACCTCTGGCCCAACCACTTCTGCCTGGAGCACTGTTGGCTTAATGGTGGTAACCTGGACTATGCATCATTCTCTGCTGAAATAATGCTGAGGCACATACCCACATTCAGGCGTCTGCGTTAGGCCAAGCATAGCTCAAAAGCCCAGGGAGACATTTAAGTAATGCTGGTTTTCTTTAAGTTTAAAAGCAACATGGTGATTATTGAATGAAAACAGACTTTGGGGATGGGGTCTGTGAACCTGGAAATAAGCCTGAAGTAGTGACCAGGAGAAGCTTCCTGTTGTCACTGAAAGCCATTGGTTTATGAGATTGTGAATCTGCAGAGTGAGTAAAGTCATGCTGGTGTGCTTTGTAATCTATTAGTGGAGTGGGTCATCCTCACCTCTTTCTCGGTGGTTTTAGATGTCCAGTCTGTAGTCTTCGATGTGGCTACCCTCCCAGTAGGTAGTTATCCTTAAATGGACTAACTCTTGAAGAATGCTAATTCTTTATATTTCACAGATATTTGTCCCAATGGCATCTTTCTAGTATATGTAGATTTCCATATTTTTTTCAAGCAGAGAGGCAAGTGTTTGGTCTTTTCTCAAATGGGAGGGGAAAGTGGTGATTCTTGCTAGGTCCATTGGTCAGCACTTCCGATTCCTTCTCAACTGGATTTGGTAACACAGGGGAGAAGGCAGGTTTTTACCTCCTCCAGGTATTAGGGTAGCGATACCAACCTTAGCTATACATTGGAATTCCCAAGGAGCTTTTCAAAGTACTGATGTCTGTGCCTGACTGCTAGAGATTCTTATTTAATTGGCCTGAGGTATAGCCTGAATGTTAGTATTTTGTTTGTTTTGATTTTGAGACAGTCTTGCTCTGTCACCCAGGCTGGAGTGCAGTGGCACCATCTCAGCTCACTGCAACCTCCGCCTCCTAGATTCAAGTGATTCTCCTGCCTCAACCTCCTGAGTAGCTGGGACACCAGGCGGGTGCCACCATGCCCGGCTAATTTGTGTATTTTTAGTAGAGATGAGGTTTCACCATGTTGCCCAGGCTGGTTTCAAACTCCTGGCTTCAAGTGATCTCACCTTGGCCTCCCAAAATGCTGGGATTACAGGCATGAGCCACCACACCTGGCCTGGTGTTAGGATTTTTGAAAGCTTCTTAGATGATTCTAATGTGCATCCAAGGCTGCTGAACCACTGATGTGAAGCAACGCTGAATAAGCAGCTGCTGTCGGACAGAAATGGTGGTCTGCAAGCCCATGATATCAGCAGCCATTTGAACCTGTAGGTAGGAGTCTGTTGTTTTCCCATTTTCTATCTATCTGTCTTTTTTTTTTTTTTTTTTTTTTTTGAGACAGAGTCTCGCTCTATTGCCCAGGCTGGAGTGCAGTGGCACGATCTTGGCTTGCTGCAACCTCTGCCTCCCAGGTTCAAGCGATTCTCCTACCTCAGCCTCCTGAGTAGCTGGGATTACAGGCACCCACCACCATGCCCGGCTAATTTTTGTATTTTTAGTAGAGATAGGGATTCACTATGTTGGCCAGGCTGGTCTCAAACTCCTGACCTCAGGTGATCCACCTGCCTTGGCCTCTCAAAGTGCTGGGATTACAGGTGTGAGCCACTGTGCCTGGCCTGTTTTCTCATTTTCTTTTTTGAGACAAAGTCTTGCTCTGTTGCCCGGGCTGGAGTGCAGTGGCGGGATCTCGGCTCACTGCAACCTCCACCTTTTGGGTTCAAGCAATTCTCCTGCCTCCACCTCCTGAGTAGCCGGAACTACAGGCGCGTGCCGCCATGCCTGGCTAATTTTTTGTATTTTTAGTAAGAGACAGGGTTTCACCATGTTGGTCAGGCTGGTCTTGAACTCCTGACCTCAGGTGATCCATCCGCCTTGGCCTCCCAAAATGCAGAGATCACCGCGCCCGGCTTGTTTTCCCATTTTCTAAATGTAAAAGCAGCTGCCTTCTTTGCCCTTCAAGAACATGTCCGGGTTTGAAATAGATTAGATTTAAATTAAAAAGTAAAACCGTGGCTGTAGAAATTTAACAGGCTTGTTTTTCTCTCA
The DNA here is from genome assembly GCF_009828535.3 of Hylobates moloch. Lineage (NCBI taxonomy): Eukaryota > Metazoa > Chordata > Mammalia > Primates > Hylobatidae > Hylobates > Hylobates moloch. The sequence continues at coordinate 11,142,314 of NW_026652296.1, forward strand.
GCATTTTCCTCATTCAGTAGGTACATGCTTTAGAAGAGTAAGAAGTTATATTTGGAACTCCAAGGGGATAAGGTATAACCCCACCCGTTGCTGGACAGCTAGCAGGGGAGAAAAACAAGGGCTCCTCACGATAACTGCACATAGTTTTACCAGGTCGTGAGCAATTAATTTCCTCTGTCTCTTTCATTTTAAAAGGCCTCTATTGCTACTGAAAAGCAGACTTTGTTTGTTTGTTTGTTTATGATGGAGTTTTGCTCTTGTCGCCCAGGCTGGAGTGCAACCGTGTGATCTCAGCTCACTGTAACCTCTGCCTCCTGGGTTCAAGCGATTCTCCTTCCTCAGCCTCCTGAGTAGCTGGGATTACAAGCACTTGCCACCATGCCCGGCTAATTTGTGTGTGTGGTTTTTTTTTGTTTTTTGTTTTGTTTGTTTTTGTTTTTTTAGCAGAGATGGGGTTTCACCATATTGGCCAGGCTGATCTCGAACTCCTGACCTCAAGTGATCACCCCACCTTGGCCTTCCAGGTAGACTTTATTTTAATTAAAGTTTTATTTAAAAATGTTTAAACAAGAAATCAGGAAATTAAGCCACCCCTCCCAAGATGTAGAGTAAGGTTCTGGAAGATTTTTACAATAAAGTTGTGTATTTTGAGGATTCTTAAAACAGTGACATATTATTAATTTAGTAATCAGAAGAAAAATAAATGCTTTTTTTTGTTTGTTTCATGCTAGTTGCTACCAGGCTTATTGTATCATTGTTTGAAGGAAGTAGAAAGGAATTTACCTGTCTTCAAAGAAACTCAAAATAGTAGAATCATTAGAGTTAGAGATATCTTGTCTCTTGCCTCATGTTTTTTAAATTCTAGTTTCCTGATTAGGTTCTAGCCCTAGGGCTTGGGTCAGTCATTGACCAGAATGATTATTATCTTCGTTTTTGTTGATGTGTTTATGAAAATATACTTAGTGTAATACTTTTGGGAATTTCATTGCCTTCTAGTGAATGTATTGACTGTGCCAATATATGTTTCCAGCCAGCGTCTCTTGCCACACATGGGCGTATCACAAACACAGGCACATTTTCTAGTACTTGTGAAGTCTTTTAATTTTTTTCTAAAGGAGAATAATTTCATCTATTAGATTCATCCAGAGTAGTAATTAGGATGAGGAATTCTTCACATAGATTTTTTTTTTTTTTTTTTTTTTTTGAGACGGAGTCTTTCTCTGTCCCCCAGGCTGGAGTGCAGTGGCGCGATCTCGGCTCACTGCAAGCTCCGCCTCCCGGGTTCACGCCATTCTCCTGCCTCAGCCTCCCGAGTAGCTGGGACTACAGGCGCCCGCCAACACGCCCGGCTAATTTTTTTGTATTTTTAGTAGAGACGGGGTTTCACCGTGTTAGCCAGGATGGTCTCGATCTCCTGACCTCGTGATCCGCCCGCCTCGGCCTCCCAAAGTGCTGGGATTACAGGCTTGAGCCACCGCGCCCGGCTTCACATAGATTTTTGAAGTAGTTACTACCTTCAGAAGAAGATTCAACCCAGGCCAGGTTTGCATGTATGAGCTGAGCTCAGAGAATTTCTCTGTAAATATTATCTTTAAGGTTCTGTCCTGGTTCATGTTTTGTTTGTTTGTTTGTTTGTTTGTTTTAAAGATAGGATCTTGCTCTGTCACCCAGGCTGGAATACAGTGGTGTGATCATTGCCCACCGGAACCTCGACCTCCCAGGCTCAGGTGATCCTCCCACCTCAGCCTCCCGAGTAGCTGGGACCACAGGCGCACACCACCAGGCCTGGCTAATTTTTAAAATTATTTGTAGAGACAGGTTCTCAGCATGTTTCCCGGGCTGGTCTTGGCCTCCTGGGCTCAGGCAATCCTCTTGCCTCAGTCTCCCAAAGTGCTGGGATTATAGGCATGAGCCACCACACCCAGCCTGGTTTATGTCTTTATATAAATTAGTCTCTACTATTCTCTTAAATGCAGGCTTAGTGTTTTTCAGGAAAGCTACTACTAAAAAGGACAGAAAGCATTCTGTTCCTTCCCTTGTTAAGACACTGTTAAAATTTTCAAGTTGCCTCTCGTTGAATTTTGTCCCCAGAGTACTTGCAGAGTAGGCAGCACAGAGTAGGCAGCCATGTGCATATATAAAAGGATTCAATGTGTTAGCCATTTGATTCTTGGAAACCTGCTCATAGTGCTTTTTCAAAAATATCTTAGTTGAAGATTCTAGAATTCTAGGGTACAAAGTGAATTTGAACAGGATGTTTTAATTTGCATAGAATCAGCATGGATCCAAAAGGATTTAATATTCTGTGAAAAAAATAAAAACAATACAATATACTGGAAAGATCTCTCATTCAGAGTTTAGTTGGAGCTCTGCCATGCATTAGCCAGGGCTCCTGGTCTGAGTTCTGTGTATGTTGTTCCAGTTATTCATCTGTAGAAAATGAGGTTGGAGGACCCTCCTCCTACTCTACAACTACATCCCCTAGGAAAAAGACATCTGCCTTCACACTCTTCATATCCACTAACATGACTCTAAAGGGGCATACATATGTGAGGGTTTTTAAATTATAAACCCTTGAGAATGAGAACAGGAAAGGAGACCACAGCAAAAAATCTTGGTAGGTAGAAAGCAGAAGAACCACTGATAAAAGACTTAACAAACCCAAGAAAACTGACTGCTCAAAGCAGCAACAGGAAAACCAGCAACCACCCCAGGATCCCCCAGAAGCTCAGGAACTAGCAATATGGGAAGTAGGAGCAAAGGTGGCAACTAAAAAAAAAGGGAGATTGAAAGCTGTTAAAAAGCAGTCAGATACCCAGACCCATTTCCCCATCCTGGCAGGAGCCAGAGACTTAATAACCCCAGAGATGGCAAAACAGAGGCTCCTCAACCTGGGGATACCTGGCATGACCACAGTATTTGAAAAGATGGGGATTACGTATGCCCCGGCCTCTTTCTCTTCTTTCTTAGTTTCAGGATGTTTATAGTCAGGACTCTACCATTCTAGCAGGAGATTCGAATGGATTTCTCTGGAGAATCTGGTCAGACCAGGAGAAAAGACCCAAAGATATTGACACCGGAGATATCAATAAGAGAAGAATGACTGCAAACATGAAACAAGAATATAGTAAGAAATGAACATTCAGGAAACAAGAGCTCTTCAAAGTTAAAAATATGATAGCAGAGATGATGATTAAAGGAAGGTTGAGTAAAGTTGAGGAAATCTCTTGGAAAGCAGGGCAGATAAATGGCAAGATGGAAAACTGGATAGAAAAGATGAGACAGTTAGAGGACCAGGAGGTCCCACATCCAACTCCTGTTCTGTATTCTCCAGGAAGGCAGCACAGAGTACAGAAGGGAGGAATCATCACCGAGAGAATAACTCCCCCCAAGCACATTTGGCATGGAAGAAAGCCAGAAGCTGCCACACCTCCTCTGGGAGGATGCAGTTGAGAGAATACCTAATGCGTGTCTTAGGAGGAAATGTCTTGGTGAAAGGTGTGGTGTTGAATTAGAATCACTGCATATAAAACTGAGCAAACAGAAAAACAAGATGCATAACTTCCCACATTTCTCAGCGATGACTAGTACTTAACAGCAGCATCATAATACAAAGACTGAAGATTGTCCTAACCACAGCTACGATATGTGACCGATGGGAGACTGGGGAATGGAAGGGGATCGTGTGGCAGGGGTGGCAGAAAGAAGGGGATAATGTCTTCACTCACCTCCCATAGTGGGAGGTCAGTAGGTAAGACTGAAAACAGAAACATCACGACCAGCCGTACAGGCTGACAGAGGTGAATACTGAATATAAATGCTGAAATACTTGGCCAAAAGAAGGGCAAGTGGTTCCTTTAGAAAATAGAAATGAGAGGAGGGCGACTGCTATTTTTAAAATTACATTTAATTACAGTTGACTGTAAACTGAGTGCTGCATATAAACCTATAAAATCAATAGGAATAGGAACACTGGTTAAAATATGTCATTTGGGTAACATTTTTATTGATGGGTTCACATTTTTAGCTGCATCAAAGTGATAGTCCAGAGTCCTGTCTCCTTCTACCAAGATGATAGCTAAGAAAAAGACTTACTTGGTAGGCATCTAATAATTGCACAGTTGATTACACATACCAGTCTGATCGGCTTTTTTCCTTTACCTCCCTAGATTATCCTCTTGACTTAAACCACAGTGAAACCTTCCTGCAAACTACAACATTTCTTCCTGAAGACTTCACCTACTTTGCAAACCACACCTGCCCTGAAAGGCTCCCTTCCATGAGTGAGTACAGCTCTGGCCTATCTTCCTCTGCTTTTAAAATGGATAAAGGGGAGGGCACTCTTGATCTCTCTGTCTGCCTACAGAGAGAATATAAATACCTCCCTTCCATTGGAAACAGGGTTTGTGAAAGTTGTGCTCCTGGCTCCTCTTCAAAGCCTGCTGCAAGGTTGCCTGTGTTCTTGGGTGCCATTTTCTACCTTTCCTACTTTTTCACTCTTTCCTTTGCACTTGCCTGTCCTTTGTAACTTGGGTTCTGTTTGAACTTCCTAGAGGAAGTATGAATACAGTCATTCATAGCTTAACAACGAGGGTACTTTCTGAGAAGTACATCATTAGGTGATTTTATTGTTGGGGGAACCTCCTAGAGTTAAATTCCACAAATCTAGATGGTGTAGCCTGCTACACCCCTAGGCTGTATGGTATGGCCTATTGCTCCTGGGCTGCAAACCTGTGCAGCATGGTACTATACAGTAATTGTAACTCAATGGTAAGTATTTGTGTATCTAAACATAGAAAAGGTACAGTAAAAAATGAGATATAAAAGATAAAAAATGGTACAGCTGTGTAGGGCACTTACCATGAATGGAGCCTGCAGGAATGGAAGTTGCTCTGGTGAGTCAGTGAGTGAGTGAACGTGGAGTGAATGTGAATGTGAAGGCCTGGGACATGACTCTGCACTACTGTAGACTTCATGAACACTGAACACTTAGGCTGCACCAAATTTATTCAGAAAATATTTTTCTTTCTTTAATGGTAGATGAACCTTACTATTATACCTTTTTACTTTCTAAACTTGTGAACTTTTAAAAAGTTTATAAAAAGTTTAAAAAAAAACTGCAGCCTTGAACTCCTGGGCTCAAGCAACCCTCCTGCCTCAGCCTCCTGAGGAGCTAGGACTGCAAATGCCTGTTGTCAATGCCTGGCTAATTTTAAAATTATTGTTATTTTTTTTAAGAGACGGGGTGTTACTATGTTGCCCAGGCTGGTCTTGAACTCCTGGCCTGAAACAACCCTCCCACCTAGGCCTGGGCAACAGGCTGCAGTGTGCCATGATCGCGCCACTACACTCCAGCCTGGGCAACAAAGCAAGACCCTGTCTCAAAAGGGTAAAGCAACGATTTAAAAATATAGTATAATAAATATATAAACCAGTAACATAGTTTATTATCATTATCTAGTATAATGTACTCAACATAATTGTATGTGCTATACTTTTTTTTTTTTTTGAGGTGGAGTTTCGCTCTTGTTGCCCAGGCTGGAGTGCAGTGGTGTGGTCTCCACTCACTGCAACCTCTGCCTCCCAGGTTCAAGTGATTCTCCTGCCTCAGCCTCCCGAGTAGCTGGGATTATAGGCACCTGCCACCACGCCTGGCTAATTTTTGTTTTTTTAGTAGAGATGGGGTTTCATCATGTTGGCCAGGCTGGTCTCGAACTCCTGACCTCAGGTTATCCGCCCACCTCAGCCTCTCAAAGTGCTGGGATTACAGGTGTGAGCCACTGCTCCCAGCCTTGTGATATACTTTTATAGGACTGGCAGTGCAGTAGATTTGTTTATAGCAGCATCACCAGAAACACTTGAGTAACACAACAATGCTATGGCAGCTGTGTCATCACTAGGCAGTAGGAATTTTTCAACTCCATTGTGATCTTATGCAACCACCATATATGCCATCTGTCACTGGTGAAAATGTCAAAGCACATCACTGTATAGGCAGGCAGCTTTGTCTTTTTAGTATAAATCTCCCACTGATTGTAGTGCTTGATCTTAGAGGTGGGGGTCTCAATATGTTGCCCAGGCTGGTCTCCAACTTCAGGGCTCAAGCAGTCCTCCTGCCTCAGCCTCCTGAGTAGCTGGGACTACAGGCATGAGCCACCATGCCTTGCTTGGAAGTTATTTGCTTAACGAAGTGCTAGTTAAAACAATTCTTAGATCTTTTTGTTCTTTTTTTTGGATCTCATGTAAGCTAAAACAAGGACAGTAAACTTTTATACCTTTCCTATACTTTTAGGCTTCTTATATAGCTCCCCACTTCTTTTTTTAAAATTGTTTCTTTTTTAAGAAGTGAGATCAAGAGAAAGAAAATCTTACATTTGCAAAGTTGACTTTTATGCACAAACATAGTGAAAATAGGGAAAATGTTAGAAATAGTCATGCATGGTATTTGAACATATTCTCATCCATATATGAATAATTAATTATAAGTATGTAAGTTGTGTTGGAAGCCTTACTGTTTCATTTGCGTGTCTCACCACACATATATAGGTTTTCCCTTTAAAACCTGCGTTTGTCTGCATCTAGATGTAAGCTTAGTTTGGGAAGGCTGAGATTTGTGTTTCAGAAATAGGCGTTGACAGGCCTAAAACTAATGTTATCAGTTCATTGTTTCAGTAGCATTTATTAATTGTTACTGTACCACTTCCTGACTTAACTCAGAGATGACCAGCATTCTGAGTTAGGACATAATCACTCAGGGTCCTGACCCACTGGTGAATGGATTGAGAGAGGTAGTGTGTCTGCACTTGCATCAGGAGCAAACCTGACATGACTCGAAGCTTAGCTGCTTTTCTCCTTCTCAGAAAAGCTCAGCTGCAGCCAGGTGCAGGAGCTCATAGCCATAATCCTAGCACTTTGGGAGGCCGAGGTAGGAGAATCACTGGAGCTCAGGAGTTTAAGACCAACCTGGGCAACGTGTCTCTATTAAAACATATTAATAAACAAAACCGAAAAAAGAAGGCTGGGTGCAGTGGCCCACGACTGTAATCCTAACATTTTGGGTGGCCCAGGTGGGTGGATCCCTTGAGGTCAGGAGTTTGAGACCAGCCTGGCCAACAAGGTGAAACCCCCGTCTCTACTAAAAATACAAAATTAGCTGGGTGTGGTGGCATATGCCTGTAACCCCAGCTACTCGGGAGGCTGAGGCAGGAGAATTGCTTGAACCCAGAGGCAGAGGTTGCAGTGAGCTGAGATCACACCACTGCACTCCAGCCTGGGCGACAGAGCGAGACTGTCTCAAAAAAAAAAAAGAAAAGCTCAGCTGCGGTTTTACTTAAAGTCTTCATTTCTTCCTGGCCCCTGACAGAAGCAGAACTCTAAAGTCTTAATTCCTTGATTTGCCTCTTCACCTTGATAATAGTGAGGAACTGAAATGCAGTGAGATGGAGAGCAGAGGAAGGGACTTCCATCCTTGCTAAAAACAAATTCAGCTGAAAAAGCATTGCACTCTCCAGAGACTAAAACCCCGGGCATAGGGAAACCTATCATTTTCTGACCTCTTAATCTTTTTTCCCCCTCTCTGTTCAGAGGGCCCAATAGACATAAACATGAGTGAAATTGGAATGGATTACATTCATGAACTCTTCTCCAAAGACCCAACCATCAAGCTCGGAGGTCACTGGAAGCCTTCTGATTGCATGCCTCGGTGGAAGGTAGGGTGTAAAGTCACAGCCAAAATGCTGAGAAGCCCACCTGGGGTTTGCCTTAGGTCCGAATCACCATGGGATTAGCTAACCATGACATTTTGTCATTTTCATCCTACCACCCCATGCAAATGTAGAAACATTTTAGAGGAATGGGTTTCCACACGGACTCTTGTAGATACAGAAATTTGCATTATTCTGATGACCGAGCAAGACCCTTTGGTCTTCCCACTAGGAATATTAACAAAGCAAGGGGATGAGGGCGTTGGTGGTCTCTACTGACCCATTTGCAGAAGTCATCTGCAGAGTCAGTGCTTCATGCCTGTTCTCCATTGGTTACTAAAAGATTAGTGGATTAAAAAGCAAAGTTACCTGGCTTGACACTGAGATTTAGTTTTTTTCTGCTTGACCATAGTCAGAAGACATCAGTAGTTTTTGTTAAGCTGTGATCCCAGTTTAAGTCCATTCTTTCAACAAGTATCTATTAAAATGCGTATTCTGTGCCAGCCTTGTTAAGTGTTGGTGATGCAGCAGTGATCAGGGCAGATCTGGAACAGATCAGTATCCAACCCATCGCTGGGAAATAAAAACAGTTGAATAACCAGCATTTGTACATTGCACATTGTAAGGGGAAGTACTGTCTTGTGAAGCTTGTTTTAATTGTAAGTTTATAGATGTATTTTTGTCACAGTGTAGAATGTGTGTTTTCCTATGAGTTGTGGCCTAGAATAAATTGTAGGCCTACTGTGTACTATAAGATATGGTATATGTAAGAATAACATTCATCTAGGTCCAAGGGCCAACTTGCCAACATAGATCTTTGTTTAGAGAAAGCTGAGGACAAGATAGCCAGCCTCCCAGAACTCCCATGGGTTGGTCAGCAATTCAGCAGGGGTGTCCTGCTAAGGAGTGAAAGCTGAGAGTCCTAACTGTGCTTCTTTTGCTGTAATCCACTCCAGGTGGCGATCCTTATCCCCTTCCGGAACCGCCACGAGCACCTCCCCGTCCTGTTCAGACACCTGATTCCCATGCTCCAGCGCCAGCGCCTGCAGTTTGCATTTTATGTGGTTGAACAAGTGAGTAGTCCTTTCTTTTCTTTTCTTCTTTCTCTTCTGAGACAGCAGTTGAGGATGCTGCAAGCTAATCCACTGTTGGTCTGAAGAGCCAATAAAACTGGAATCCTAGGATTGAGTTGCCTGAGGTTTGAAGGGGGAGCAGAGAGCAATTCTCTGCCCCTGGTTTGAGGTTTGTTGCCCAGTACTGGGCACACTTGAATGCAGGAGAGAGCTTTGTTTGCTCATGAACAAAGGCCTCTTGTATGGTGGTTTTGTTGGTGCCTGCAGGCTCCAGACCCGGGAAGTTCCCCTTAAGATAAAGAGCTGCAGCAAGGTACAGCACAGAGGATGTGGCCTTGGAGTCAAGAGACCTCAGTGCTTGTCATGTCTGCTGTTAATCAACCAAGTGGCCTGGGACATTTGCAGACTTCTCTAAGCCTGAGGGTTTGGTTTTGTTTTAATCTTAAAAATATTGGTAGTGAACCAGATATAGAAGTCACAAACTGAAGAAGACCACATGGCAAATTAAGTCTGTAAATCTTTTTTTTTTTGGTCCTGCATATTTTTTATTTGCCTTTAGATGGAACATGACTGTCCTACTGTGGTTCTCTCTTGCCTGGCCTACTTTATATGTTTACCTTACTGACTTGGCTTCTCTAGGCATTTTGAAGTTTGTGATCCTTGAACTAGAGGCGCTATATGCATAGATAAACAAAAGGTTGACAGATTTCCCTGAATACACTGATCGTCAGCCTGAGGGTCTGTTGCATGCTCACCTCTCCCTGTGGGCACACTTTTGAGTCTCATAGTCTGAGTTGCTGTTAAGTGGTCACCCTGGAGCTTGCCTTATACTGGAGTGAGAAAAATGCTGAGCACCACTGTTCAGCAAGGCCGGGCATCTGGGAAATGCTAACGGTCTATCTGCCGGTCCTAAGTTGGGTATTTTGATAGTGGCAAGGGGGAGTCAATGTAGCTGTAACACTAATTAGGCTGTTAACTGATTTGAGCTGGTTTCTTCATGAGCCACTGAATTCTTTGTCCATAGGCTTGAGTCCCTGGCATGCTCAGTGACTGTTGTTGTCTTAGTTAGATCTTAAAAATAAAAGAAGACAAAACCAAAAACCACTCTTTGTACTAGATTTGGTTTGTGAACAGTTAGAGATTGGTTGATATGCTGAAGAGCAAGTGGTAAAGAGTAGAAATGGTAGTGTTGTCTCTTACCTTTGTGGAGCAGGGTACTCTTCTAAATGCTGTTGTATGGTTGAATTTCTGCCTTCAGTAGCCTTGGGAAAGAGAAGCTTGGGTTTGCTACCACTTACATTTTTAAAGAAATTGGGGCCAGAGGTCCAGTGACTTTTTCTTTTTTTCTTTTTCTTTTTTTTGGAGATGGAGTCTTGCTTTGTCGCCCAGACTGGAGTACAATGGTGCGATCTTGGCTCGCTGCAGCCTCCGCTTCCCGGGTTCAAGCGATTCTCCTGCCTCAGCCTCCCAAGAAGCTGGGATTACAGGCATGCGCCACTACGCCTAGCTAATGTTTTTGTATTTTCAGTAGAGATGGGGTTTCCCCATGTTGGCCAGGCTGGTCTCGAACTCCTGATCTGCCCACCTTGGCCTCCCAAAGTGCTGGGATTACAGGCGTGAGCCACTGTGCCCATGACAGAGGTCCAGTGACTTCTGGGCCACACTGTGAGTGGATTTGTGGTGCTGGACCTGGTTACACTAGCCCAGTGATCTTTTCCAGTTGGTTCTAATAAACTCTTCTTTAGGCACAGGAAAGACAGCAAAGATTTTGCTTCAAGATTCTTTTAAAAATAAAGTTCTGTTTCTTTTAGGTTGGTACCCAACCCTTTAATCGAGCCATGCTTTTCAACGTTGGCTTTCAAGAAGCAATGAAGGACTTGGATTGGGACTGTTTGATTTTTCATGATGTAGATCACATACCAGAAAGTGATCGCAACTATTATGGATGTGGACAGATGCCGAGGCATTTTGCAACCAAATTGGATAAGTATATGTATCTGTGAGTATCATTTCCTCTTAATTAAAGAGGTTAAATCTGAAAGGATGGTGAGCGATGTGAAGAGGAAATCTAATTAGCTGCAACCTAGATGCCCATCAACTGATGGATGGATAAACAAAATGTGTGTTTCCATACAATTGGGGCACTGTTTGGCAGGAGAAAGGAATGAAGTACTGATACGTGCCAAAACACGGATGAACTTCGAAAACATTACGTTAAAGAAGCCAGACACAAAGGTCGTGTATCATATGATTCCAGGTGTCTGAAATGTCCAGAATAAGCAAATCTATAGCGACAGAAAGTAGATAAATGGTTATAAGGGGCTAAGGAGGACAGGAGGAGTACGGGGTGATTGCTAATGGGTACAAGGCTTTGCCGGGGACAGTGATGAAACGTTAATATAGATTGTGGTCATGGTTGCACAATTCAGTGAATAAACTAAAACCATTGAATGATATACTCTAAATGGGCGAATTGTGTATGGATGGGTATGTCGATTATATCTCACTAAAGCTATTAAAAATCAGTTTGCAAAAATTAATTTTGCTAATTTGATTCATACATGTCAGCATGAGGAAGCAAGTTCATATGGTTCAGGTCAGGAGCACAGAGAGCACTGTTTTTAGTCCTCAAATGAGAACCTTCTAGGGAAAACAATTACCCTGTAACACGCAGATGACTGATGTCCCACATCTCCTCCTAGGCTTCCTTATACCGAGTTCTTTGGAGGAGTGAGTGGCTTAACAGTGGAACAATTTCGGAAAATCAATGGCTTTCCTAATGCTTTCTGGGGTTGGGGTGGAGAAGATGACGACCTCTGGAACAGGTACCTCTGCTGTTCTTTCGGTGTCTTCTAGAAATGCTACCTTAGACTGCAGACCAATACTATCCAATAGGAATATAATGTAAGCCCTGTGTGTAATTTAACATGTTCTAGTAGCTACAGTTTAAAAGGTTAAGAAAAATGAAATTGACCAGCTGTGATTGCTCACACCTGTAATCCCAGCACTTTGGGAGGCCGAGGTGGGAGGATCACTTGAGCCTGGGAGTTTGAGGCCACAGAGAGCTGTGCCACTGCACTCTAGCTTGGATGACAAAGAGACCTGTCTTAAAACACACACACACACACACACACACACACACACACACACACACACACAACACACACACACACACACACACACACACACACACACACACACACACAAAGTTTTTAGAAAATATCTTAAATCTTAATTTAAAAATATCTTAATATCTTAAAAAACAAACTGTATATCCCAACAAAGCAGGTATTTTCATTTTTCTCCTTTGACATGCAAAAATCAACAAATTATAATTTAGCAATTTTTTTCTTCTAATAATATGTTCATTATAAAATACAAATGAGTATAAAAATAAATTACCCACAACAATAAGTAACATGTTACCATTTCATTGAGTTTATTTTGTGTTTAAAAAGTGGCAAGTGAACAGTAATTTAAAATCTCTGTGTATCAGTTTTTAAAATCACAAATCTCAGGATTGTGAGGATTAAATGATGTAATGTGTATGGAGCTCTGGCATATCTGATATGTGATAAGCTCTCAATAGGTGTTACTGTTTTTATTATATCAACATTAAATACTCTGTAAACAGGATCTTAAGTGGCTCCATTTAATTCGGTTATATAGATGTACTGTAATTTATGTAACTATTTCCTGTTGTATATTTAGAATCTTTTCCATTTTCCACTATAATTTAGAGTGTGATATAGTAGATAATTCTTTTGCCTATTATTCCTATTTAGGAAAAATTCCTTTAGGCGAATGTAGTCATTTTAAGGCTCTTTTTTAAAGCACTGCCCTTTAATGGATGCAAATAGGGTTTTTAAGGCATATTATAACTAAGTACCCCTCCTGCTAAAGGTTCTAACAAAACTTTTCACTTCACCAGCGTTCTGTGTACTAAATGCCCATTTCATTGGAACCACTCCAAACTGAAGGGTGTAATATTAGTGATATGTCTACATAGATTTAGCTGCACCATCACATGAGGCTTGTACTGTACAAACTTGGGTGAACAATCCGGTGTGTGAGTGGAATAAAATAATATTTTTATGGAGTAAGTAAATAGTAACCTCGTAAAGAACAAATGCAATCTGTTTACTTTGTAGCTTGGCTTTTGAAAAGTATGTGTTTTTTGTTAATTATAAGTACTATTTTGCTGATAAAAATTCAAATGATAGGCTGAGCACCGTGGCTCACACCTGTAATCCCAGCTCTTTGCAAGGCCTAGGCTTGAGGATCACTTGAGCCCAGGAGTTCAACACCAGCCTGGGCACAGTGAGACCTTGTCTCTACAAAAAATAAAAAAAATTAGCTGGTTGTGGTGGCACACGCCTGTAGTCCCAGCTACTCAGGAGGCTGAGATGAGAGGACTACTTGAGCCTGGGAGGTTGAGGCTGCACTGAACCATGATCACCTCACTGGACTCCAGCCTGGGCAACACAATAGACCCTGTCTCTTTAAAAAAAAAAAAAAAAAAAAAAATTAGATGATATAAGTGTCTAAGTGTTAATCCCCATTTTGATTCTATTTCATTCCCTGGAAGTAGCCATTTCTTTCTTTTTTTTTTTTTTTTTTTTTGAGATGGAGTCTCGCTCTGTCGCCCAGGCTGGAGTGCAGTGGCGCAATCTCGGCTCACTGCAAGCTCCGCCTCCCGGGTTCAAGCCATTCTCCTGCCTCAGCTTCCCGAGTACCTGGGACTACAGGCGCCCACCACAACGCCCGGCTAATTTTTTGTATTTTTAGTAGAGACGGGGTTTCACTGTGTTGGCCAGGATGGTCTCGATCTCCTGACCTCATGATCCGCCCGCCTCGGCCTCCCAAAGTGCTGGGATTACAGGCGTGAGCCACCGCGCCCGGCGTAGCCATTTCTTTCTGTACTTTTCTTTTCTTTTTTGAGACGGATTTTCTTTTTGTCACCCAGCCTGGTGCGATCTCGGCTCACTGCAGCCTTTGCCTCCTGGGTTCAAGTGATTCTCCTGTCTCAGCCTCCTGAGTAGCTGGGATTACAGACCTGCGCCACCACGCCTGGCTAATTTTTTTTTTTTAAGTAGAGATGGGGTTTCACCATGTTGGCCAGGCTGGTCTCAAACTCCTGACCTCAAATGATCTGCCCACCTTGGCCTCCCAAAGTGCTGGGATTACAGGCGCGAGCCACTGAGCCCAGCCTGTTTTTTCCATTCACATAAAAACTTTAATTCAGTTAAAATTGAGTTTTAACTCAGTTTTTAAGAAATGACACAGTGAGTCAGTTGAGCAGGTGAGAGCTTTTGCTGTGTGTGATTTCCAGGGTAAGCTTGTAACATGTCTTGCAGACTATTACCGTTGTATCTAAAAGCCCGTTCTCTTGGTCTTGGACAGAGTACAGAATGCAGGCTATTCTGTGAGCCGGCCAGAGGGTGACACAGGAAAGTACAAGTCCATTCCTCATCACCATCGAGGAGAAGTCCAGTTTCTTGGAAGGTTGGTGCAATTTATCTCTGTCTCTTAGAAGTATCCCCTATACTTTCATGTCCGGATGTCTTAGAGTATATTACAACCCCTTCTCCTACTCTCCACCCCGAGGCCCTGTTCTGACAGTTGTTTGACAGCTGTTGCGTGTATTCTAACTCTGAGGCAGACCAGTGTGGGGATCAGACCGTTGGTGAACATTTCAATAGTAAGATTCTTCTAAGGAAACCACTTGTCCTATGTCTTCAGCATTGTGGTCTCCCCAGTAGCCTTTGGGGAATTTGGGAAGAAACGGCTTAGATGAAGGTCCCTGAGGTGACAGAGCAGTGGCGCCCTTTCCGCAGGCTCCCGTTCCGAATGGTGTCCTGAGCTTCTGTCTGGGTGGCTGCAGTTGCTGTGTTACCTTTTCTTTCTTTGCGTGTGTGTGTGTCTTTTCTAAATTGTGGGGAAGACTGTGCTCTAGACAACCAATTCTAATTGCTGAAATTCTGTTTTCATGGGAGTAAAATGGCACTGAATACAGAGTATGAACTTTCTCATCTGTTGTATTTTTAATACTTTACCTCCCACTTCCCCACTTTCTGACCTTGGGCAAGTTACCTCACATTACTAAGCCTTGGTTTCCTCATTTGCTAGCAGGGGCTAGGGTGAGCATTAAATGAAATAATTAAGTGAAGCACCTGGCATGAAACACAGGAGGTGTTTCTGACCGCAGCACTCAGCCTGGCATAGCAGAATGGCCGTGCGCCCGCCTTGTGCTGCAGAAGTGCTGCCGTGGGTTGCGTCCTCTGCTGTGGGACGCCCTGCTCCATCCTCTGACTGCAGAGGCGTGGATCCTCACTCAGAGCCACCTCTTCTCTGTTCCCTCCCTAAACAGGTATGCTCTGCTGAGGAAGTCAAAAGAACGGCAAGGGCTGGATGGCCTCAACAACCTGAACTACTTTGCAAACATCACATACGACGCCTTGTATAAAAACATAACTGTCAACCTGACACCCGAGCTGGCTCAGGTGAATGAGTACTGAGAGGAGAGAATGTACCTTTGCTTTACCCACCGCCACCAAGAAAGCAGTCCGATGAGAATTTTTTTGGAGGGGGGAGGGTCTACACAGCAAGAGAACAGAAATACCGTGTCTCATGAAGGATCACAGGGTTCAGGGGGAAAATGTGACAGCACACGCACAAACGCCTTCACTGGATCAGCCGCTGGGACTGAGGGAGTGAGCTTGGGGACTTCCTTCGTCAGCACTGGCTTTCTGTTTTCACAAGACAGACGTCTGTCCCGCTGCTCTCTCCCTGTATCCTACCCCACATCCTGTCTTAGCCACAGTCTCCAGAACCCATGATGAACTGTGATCTGCCGTGGTCCTGTCGTGGAGCCTGTCCCTACACATGACCTTGGATCCTCTTGGCCTTCAGAGCAGAGGCAAACCCACCACAGGGCAGCTGCGTTTTAGGAAGAGCAAATGAAACTCCACACCATTCTTCTATATCTCTGGTGTTCTCTTTGGTTTCATTTTTTAAAAAAATTACCTTCTTTGGGTGGGGATTGAGGGTGGAGGGGAGGGTGTTTGGGAAAGATAAATAGACAAATATATAACAATCACTTCTTGAAGAAGTATAATTGTAAATAAGCCATGTAAAATGCCTTTTTAAAATTTAATTTTCTAGCTGGCTCCAATTCAAATCGAGGATTTATATATTAGGCCACTTACTTGGTTGGCAAGTACAGGAACTCAGTTAAAATGCAGTTGAAGAATGTCATCTCCCGAATTGCTGTCACTTTGGGAAGGGAGTGGATATAGGGCATGTCACAAAAGAACAAAATAACCCGACCTTTATTGCCGGGAGCTGGCATCTGCCCCTTTCTTCCTCCCCTGTGAGTCTTGCCCTTGACTTCTGCTCTGGATTCACTCTTCCCTGTCGGCCGCGCACGTGCTCATCCCACTCTCCGCTAAGCGAGAGGCTGCTGTTAGAGCAGGCTGCTTCCTTTCCAAAGCAGGCCCTCCGGGGCTCGCTGCACACACATCTCTGGCTCTCCAGGCTTCGTATTCTGTCTTTTCATCAGCATGGTGGGGCGGGGGGCGGGGGGCGGGGGTGTGTATGGGAATCCCTCCCCCACCTATTTTTTCTCTTGTGGAACTTGGCCACAGTTTCTGAACAATGTGCCTGCATTACCACCTGGCTTCAGTGATTCCTCTGTGTCCCTTTTTGGTTTCTGGAAAGATTCTTTGTCAACATTAGTAACTGATACATAGAACCAAGGAGCACTCGAATAGGGAGCCAGGAGCCAGGGAGCTGGTGACACTTGTATGCTGTGGGATCCAGGTAAGACCGGATTGAAGCTTTGAAATTAGACTAACAAAGCTCCAGACAGCAAGAGCCCAGGTGCACTGCTTACACCCCCACCTGCATTTCGAAGTCATATTCTTTTTTGTTTTGTTTTTTTAAGACAGGATCTGGCTCTTGTCGCCTAAGCTGGAGTGCAGTGGCACGATCACAGCTCACTGCAGCCTCCATCTCCCAGGCTCAAGCCATTTTCCCACCTCAGCCTCCCGAGTAGCTGGGACTACAGGTGCACACCACCACACCTGGCTAATTTTTTGTATTTTTAGTAGAGACAGGGTTTTTCCCATGTTGCCCAGGCTGGTCTCAAACTCCTGGACTCAAGCAATCTGCCCACCTTGACTTCCCAAAGTGCTGGGATTATGGGCGGGTGTGAGCCATTGTGCCCAGCCTTGAAGTCATATTCTAAATTGTATTTGAATTTGTGCCTCTTTGTTTTTCCCCAAACCAAAGCCCTCAAATTGTAGTCTCTGTCGACTTCTGCAGAATTCTGGAAAATGCCAGTTTTCCTCCCCCGCCCTTGTTTTCCATAAAACATATTTATATATTGTGATGAGGAGTACTTTCTGAAGAGTACTTCGTATTTTTTTTTAATTGCCTTGTTTGCCTTCAACTTTCTTGATTTTTATGGTTTACATGGGTGTGTGTAGGGGTGTGTGTGTGTGTGTGTGTGTGTGTGTATGTGTGTGGGTTAGGGCTTTTTTCGTTGCATGTGATGGTTCTGTGGACATATGATCCCCACAAACTGTGGGAGTGATTGGCCAGGCCTTGGTTTTTTTTTTGTTTGTGTTTTTGTTCTTTTGAAGAATAGAGTGGTATTTAGAAAATAAATTGCATTGCAAAGCTCTTATCGGCTCATATGAGAGAGCAGGCTCCTGCCCTTGAAAATGCTGGTAAGCTATAGCGTATGTTTTTTAAGACTCAAGCATTTCATGCTTTAAAATACCTTCACAAGGGAACATTACACACAGAAGTTCATTTGGTTTTCCTTTGTTTTATGGTGCATATAGCAATAAAGACCCCCCTCCACCCTGCAACCCCCACCCCCCACCGGGCCTTTGTCCCTGCCTTGCCTTTTCTCCCCTTCTCAGTCTCCTCTCCCCTTTCCTCACTGAAGGCTGTGAGTTGCTTTCAATGTGACAACACTATGATGTCATTTGGAAGGATTTGCCAGGACAGACTGATTCTGAGTCATGGGTGCCGTGTGTGTATGCAGCAGTGTTGTAAGGCGATCTTGTTTGAAGCTCTACGTTACCATAATTACTATCAAGTACACACTGTTGGCAAAAGGCTAACACCTGACTTAAGAAAATGCTGATTTGAGAACAAAAGGTCTCTTTTCACTGCTTAAAGTGGGGTCACTTTGATACCCTTGCAGTCATGTTTGTGTCTGATGAGTGTAGAATCTCTGGATGTGCACTGTCAGTCATGCGTCCACCAGGCCTCGAATATCATATGGGAAATGTCATAGTTAAAAACATACAGCCAGGCCTGTGTGCTGTTAATAGCGTGAAATTGTCATGTTAAAAAAAAAAAAAAACAGGAACCAAATGTGACCTTGTGCATATATTGGTAGCTGAAAATCTTCAAGGCTACTGATGGGTGGCCCCTTAATCTTGTCTTTGATTGCTGTGTGCAGGGAAAGGTGTCCCCGCTCGTTCATGCTGTTTTGGGGGGTGGGGGGATATTTGCAAGAATACTCATTTTGACATAATAGGTCCTCTTGTCAGAGATGCTCTACCACAGACATTAATAGCTGAGCAGGAGCCACATGGATTGATTGTATCCACTCACCATTGACGATGGCATTGAGCGTAGCTAGCTTATTTCCATCACTACGTGTTTTTGAGCTTGCTCTTACGTTTTAAGAGGTGCCAGGGGTACATTTTTGCACTGAAATCTAAAGATGTTTTAAAAAACACTTTTCACAGAAATAGTCCTTTGTCATTACATTATTTACTCATGTGTTTGTACATTTTTGTATGTTAATTTATGAATGATTTTTTCAGTAAAAAATACATATTCAAGAACCAAACCTTGGTGGTCGTTTGTCTTGGACAGTTTGGGTCCTTGGGGTTCTTTGCTTTTTCCTTTCCTTTCCTACAGGGGTTCAACTTCAGGCAGCTCAGCTGAGCTCTGGGTCTTGCTGGGGTAAATACTGCCTGACCCGTGCTGCAAGTGAACGGGCTGAGTAAAAAGCTACACAGTGTAACAGAAGCAGTCCCCCACTGTGCTGCCCAGGCACGCCCACACTTGGGTTTTCTTTCAAGAATCACCCAGGTGGTACTAAGAAAGTTGCATAAGACACTTGGGTGAGGGGACTTGGGGGTGAAGGGGGTGGTGAGGGTTGATGGAGTTTGATTCCAGAAGGTTCTCTAGGATCAGTGTAGGGTGTATATGCCAGATTCTGCTCAGAGGTTGTCATCATGGCTTCTATGTGTTGAATGTTTGCCACTCACAGTATTAATAGTGTCAGATGCTGGGGACATAATAATAGAGAAAATAAGACAGGATCAGTGGCCTCATTAAGCTTACGATCCATTGGGGGGTAGGATTAAAGTTGTATCCTCAATACCTGGTCCAAAAGGGGAAGCTGCAGGTGATGAGTGCATGCTAGGGTGGGCATCCCAGGTGGGAATGTAGGAAGCAAGTGAGCTAGGGGGAGACAAGGAGTGTGGGGCACACAGCTGCAGGGCAGGGAGGAAGCCAGTGTGGCTGGAGTAGAGGGCGGGGGGATGCACAGCGGGAGGAGTTTGCATTTCATCCTTAGAGCAATGGATTCAAGAGTTTTCAGCAGGCAGGGCTGTGTGATGCGATTCGGATTCCATAGCAACTTTGAGAGATGGCTCTGGCTGCAGGGAGAATGGGTGATGGTACGGAAGCAGAAGAGAAGCAGGGGCGAGTGAGATGGGTGCAGGGACGATGGAAGAGGGGAGACTGGGAGATGCTGAGGTCGTGCTCCCAGGACCTGCCAGGGGTGATTGGGATGGAGGACTCCACCTAAGCTGCTGGCTTCCCACTTGCACAGGTGACAGGGCCATTCCCTGAGATGGGAGCACTAGAATCAGACCAGATTGGCGGGATAGATACGAGATCAGTTGTGACTGCTGAGTTCAGGGAGTTTTGAGACAACCTGGCAGAGACAGCAGGGTGGGGGCTACAGGTGGACTGAGGAGTCTTTGGGTGGAGGAGGTTAGTAAGGACCCAGCAGTGGGTGAGATTGCTGGGGGATTGAGAACAGGAAGCATAGAGTGAGAGAAGGCAGCAGCCTTGGCCCAGCCTCTGAGAACCTGGTTGAGAAAAGGAGGATGAGTGAGTGGGAGGAGAGGTGGGAGAACGAGCAGGCCAAGAGGGAGAGTGGTCAGCAGTGCGAAGGCAGCAGAGAAGCGATACAAGAGGAAGAGGGAGAAGCAGTGACTTGGCAGTGGCCAGGTGTTGGAAATGTGGCAGGAGTCGTTTTGCTGACCTGATGGGGTGGAGGGATGAGATAGCAGTAGAGTGGGCGTCTCTTGGATTTCCTGGGAAGGGGTGGAAAGAGGAGGTCAGGGCCACAGGAAGCATGGGAAGCTGGGGGTGCGGGGTGAGGTGGGCTTGGGTTTTGGTTTTCCTACAAGAGAAGCTTGAGTGTGTTTCTTCTGAACCACAGGGAATGTCTGAGAGAGGACAGCTGAATATGTACAAGAGACCAGGTGATCTGGTGGGAATGTCCCTGAACTACTGGCGGGAGATGAGATTCAAACCAGAAAAACCAAACAGGAGGAATGAGGAGCTCTTTATAGGCCATCCCATTGGCAGACACACACACCGTGAAGACCGTTGTTGCTGTGGAGGTCAGAGATCCCTTCCAGCCAGCTGCTGGAATTGGGATTCAGCAGAACTGATTCCTGGCACTACCACGTCCTCCACACTCTCAACATTTTTTTTTTTTTTTAGTTTTTGGGGAAGTCCAGTAGTAAAAATAGTCCTATTTATTAAGTACTTGCTATGTGCCAGGGCCCATGCTAAGTGCATTGCACACCATGAATCCTCAACTCTTGAGAGCCGGACACTGCCCCTTGTTCTAGAGCAGGGCTTCTCCACATTGCTCTTGACAAATGGGGGAGCTGTCCTGCTCATTGTCGGGTGTTCAGTAGCACCCCTGGCCTCCTCCCTCTAGGTACAAACGCAAATGGAACAGCTACTCTAGATAAACTGAAGCCACAGCTTGCCTGAGGTCACAAAGCTAGCAGCTGAGCCGGTTGGGGACATTTTTGCCCCAGGGAAGATGCTCTTAACCCCTAAGCTGCTTCTGCTGACCCAACTCTTTTGCATATGTGCTCCAAATAGTTTTTGTTCACAAACAGAGTTGAAAAGTCTATTCTAAAAGTAACGTGAATATGTGCTTACTGGAAAAAAGGTGTTAAACCTCTCCTTTAATGTTAGCAGTTTGACTGATGTCTACATTTTTTAGTTTTTTGAGACGGAGTCTCTGTTGCCCAGGCTGGAGTACAGTGGCACGATTGTAGCTCACCACAGCCTCAACCTCCTGGGCTCAAGTGATCCTCCTGCCTCAGCCTCCTAAGTAGCTGGGACTACAAGCCCACACCATCATGCTCAGCTAATTTTTATAATTTTTGTAATTCTTGTAGAGATGGGGTTTCACCATGTTGCCCAGATTGGTCTCGAACTCCTAGGCTCCAGCTGTCCTTTTGCCTTGGCCTCCCAAAGTGCTGGGATTCTAGGTGTGAGCCACCATGTCCAGCCATTGGCCGATGTCCAGATCTATACCTGTATACCTATATGCATGCTTAGGAAAACAAAGGCATAGTTTAAAAACCATAGTTAAAAACCAAGTTGTCCTATAATTACTTTTTTTTTTTTCTTAATGTTTCTGGAGACCTCTTTTCCGTGGATGAAGAGCTCCCTCAAAAAAAGCCCAGATGTTACCTCCTTGGAAAAGATTTGATGAGCACCCAGTCTGAAATGCCACCTCCCTATCCCTGTCCCCCCTTACCCTGTTTTATGATTCACAATATTCTCACTCTGAATTGTACTATATTTTTATTGTTCTTTGTTCATTGGCTGTCAACTCCACTAAAATATAATCCCCATGAAGGCAGAGACTGTTTTGTTTTCTGCTCTATCCCCAGTGCTAAGAACTGGTCTTAGCACATAGTAGTTGCTCAATAAATATTTGTTGCATGAATGACTGAACCTATCTTATTATTTGAATTGTGGCACATGGTAATCTCTTGTGTGGATGTATGTAATTTAGCCATTCCCCTCCTAATGGACGTGGAGGTAGTTCCCAGTTTTCCACTATCACGTTATATGCACCACAGTGAACACAGATGCACATCAATCCATGTGCACATATATGTGTAGGCTAACTTGAGAGAGTCCAAGAAATGAAATTGTTGGAGCAAAGGATCCACACACACACACAGACACACACACACACATATATATATATATGCACACATGCACACACAAATACATACATATATTTATTTGTTTATGATATAAGGTCTCACTCTGTCACTCCAGGCTGGAGTGCAGTGGTGTGATCATGGGTCACTGCAGGCTCGACCTCCCAGGCTCAAGCTATCTTCCCACCTCAGCTTCCTGAGTAGCTGAGACCACAGGCACACACACCACACCTGGCTAGTTAGTGTATTTTTTGTAGAGACAGGGTCTTACTATGTTACCCAGGCTGGTCTCAAATTCCTGGGATCGAACCACCCGCCTCATCCTCCCAAACTGTTGGGATTACAGGCGTCAGCCATCACACCCCACCTGCACATTTTAAATGTTGAAGGAGCCTACCAAATTGTCCTACGAAAAGGCAGTATGAATTAATCCTTCTACCATCAATGAATGATCATGCTATTTATATCTTTAATCCCCTGGAATTAAAGGGGATTTTGTGTATGATATGGTCAGGAGGGGAGGTCTATAATTTATTTTTTCCAAATGGATTGCTAATTGTCTCAACAGTATTTATTGAACAATCAATAATTTCCCCATGTCTTACACATTAAATTCTGTAGCAAGATTCTTCCATTTCACTGAGTTATTTGTCTATTATGCCTTACAGTTTTAATTATGATAGCCCTGTAGTATGTTTTTATAAGACAAGTTTATCTCTACTTTCTATATCCTCCCCCAAATTTTGTAAACTTTTATAGAAGTGTAATGTACATACAGAAAAGTCCATAAATCCGAAGCAAACAGCTCTTTTGTCAGGGTGAACATACTCGCACAACCCCATTCTCATCAAAATTTTCAGCCAGGCATCGTGGCTCATGGCTGTAATCCCAGCACTTTTGGAGGCTGAGGCAGGAGGGTCACTTGAGGCCAGGAGTTCAAGACCAGCCTGGGCGACATAGTGAAACCCTGTCTCTACAAAAATTTAAGAAAAAATTAGCCAGGTGCAGTGGTGTGTGCCTGTATTCCCAGCTACTGGGGAGGCTGAGGCTGGAAGATCACTTGAGCCCAGGAGAGTGAGGCTACAGTGAGCCATGATCGCACCATTGCACTCCAGCCTATGTGACACAGAATGAGACTCTGACTCAAAAAAATTGTTTTTCTTGGCTATGTTTATGTATTTTCTCAATCCAGTGAGATTTATTTTGTCAAGTTATATTTAAAAATCTATTTAAGGGCCAGGCACGGTGGCTCATGCCTCTAATCCCAGTACTTTGGAGGCCAAGGCAGGAAGATCACTTGAAGCTAGGAGTTTGAAACCAGCCTGGGCAACAAAGAGACCCTGTCTCTGTATTTTAAAAAATTGCTTTTTAAAATCTATTTAGGATCATGACTGACATTGCACTAAATTAATGATCTGGGAAGACAGCATCTTTAGCATCTTTACAGTATTAAGCTTTACCTCTAGACTTACCAAATTATTTTGCTGAGGTCAGGCGCTGTGTCTCACCACCGTAATCCCAGCACTTTGGGCAGATCACCTGAGATCAGGAGTTCGAGACCAGCCTGGCCAACATGGAGAAACCCCGTCTCTACTAAAAATACACACACAAAAAATAGCCAGGCATGGTGGCAGGCGCCTGCAATCCCATCTACTTGGGAGGCTGAGGCAGGAGAATCACTTGAACCTGGGAGGTGGAGGTTGCAGTGAGCTGAGATAGCGCCATTGCACTCCAGCCTGGGCAACAAGAGCGAGACTCTGTATAAAAAAAAAAAAATGCTAGTTTCCTCCTAACCTGGTACGCTCGATGCCACAGTACCTTGCAGGTGGGCTGTTCTTAAAAAACACAGTCACTGAGTAACAATTCAGATTCACCATCACACGCAACCTGGCTGCAAGGACAAACGGTTAAGGAAGATTTATGCCGCTTGTGAAATGCATCCTGCTAGATGCTGGCAGAAAACTTTCCAGGCAGGCTACAAGCCATGAGACTCCTTGAGGAAGCACAGCTCTGAGTCCTTTTCTCACTGCTCCAAGACACACTTTTTCTCTGCCACCATGCCCACCCCACTCAGCACCCGGCTACGACTAGATGTGGGACTGACAGATGCCACTGTTCGACTTATTTCTAGGACAATGGTGGGTGGCAGTCATGTAGACACAGGTCTCTGCTGTGTAGGGAGGCTCAGAGGTAAGGAATAGGTGAGAGTAGGGTATACATCTTCCACTGTGAATTCTAGGAAGAGCAGGGCCTAGGAGAGATGTTCTGCTGGTTGCACTTCTACAGCCAACAACTCCATGGCCTGGGGAAGTCACTTCACTTCCCTGCAACTTCATTTCCTTGCAGTCAGATGGAGAGACAGCACATTGGGAGGCTGAAGCAGGTGGATCATTTGAGGTCAGGAGTTCGAGACCAGCCTGACCAACATGGGGAAACCCCTTCTCTACTAAAAATACCAACATTAGCTGTACGTGGTGGCACACGCCTGTAATCTCAGCTCACTCAGGAGGCTGAGGCAGGAGAATCGCTTGAACCCTTGAGGCAGAGGTTGCAGTGAGCCAAGATTGCACCACTGCACTCCAGCCTGGGTGACAGGGCAAGACCCTGTCTCAAAAAAAATAAAAAATAAAAAAGGCCAAGAGGACAGGGCTCAGAGAGCTTCCAGATAGCTGAACACACGGAGGTTTATAAGAAGGTGAACAAGAACTCAACCACGTGCTGGGAGGGTGGCATGCCCCAACCCTATGGGGACAGGCTCAGGACCCTTCCAGACCTCACTGTGTATGTCTCATCTGGCTGTTTATCTGCATCCTTTAAAAGAAACTTTGTCATAAACTGGTAGACCTAAAAGTAAGTTTGCCTGAGTTCTGTGAGCTACTTTAGCAAATAAATTAAACCCAAAGAGCGGGTTTGGAGCTGATCGGTCAGAAGTTCTGGAAGCCTGGACTTGTGACTGGTGGGAAGGAGGGGACAGTCTTGGGGACTGAGCCCTCAACCTGTGTGACCTGAGGCTATCTTCAGGTAGGCAGCATCGGAGTGGAATTGGGGGATGCCCCGCTGGTGTCCACTGCTTGGTGCTTGGGGAAAAACAGACACACATTTGGTCATGGAGATGTTCTGTGGCCAGGTGCATTGGCTCACACCTATAATCCCAGCACTTTGGGAGGCTGAGGTGGGCAGATCACCTGAGATCAGGAGTTCCAGACCAACCTGGCCAACATGGTGAAAACCTATATTGACTGAAAATACAAAAATTAGCCGGGCGTGGTGGTGGGTGCCTGTAATCCCAGCTACTCTGGCGGCTTAGGTGAGAGAATCACTTGAACCCGGAAGGCGGAGGTTGCAGTGAGCTGAGATTGTGCCACTGCACTTCAGCCTGGGTGACAGAGTGAGACTCTGTCTCAAAAAAAAAAAAAAAAAAAGTCTTTAGTGTTGATTGCTGTAGTGTGAGAGCAGAGGAAAAACAGTTGTTTTTTCCACCCTCACAGGGGCTGTATGCAGTCTCTGTCACTCAACTATTCAACTTCTCAATTCTGCTCTCATAGCTCAAGCGGCCCCAGACAATATATAAACAAACAGGCTTGGCTGCGTTCCAATAAAACTTTATTTACAAAAACAGGCGGGTGGCCGTAATTTGCCAACCCCCGAGTTTGGCTAAAAATCAATAGAAACGTGAACGGTGTTGGAGGATTACCAACAGGGAGGCAAACCCGAGGAAAAATAACAATGTGTCCTGGCCAGTTCATCGCTATGTAACACATAATAGCAATAACATGGAAGGAAATCAAACCCCCTGAGGACACAAGAGTGGCTAAACAAGCCAGGCTGTGTCAACACAGAGGAAAAGGAAGTGCCACAAAGTGACAGATTACACAGGAACAAGAAATGGCAGGGCTGTGAGTGAAGACTGAAGTGAAGAAAGGACACACTACAAGAAGGATGTGCTCATTACAACAGAACCCTGGGCTGGGTGGCGCAGTGGCTCACACCTGTAATTCCAGCACTTTGAGAGTCCGAGGTGGGAGGCTTGCTTGAAGCCAGGAGTTCAAGACCAACCTGGGCAACATGGCAAGGCCCTGTCTCTACAATATATATATATATATATATAATTAGCTGGGCATGATGGTGTTACGTTTGTACTTCCAACTATTTGGGAGGCTGAGGTGGGAGGATCCCTTGAGCCTGGGAGGTTGAGGTTGCCGTGAGCTATGATTGTACCACTGCACTCTAGCCTAGGCAGCAGAGCGAGACCCTGTCTCAAAAACAAACGAACAAACAAACAAATAAATTTTACATTCCTTGGTCCTGGGACATGGTTAAAGAGATCTAGGGCAATAGAGACACTACATTTTTGTGTCTGCCAATCCACCTGATGACAGAAATGGAATAGAGTCTGGGTGCAAAGGGTCATGCACGTAATCCCAGCACTTTGGGAGACTGAGGCAGGAGGATCACCTGAGGTTGGGAGTTCGAGACCAGCCTGGCCAACATGGTGAAATCCCGTCTTTACTAAAAATACAAAAATTAGCCGGGTGTGGCGGCAGGCACCTCTAACCCCAGCCACTCAGGAGGCTGAGGCAGGAGAATCGCTTGAACCCAGGAGATGGAGGTTGCAGTGAGCCAAGATCGCGACACTGCACTCCAGCCTGAGCAACAGAGCGAGGCTCCATCTCAAAAAAAAAGAAAAAAGAAAAAAAGAAAAAAGAAAAGAAACATAATAGAAGTAAAACAGTTTAGTACTGAATTGAACTGTTGAGAATCTTAGCTGCCCCGTCCCTCTCTAACATCATATATACTGTGAAGTGTTGTTTTCGTCTTGTTTTGTTTTGTTTGTCTTTTCTTTGGTCTTTCTTCCCAACTGGGACAGGGAACGGAGGACGCTGTTTTGCTCCCTGTTCCGTCTCCAGCACCTAGTCCAGAATTCGGCATACTGCAGGACAGAAGGCAAGGGGCAGGTGCTCAAATACTTGCTGAGTAAATGACAATGAACCTTCTCAATCTGAAGATTCCAGATGTAGGAAGAGCCAGACACCCCCAGGCTGAACCCAGTCAGGAGCTGGTGCTCTTGGTAAAGTCACATTTCTCTGATACTGTTTTCTCATTTGGAGAAGGGAGGTGGTAAGACTTTCCGCATGAGGTTAATGTGAAGAGGAAATGCTGCAACATATGTGAGTTACCAAGCACAATGCTTTACACACTATAGGTGGTCTGTCAATGGAAGCTTTCATCATGGCAGCTTCACTGCAAAGCACCATCTATAAATCTAAAGTACTCTTGCTATTAAAGCCTTGTTGTCTGTTTTTTTGTTTGTTTGTTTTGTTTTGTTTTGTTTTTAATGAGACAAAGTCTTGCTCTGTTGCCCAGGCTGGAGTACAGTGTCGCGATCTCGGCTCAGTGCAGGCTCAACTTCCTGGTCTCAAGTGATCTTCCTACTTCAGCCTCCCGAGTAGCTGGGACTACAGGCATGCACCATCACACCTGGCTAATTTTTACGTTATTTGTAGAGAAGAGGTCTCCCTATGCTGCCCAGGCTGGTCTTGAACTCCTGGCCTCAAGTGAGCCCCTTACCTCAGTCTCCCAAAGTGCTGAGATTACATGCATGAGCCACCACATCCAATCCTAAAACCTTAAAGCCTTTTTCTTTTTTTCTTTTCTTTCCTTTTTTTTTTTTTTTTTGAGACAGAGTCTCGCTCTGTCACCCGGACTGGAGTGCAATGGCGTGATCTCGGCTCACTGCGACCTCCGCCTTCCAAGTTCAAGCGATTCTCCTGCCTCAGCCTCCTGAGTAGCTGGGATTACAAGCATGCACCACCATGCCTGGCTAATTTTTGTATTTTTTTTTTTTAGTAGAGACAGGGTTTCACCATGTTGGCCAGGCTGGTTTCGAGCTTATGACCTCATGATTCACCCACCTTGACCTCTCAAAGTTCTGTGAATAGAGGCGTGAGCCACTGCACCCGGCCAAAGGCTTGTTCTTAAGGCCTACCTACAAGAGAAGTAACTGGGAGCCAAGATTGCTAACCTTGCTGGTGGCAAGGCCACTAACATTCCTGTTGAAAGAATAATCAGTGGAACCAAATACAAAGGAATACCACCAAATATTAAGATTTGTTTGCCTATCATTGAGAAATTTTTCTTTTTTCACACTTTTTGGTTTCAGATCCACTGACTAATAAAAATGTAGCTGCAGTGTCATAAGTTGGTCACAGCTGGAATGTATGGTCCAGATTTCTCTCAGCAAAATAATTTTTTTTTTTTTTTTTTTAGATGAAGTCTTGCTCTGTCACCCAAGCTGGAGTGCAGTGGTGCGATCTTGGCTCACTGCAACCTCTGCCTCCCAGATTCAAGTGATTCTCCTGCCTCAGCCTCCCAAATAGCTGAGATTAAATCAGCTGAGCTGATTTTTGTACTTTTAGTAGAGATGGGGTTTTGTGGTCTTGAACTCCTGACCGCAGGTGATCTGCCTGCCTCGGCCTCCCAAAGTGCTGGGATTACAGGCATGAGCCACTGCACCCAGCGGAACTAGCATTTGAGTTGGTGTCAGGAGCTGCCTGTCAGGCCTGGGGTGTCCCAGTGGTCAGTGACAGCATCAAGGCCACTACAGATATAAATACAACGTAAGTAAAGACAATAGGTTTATTAGGGTAAGGTGGCTTCAAGACAAGCCTCTTAGCCCAGGTGGCCATAGAAACTCTTTTTCTATTTTTTTCCTTTTTGAGGTAGAGTCTGGCTCTGTTGCTCAGGATGGAGTACAATGGTGCTATCTCGCCTCACTGCAACCTCTGCCTCCCAGGTTCAAGCGATTCTCCTGCTTCAGCCTCCTGAATAGCTGGGATTACAGGTGTGCACCACCATGCCTGGCTAATTTTTGTATTTTTAGTAGAGATGGGGTTTCACCATGTTGGCCAAGCTGGTCTCGAAATCCTGATCTCAAGTGATCCACCTGCCTTGGCCTCCCAAAGTGCTGGGATTACAGGCATGAGCCACCATGCCTGGCATAAATACTTAGCCACTATTTATTGTGTTCTCTTTACAGATGAGGAAACATGCTCAGCAAGGAAACTCTGGTCTAGTGAGAGTTTGTAAATGGCAAAGTGAAGTTTCAAGGTAGAGATGTTTCCAAGCCACATTCTCATTTCATAATCCAATAAAATTCAGAATAAATTATCAAAAGCAACCTCAAAATTTTAACTTCTTGAAAAATAGCTATTATTTCTAAATGGCCCCTGAATCAGAGGAAAATCAGAACCAACATGGAAACTTATCTAGAGTCTTAAAAAGCAGACACTGTTCATACCAAAGTGTGTGAGACATAGCTAATGCTGCCCACAGAGGAAAATGTATAGCCTTAAAGATATTTATTATTTTTAAAAATTGAAAACAAAATGGATTAAGTATTTAACTTAAGAAAATAGAAAATATAAGAAGCCAAAAGGGTAGGAATAAGAAAGTAAAGGTAAACTATGCAATTAATGAAATAGAAAAAACAAAATAGAAGTGATAAAATGAAAAAGGTGTTCTTTAAACGCAAACAGTAAAAAGAGCAAGATTAGCAATAAGTAAGGAGATAGAACCATGAAATCATTATTAAGCCATTCAACAAATAGATAACACCTACAATGCATTGGTTTCTGGTTTAGATGCTGCATGTAACAGAGGTGAACAGGCAGATGTGATTCCTACCCCCATGGAGTTTATTCTGATGGAAGGAGACAGGAAGTCAACCAGTAAAGTCATAAGATAGTTTCAGACAGAGAGAAGTGGTTTAAAAGGAAGGTAACGTGCGAGGAATGTGGAACCACTTTAGATCGGACAACCAGGGAATATGCCTCTGAGGAGGTTACGTGTCAGATGAGACTTGAAGGACGTAGAGTCAGCCATGGGAAGATCTGAGGGAAGAAAACGTCAGGCAGCGGGAACAACAAGAGCAAAGGCCCTGCGGTGGAACACAGCTGCTGTCTCAAGAAACAGAGAACATTGAACGTCATGATGGATTGTTATAAAAGAGAGAGGCTGGGTGCAGTGGCTCACGCCTGTAATCCCAGCACTTTGGGAGGCCGAGGCGGGCAGATCACAAGGTCAGGAGATTGAGACCATCATGGCTAACACAGTGAAACCCTGTCTCTACTAAAAATACAAAAAATTAGCCGGGTGTGGTGGCAGGTGCCTGTAGTCCCAGCTACTTGGGAGGCTGAGGCAGGAGAATGGTGTGAACCCGGGAGGCGGAGCTTGCAGTGACCCGAGATTGCGCCACTGCACTCTAGCCTGGGTGACAGAGCAAGACTCCATCTAAAAAAAAAAAAAAAAAGGGAGAGAGAGAGAGAGAGGGCTGAAGCACCATGAAGGGAGAGGTCATAGACGGAAGCAGGGATCACTCAGGATTTTATTCTGAGCGTGTTTTGTTCTGGGAGGCCATTTGAGGGTTTCAAGCAATGAAGTGAAGTGATCTGATTTCTGTGCTGGGAGTCCCCCTGTAGTTTTGGGTTCCTGGTGCAGATTGGACTCTGTGTTGGTGAAGGGCCAAGCATGAATGCTGAGCTCCGGGGAGGAGCTTAAGGCTGCATCCAGATGAGAGGTGATGGGTTGGCTCCAGGCGGTGGAAGTGAAGAAGAGTGGACCTCAGTGGAAACTGTAGTCCGCCACCTAGATTCCCCTTCAGGACAGAGGCTCCAGGATTCGCCTTCAGCCAAGGAGGAACCGCCTTGCCTAAGACTGCCTCCTCCACAGGGGCAGGCCACCTCCAAAGTCGGGTTGACATGGGGGTCTAAGGACCCCATTTCATGGCCGTGATGTAGGCAACTCAGAAGGGCTGTTCCAGCCTCTGAACTCTGGTGAGGCCTCTGGTGTGCCTGCATTCCAGCCCCACATCACCGTCCCCCACACCGCTCTACCCCCTTCACAGGTGCTGTGCGTGAGAGCACTGCCCGGTAAACCACATGTGCGCCCAGCTCTCTGAGTCTGTTTCCCAGGGAACCCAACCAAAGACACTGATCGATCAGAAGAGCAGTACAAATAGAACGCACCACTCAACGGCAAGTCCTTTCTCCACAGATGATGACTCAGGGAAGGTCCCAGAGCCTCTGGCAGGTCACAGAACCTCTGGTAGAGCTGAGGTGACCCCAAGCTCTCTTCTTCACAGCTCTGCTCCTCTTCCACCTGCAAACCAAGAGAGTCACAATGGAAGGGCCCAAGGTCTGCAAAAACCAGAAGTGTGTCAGCAGGACAGGACACTCAAGAAGTGCCACTCTTAGTGGTGCGAGTCTTTGTGGCTTTGGTTGCAATTACGTGGGAGTGTGCTTTTTAGTCTGACACTGTGCTGCTCTTATAATTGGAGGATCAGGTCATTGGCATTCAAATCAGTCCCTCCCGAGAGACACTGCCAGTCTAGTTTCTGGTAAGTTTCAATTTCCCGGTCGCTGCAGAGCCCCAGCTTTACATACTTTTGAAACCTTGGCCAGGAGCAGTGACCTGAAACAGTGAAACTACTCTCCTATTCTAAATTTGAACTGTTCAGCCCTCTGGGTCTGAAGCTTCTTGCTTTTCACTTGCTGGCTTTTTGGGGCAGAGTGGGGCTGCTTTCACTTGCTCATTTGCTCACTCAGTCATGTATTTATTCATCAGACATCTCTGATGTTGCCGACCAGGAGCTCAATGTCTAGACAGAGAGAAGATGACCCTGCCCTCAAATGGCTCATGCCCAGATCAAAGAGACAGATGGTTAACTGATCCACTTCCTAATGCTTCAGTATGAATGACTTATCTTCTCACGTATCACTCTCTGCACCCCCACTTTGGAACCAGTTCAGAACGCTTTGAATGTCCCAGAAGAGAATTTGCTGTCTATTCCATAGGCAGTGGGCAGCCAAGTTAGATTCTGGAGAAGGAGAGTGGCATGATTAAAGGTGTACTTTAGGTTTATTTATCTGGTTGTGTATCCATCCATCCATCCCCCATCCATCTATCCATCCATCCCCCATCCATCCATCCATCCATCCCATCCATCCCAACCTCTCATCCATCCATCCATCCATCCCATCTATCATTACCCACTCATCCATCCACCCATCCATC
>NW_026652296.1:11179518-11456301 GCF_009828535.3 Hylobates moloch
GGCCACATTGTATGTTTTTTTAACACAGGAGATCCCGGGAGGAAAAGAAACTGAGGCTGCACAAGAGAGACAACTGGGTTCCAGTATTACCAACTGTGTGCTCACTCTCTATGTGACCTTGGGCACGTTACAGGGACATTCTGAGCCTCAGGTTTTACATCCCTAAAATGGGCCACTTGGGCCCCAGGTGACTTGTATGTTGAAGTGAGCTCGTCCTGGGTGGAAGAGGTCCCCAGGACAGGGCAAGCTCCAGCACAGAGCCAGCTTGTTTGCTGTTGTCCCGGGCTGTCCCCAAGGAGGCCATCAGGCCCCACCAGTCTTACTTTACTGCACTGACAATCCTGCCTTGCTCTGAGGTTCACAATCAGGCCTGACTGGTCCCTTGAGGCTCAGTCCTGAATGCTGCACTTTGCTGGGGGGTTGGCAGGGGGGATTAGAGCTTTAGAATCTGAGGGGCTTCCAGGTCCAGGCAAAGGGGCTCTGGAATGACATGGACTTGGATTTCACCCTGGCTCTGCCACTTCCTGGCTTGAGGACCTTGAGCAAGGACTTTACCTCTTTAGGTCTTAGTTTCCTCATCTGCAAAACAGGAATCACCTTGCGTCATGATCATCATCCGCTATTAAGAAAATTAAATAAGAGAATAGCTGTAGAATGCCTAGCACATATTAAGTGCCCAATAAATGCTAGCTGGCTTGCCCTATCTATCTGTCTTGCTTACAGAAGCCGAGTTCTGCTTAGGAGGCTCTCTCTTCTTGTGTTCTGTTATCTGGGTGGAGCCTGGGTCCCTGGGGCTCTGATGGGCAGCCTTGTCCTCTGCCACACCCACAGGCTTCTCCACTGCCTGCACTTATCTGTCCCGCCTTTCTGCCCTCCGGTCTAAACTCAGTATCAGCAATTGGCCAGGATTCTATCCAGCACAAAGGGAGGGGCATTGCGGCCTGGGGCTTGGATGAGACAGCAGGTGCACCGCAGGCCAGGGAGGGCAGGGGAGTTGCCAGAGGCCACACAGCAAAGGGAGGAGGGCAGATTTGGGGGTAGTTTGTCACTCTGGCTTCTGCAGGACATCCAGCCCAAGTGGCAGTGGCTGTGCTTGGCAGCTGCTGGGCAGGGCACCAAGGACGGACCCTGGGGCGGCTCCCGGCTGCCAGAGGTTAGCTCTGGGCCAGGCCTGGTGACTCAGCAGACCTACTGATCAGGGCCTGGTCGTGTTCCCCACAGTCCCACGGTGTAGGTCCTTCATGCCTGCCAACACCCAGCGTCACCTAGAGGTCGCAGGGCAGAGCTTAGCAGATGGGGACCTGTGCTGGCTCCAGCTGGCATTGTTCTATCCCCTCCAGCCCTGCAGATCCCACAGCCCAATGGGCTGAGGCTGAATCCTGGCACTGTCTCTATGTAGCTGTGTGACCTTAGGTAAATCATTCAATCTCTGAGCGTCAGTTTCCTCATCCGTGAAATGGGGATGATAATAATGCCTATGCTCTTTGATAGGAGGATTTAAAATGCACCTGGCTGGGCATGGTGACTCATGCCTGTAATCCGAGCACTTTGGGAGGCCAAGGCAGGAGGATCACTTGAGTCCAGGAGTTTGAGACCAGCCCTGGCAACATGGCGAGACCCTGTCTCCACAAAAAATAAAAAAATTAGCCAGGCATGGTGGTGCGCGCCTGTAGTCCCAGCTACTCTGGAGGCTGAGGTAGGAGGATCGCTTGAGCCTGTGAGGTCGAGGCTGCAGTGAGCTGAGATTGCACCACTGCTCTCCAGCCTGGGTGACAGAGCAACACCTCGTCTGAAAAACAACAACAACAACAAAAAACCAACCAACCAAACAAAAAAACCCCAAACACACACACACACAACCACCAAACCCTCTGGAGGCTCCCACTGCCCTTGGAAGAAAGCCCTATTCCCTACCCGCAAGGCCTTGAGAGGTCCAGCCGGCTGACCTCCGCGGGGCCTCCCCTCCTCGTTCTCCCTTTGTTTTCTCTACTCCAGCCACTCTGGCCTCCTCACTGCACCTCTGTCTCCCTGAGCTCATTCCCACTCCGGACATTTACCTTTGCTGGTCCCTCTGTGTCTAAGTCCTCGGAGGTACCCAGTGCTATGTGGGTGAAGAAGGGCAAAGTAAGGCTAGCTTTTAGTAGCCAGTTTCTCATTCACCCATTAATGCATTTCTTCATTTAAAATCATTTGCCTGAGCACCTACTACGTGGCAGGCCCCGAGGTGGGTGCTGGGGATGAAGCTGTGGAGTATCCTAGTTATATCAACTCTCAGGGTAAGAGGGGCCTGACCCTTGACTACCAAACCTTCAGTGGCTCCCTATTGTCCCAGGCCAAAGTTCATACTTCCGATCTCAGAATGCTTGCTTTTCCTGTGTGAGCCCAGGTGGCTGTGTTAGTAGCTCTCAGAGTCCCCGAGGCCATTGCCAATGCTGCTGAGTTTTTTTTTTTTTTTTTTTTTTTTTGAGACGGAGTCTCGCTCAGTCGCCCAGGCTGGAGTGCAGTGGCGTGATCTTAGCTCACTGCAAGCTCCGCCTCCCGGGTTCATGCCATTCTCCTGCCTCAGCCTCCCGAGTAGCTGGGACTACAGGTGCCCGGCACCACGCCCGGCTAATTTTTTCTGTATCTTTAGTAGAGACAGGGTTTCACCGTGTTAGCCAGGATGGTCTCAATCTCCTGACCTCATGATCCGCCCGTCTCGGCCTCCCAAAGTGCTGGGATTACAGGCGTGAGCCACCTTGCCCAGCCGCTGCCGAGTTGTTTTACATTCTCAGGGTTTCTGCTCCTGCCGCCCCCCACCCTGACACCTGGCTGTGCTCACACAAACATGCAGGGGTTGCCTCCTATTCCTCCTGGCTCTTCCTGGCCTTGCTCACATCCATCTTCCCCCTAGAGCCTGGGTGAGTGTTGATGCTTTCTCAGTCCAACATCATTTATTTATTTTGAGACAGGGTCTGGCTCTGTCACCCAGGCTGGAGTGCAGTGTGCAATCTCAGCTCACTGTAGCCTCAACCTCACAGGCTCAAGTGATCCTCCTACCTCAGCCTCCCGAGTAGCTGGGACTACAGGCACGCACCACCATGCCTGGCCTGCGTCATCGTTTAAGGCCCTTAGCCTATCTGTCATTCTTTGTAGAAATATTCTCTCATCAGGACCTCACATCAACCCCATAGCCTAGTAGGGTTGATCTTATTCCTGTTTCACAAATGAGGAAACCAAGGCACAGAGAGGTTAAGTAACTTGCCCAAGGACACACAGCTAGTACAGGGGACTTGAGCCCAGCAAGCTGACCCCAGGTCTGCGTTCTTCACATTCCTGCTCTGCATCTTCACTATTCAGCTGGGCCTTTCCGGAAATGCTTCCTGCTATCAGGCTGGGAACATGCCCTCACACATCCCCCCTGCCCGCGGAGGGAGGCCCAGCTCCTGTTCGTTTACAGCCACTCCTCACCTGCTGGCTCTGTAGAGTCACCATGCCCAGCCAGTTGCATTTTGGCCTGCTCTTCTGAGGCTGCCCTCCAAAGCTCTGGAACATTCTGTAATCCCAGTGCTGGGCGCTCTGTGCGGGGCGCTTCACAGTCATTGCCCTGTGTGGGGCTCTCATTATCCCCATCTTACAGATGGAGAAACAGAAGCTTGGAAAAAGGAGCTCATACCTGCCCCACACTGGAAAGCAGGAGACCTGTGGAACCCAGGTCTGTCTGACCAAACACCCCAGCCATGCTCACCCGACGGTCCTCATGCTTAGTGTCATGATAGCTGACCATGAAAGTTGACTACTATGACCGACCACCACTACTGACCACCACAGACGGCCACTCCAGCCGGCCACTACAGCTGACTGCTGGAGCTGACCACCTGCTGTTAAACACCTGCTGAATCAGGCCTGGTTGCCACTACTCGACCCAGGCGGTCTCACACCATCGCTGGAAGGTTGCTTCTATTTTGCACCCCATTTTATTTATTTATTTATTTAGACTGAGTGTTGCTCTGTTGCCCAGGCTGGAGTGCAGTTGCACGATCTTGGCTCACTGCAGCCTCGACTTCGCTAGCTCAAGTGATTGTCCCACCTCAGCCTCCCGAGTAGCTGGGGCTACAGGCGTGTGCCACCATGCCCAGCTAATTTTTGTTTTTTTGTATTTTTTTGTATTTTTGTAGCTGGTCTCAAACTCCTGGACTCAAGCAATCTACCCACTTTGGCCTCCCAAAGTGCTGGGATTACAGGCATGAGCCACCGCACCCGGCTTTCACCCTGTGTTAGAGATGAGAGAACTTAGGGTCTGAGAGGGAGCATGACATGGCCAAGGTCACTCTGCTAGCAGGGGGCAGGGCTAGACTTAGAACCAGGGCTGGAGGACTGCAAAAGCCTCACACAGCTGCCCTGCATGTCCCAGTGACCAGGCCACCTGCATTTTCGCCCCACCCCAGGGAAACTTGAGTCTCCTGAGAAGGTCTGCCTTTTCTATTGTCCCCACCCAAAGCTCTTTGGGAGTTGACAAGAGGGAGCTGCCTTGGGCTTCCAGCTTGGGTGCCCTGGGCCTTTCCCATGCAGCTGTCAATGGGCCTTTGTGTGTCCAAGCTGCCTGGCTCTTGTCCACACCACATGGCTTCTCGATGACTTGGGCACTCAGCCAGCAGCTGTGTGTGGCCTGGGGACCCATCACCCACTGGGCAGGACGCTCTAAATGCCTTAAGGCAGGGACTTGAGCAGCCCCTAGACCTTCGCTCTGACTTTTCCCTCTGCCAGGAAAGACCTTTCTTCAAATTCCGCCATGATCAGCAGCTTCTATCCTTCAAGGCACAACTCAAATGCCACCACTTCAAAGAGGTGACCATCTGGCTCACTGGAAGGTGCGCTCCAAGAGCGCAGGGGCTTGTCTGCTGGGTAGGGGAGACAGACAATAAAGAAGGCTAGGCAGAGTGGCATAATCCCAGCACGTTGGGAGGCAGAGGCGGGAGGGTCACTTGAACCCAGGAGTTTGAGACTAGCCTGGGCAACATAGTGAGACCCTGTCTCTACTAAAAAAAAAAAAAGTTTAGCCAGGTGTGGTGGTGCACACCTGCGGTCCCAGCCACTTGGAGGCTGAGGTGGAAGGATCACTTGAACCCAGGAGGCTGAGGCTGCAGTGAGCCTAGATTGTGCCACTGCATTCCAGCCTGGGTGACAGAGTAAGACCTTGTCTCAAAGCAAAAACAAAAACAACAACAACAACAAAAAACCAAAAATGTAATAAGTTAACATTTCAACAAGATCCTTTCAGGTCATTGAGTGGAGCGTGTCTAGGACAGGGTCTTTCTGAGGTGGTGACATCTGAACAGAAACCTGGATGAAAATGAGGAACCCCCGTGAGCGCCTGCGGAGCCCAGACGCAGGCACACAGTAGGCGCTCAGTAAATGAATGTGACTGCGCAGGCCATGGCTCTGACTGCCGTGGGGGCGATTTTCCCCTCCAAGGGGCGCCTGGCAATGTCTGGAGACAGTTTTGGCTGTCACACGGGGCGCGGCGGGGGGGAAGGAGGAATGCAACAGACTCCTAGTGGGCGGAGGCCAAGGGTGCGGCTAAGCGTCCTGCCCCGCACAAGTAGCCCGCCCGGAGGATGACCCCGTCCCAGCGCGTCCCGGGTGCGGCTCGGGCGCCCCCTGGCGGCTGCACTGGGCATCGCAGCAGTCCCCGAAGAGCCTGGCGTTGGGAAAGGTCCGTCCCTGCAGCGCCCGCGTGGTGACGACACCAGCAGCGTGATAACCGCACCGCGAGCGTGTGCCAGTCAACACGAGGGTAAACCCAAACTCCATGTCCACACTGCCAGGTAACTCGGGGTGAATGCATCCGCAACCCACTCCTAATCTCCCGCAGAAACCTGCTCTGCCCACGGCCTTCTTGGCCTTAAGGGCAGCCAGCTCTACCCTCCCCAGAGGCTCAGGGAAGCATCCCCGACTCCTCTCTTTCTGCCACCTCTATGTCCCATCCACCAGCTAATCCTGTTGGTTCCACCTTCAGGATACATCCAGACTCTGTCTCCCCACTCCACTGCCCCACCAAGCCCAGCCGCCATCCTGTGTGTGGTCACCTCCTCCTAGAGCTCGCAGCCTCCACCCTGGGTCCTAATAGTCTGCCCTCCTGGTGGAGTGATCCTGTAAGGGCCTAAATCAGGCCAAGTTCCTCCCCTGCTCAGAACCCTCCATGGCTCCCAGCTCACTCACAGTGAGAGCCAAGATCCCTAAATGGCCCTCAAGGCCTCACCCCATGATTTAAAATTGAAACACTTCAGCCCCATCCTCTCACTCTTCTGTGCTTCTTTTTTTTTTTTAGACAGGGTCTCGCTCTGTCACCCAGGCTGGAGTGCACTGGTGCGATCTCGACTCACTGCAACCTCCATATCCCAGATTCAAGCGATTCTCGTGCCTCAACCTCCCGAGTACCTGAGAGGCACGCCACCACGCCCAGCTAATTTTTGTATTTTTAGTAAAGACAGGGTTTCACCATATTGGCCAGACTGGTCTCAAACTCCTGACCTCAAGTGATTCACCAGCCTCGGCCTCCCAAAGTGCTGGGATTACAGGCGTGAGCCACCAGGCTCAGCCTTTTTGAGACAGGGTCTCGCTGTGTCACCTGGGCTGGAGTTCAGTGACACAATCATGGCTCACTGCAGCCTCGATCTCGTAGGCTCAAGCAATCTTCCCACCTCAGTCTCCCAAGCAGGTGGGACTACAGGCGTGAGCCACCACGCCTGGCTAATTTTTTGTGTTTTTAGTAGAGACAGGGTCTGTACTATGCTATGTTGCCCAGGCTGGTTCCAAACTCCTGGGATCAGGTGATCCTCCCGCCTCAGCCTCCCAAAGTGTTGGGATTACAGGTGTGAGCCACTGGGCACAGCCTGTACTCTATTTTTATATATAGCAAGAATCACCGAGTGCCATATATTTTACTTATTTGTCTTGCTTATTGCCCATCCTTTCTTTGTAAACAGCTGCTGGGGGCAGGGACGGGCTGTGTCTTTCTGGTCACTGGAGTCTCTCCAGCACTCAGCACTGTGTCTGGCACTCAGTAGGTGCTCAACGAATATTTGTTGAATGAATGGATGGGTGGGTGGATGGACAGATGGGGATGGATGGATAGATGGATGGATGGATGGATGGATGGATGGATGGATGGATGGATAGATGGATGGGTAGGTGGATGGATAGGTGGATGGATGGATCTGCCAATAGCAGCATAGTGGTTTAAGAGCACAAATCCCAGCCTCACATTAGAACTTTGGGGGTTCTGGTTCCACCTCCACCACCTACAAGCTGCGCAAGCTTGGAAGGGCTAGATGACCTCTCTGGGCCTCAGCTTCCCAACAGGAATATAAAGAACACCCACCTTGTGTTCTGACAGCATTAAATCCCTTAATCCATGTAAATCCACAGCTGAGCCTGGGCTCAGGCACACAGTAGGTGCTTAGTAAACGTATGCAGATGAACAGGTGCCAGGGCAGTGGTTCTGACTGCTCTGGGGTAAGCAGTAGGTGCTGCAGAGGGACAAGTGTTTTACTTTAGTCACTGTTCCCAGCCTTCCTCCTCCCCTCTCCACTCGCTAAACCCCTGAAGGGTAGGGATCATGTCTCAGTCATCTTCCTTTGCACATAGTAGGTGCTCATTAAGTGCTGGCATTGAGAGGAAGACACTGATGTTGGAGGAGTGCCTCCTGTTTGCCCCGCAAACTGAGAGGCAGATTCTCCTACCCCACCTTACAGGTGAAGAAACCGAGGCTCAGGGACCCCTGAGAGCAGAAGGAAGGGACGTCATTCTGCAGAGTGACCAGCAGGGGGCAAGCGGGACTGCTCTGTGGCTCCTAGGACCCAGCGGCAGGTGCACCGCTCCGAGAGTGAATGCTGCCTTACATTTTGTACGGTGGGCACCTCGCTTCTCTCACCTTAGTACCAGCCCTGGTTGGAAGGGCCCTGTCATACCAGGACACGCCTTTCTTCTGCCTTGCATCGAGCGCGTATGCTCTCCAAGGCGCTGTGCTAAGGGCTTCCCACATATATTAGCTCATGTGGTCTTCATGACAGCAGACGTGCGGCAGGTCCTGTTACTGCCCCCTTTCTGCAGAGGTGATAGCTGAGTCCAGGAGAGGTCACTAGCCAGAGCTAATGCTGTTCCACCATTGCATGTTGGATGTATGAAGGCAGATCTCATGCCTTCGGATCACATGCCATGCTTGTGTTAAGCATGTGTGTGGCCTCGTCTGCAGAGGGGTACATGTACCTGCATGAAAGAAGGGAAGCAGACATTTGTGACCAAGAAGGTGGACTGTGGCAGAGCATAAGAATTTGTCTAAGTTATTACATCCATGACCTTTCCATGTCAGAGAAGCGGGGAGCTGGGGGAGCCCAGAAAGGCAGAGCTTGGCTCAGCCTCAGGGGATGCTCCTGGGGCAGAGGGGGAAGCCCACCTGATTTTTCAGGGAGGAATCATGGTTACCAGATGGAAGCAAGAGGACATTTCAGGCTGGACGAACAAAGTGTACAAAGTCCCAGGGGCTGTTCAGGGAACCCCAATAGCTGAGTCTGGCTAAATTGGAGTGAAAGGGAAGAGGGAGGCAGGATGAGGCAGACATATGGCGGGGCTTGATTCACTGAGACTTAGAGGTGGAGGCAGAGCATGGGGTCAGATGCAGGGCACATAGGACACTGTGAAGTCCCAGAAAACGGTCTTCTACCTCCTGCGGGAACTTCAAAGGGCTATCAATGTTCCCCTCTTCCAGATGGGCAAGCTGAGGCTCGGAGAGGTGGGACAACTTGCCCAGGTGGCCTGTACATGGCAGGTTGGGATTTGAACCTGCTCTGGGAACCTCTGCACTTTGCTGCTTTTTGAGAAAACACCATGAACTCAGAACAATTCCATGAATTCTGACTGAATGAATGTATGGGTGGGTGGGTGGATGGATGGCTGGGTGGGTGGATGGATGGATGGATGGATGGACGGATGGACAGACAGATGGACGGATGGACGGACGGACAGGTGGATAGGCGGATAGATGGATCTGCCAATAGCAGCACAGCGGTTTAAGAGCACAAATCCCAGCCTCACATTAGAACTTTGTGGGTTCTAGTTCCACCTCCACCACCTACAAGTTGTGCAACTTTGGATGGACTGGATGACCTCTCTGGGCCTCAGCTTCCTAACAGGAATAAAAGTAGCACCCACCTTGTGTTCTGACAGCATTAAATGCAACCCATGTGACTGGTACTGGGCTGAGTGTTTTCTCAGCATTGTTTTATTGAATTCTCAGAGATCATCATAGGAAGGAGGTGTTATTATTTTCCTGTCTTTTACAGATAAAGCACCATGACTCAGAGAAGGCCAATGACTTTCCTAAAATCACAGGGCCCACAGAGTCACAGCCAGAATGCAAGCCTGGGCCCTCAGATCTGGAGTCTGCCCTCTTCACCGTGGCTCCTGAGTCTCCCAAACTCCAGGTAGCTTTGGATTTTGTGCCATCTGTGTTTTATTTTCCTTAATATATATTTTAAATGGACTTTCTGCCCACATTTTTCTTTAAACCTGTTTCTGCAGAGGAAATTTTATATCATTAGCAAACATGGAAAACCTATATCATTTATCATGCAAACAATTATGAAAATAAGGCTGGGTGCCAGGCACGGTGGCTCACACCTGTAATCCCAGCACTTTGGGAGGCTGAGGCGGGTGGATCACGAGGTCAGGAGTTTGAGACCAGCCTGGCCAACATAGTGAAACCCCATCTCTACTAAAAATATAAAAATTAGCCAGGTATGGTGATGCATGCCTGTAGTCCCAGCTACTTGGGAGGCTGAGGCAGGAGAATCGCTTGAACCCAGGAGGCGGAGGTTGTGGTGAGCCAAGATCATGCCACTGCACTCCAGCCTGGGCAACAGAGTGAGATTCCATCTCAAAAAAAAAAAAAAAGAAAAGAAAAAGAAAAGAAAAAAAGAAAATAAGGCTGGGCACGGCAGCTCACACCTGTAATCCCAGCGTTTTGGGAGGTCAAGGCAGGCAGATCACCTGAGGTCAGAAGTTCAAGACTGCCTGGCCAACATGATGAAACCTTGTCTCTACTAAAAATACAAAAATTAGCCAGGCATGGTGGTGCACACCTGTAATCTCAGCTATTAAGGAGGCTGAGGCAGGAGAATCACTTGAACGCAGGAGGCAGAGGTTGCAGGTTGAGCTGAGATAGTGCCACTGCACTCAAGCCAGGGTGACAGAGTGAGACTCTGTCTCAAAAAAAAAAATTATGAAAATAAGTACAAGAAGTGCTAAAAATACCATGATATTCTTGCCAGATGCTCTTGCTTGCACGGTCAGGAGTCAGGGGCCTGTGAGAACTTTGTTAGAAAGAAGAGAGTTCGGTGGCTCATGCCTGTAATCCCAGCACTTTGGGAGGCCGAGGTGGGTGGATCACAAGGTCAGGAGATCAAGACCATCCTGGCCAACATGGTGAAACCCCGTCTCTACTAAAAATACAAAAGTTAGCTGGGTGTGGTGGTGCGTGCCTGTAGTCCCAGCTACGCAGGAGGCTGAGGCAGGAGGATTGCTTGAACCAGGGAGTCAGAGGTTGCATTGAGCTGAGATGGCACCATTGCACTCCAGCCTGGCGACAGAGCGAGATTCCGTCTAAAAAAAAAAAAAAAAAAAAAAAAAGGAAAGAAGAGAATTAGCGAAGTGATGGGGAGATGTTAGCGGCAGGGATTTTTTTTTTTTTTTTCTTGAAATGCTCAGAGCAGCTGCAAGAGAATCCCCGTAGGAAGAACTTCTGCTCTGTGATTCCATGCCTTGTGGGACCTAGAATAACCCACAGACCTCGAGTGTGGCAGCAGCTGGGCAGGCCACTCAACCCCAGGCCAGATCCTTCTCAGCTCGCCTGGGGCTGTCCCAGGACCTGCATTAGAGTCCTTGTCCATGTACTGGGTGGGCGGGGGGATCCTGGCAGCAGAGCCCTGACTATGCCCTCTTACCCTCTGCTCCTCGCTGACAGAGTTCCCTCAAGGCAGGGTATACAGCTGGCACTCAGCCAGGCCTCCAGAGCCTGGGCTGCAGAGATTCAACGTTTGGTGACTGGTTTTATTTATTTATTTATTTGAGACAGAGTTTCACTCTGTTGCTCAGGCTGGAGTGCAGTGGCACAATCTTGGCTCACCACAACCTCCGCCTGCCGGGTTCAAGCGATTCCCCTGCCTCAGTGCCCGGCCCCTATTTTTTTTTTTAAATAGAAAAATGTTCCATGTACCACCAACTCTTTCCTGGGCAGGGTTGGGAAACCATTTCCAGAAGGGAAATAATTTTAGGGAAGAGAAACAGCTAAAATTACAGGCCGTTCTGCTGCCAGCTCCCGCTGGGACAAGCCAGCCGTGGCCCTGGAACTTTCCCAAAGTGGGTTGGGTGGGTCTGGGTGGGGAGAGAAGCCAGGATGGACTGTTGAGATGGGATGTCCCTCGGGCTGTGCCCGTTCAGGCCTCGTGAGCATCTCCGAACAGCCTTGGCGGCTGCTTCTGGGGGCTGCTCGCTGATGTCAAACACTCACCCATCCCCCTTCAATTCTCAGCACGATCCATGAGGGCAGAAGCTTGGAAACATCCCTGGTGTAGCCTCAGGATCCAGCTGCCATTTTACAGCAAATCCCAAGGACAGAACGTGTTGAACCACGACACGGTGCTGTCATCAGCCTAACCCAGACCCAGGGGTCTCTGCAGGTTAGACGGCCCAGGTACTGCGCAGATAAATTGTAAGGAAAAGAAAGGGGTGGAGGAGGAATAGAAACTAAAAGAGACATCGAGTTTTTAAAAAGTGGGCAAGATAAAATATAGTGTCTGGGGCTGCTCACAGCGTTGGTAAAACAAGAAAGAAACACAAGTGATATCCATAAAACTTAGCATAGCAGTGACTTTTGGGAGGGGCAGGGCTTTGAGAGGACAGGGTTCTGCAGGGGTTTCCAGGGTTGGCAGGCAAAGTTACACTTCTTGACCTGGAGGTGGTCACTAGGGTGTTCAGTTGCCTTATAATAAATCATTA
Source organism: Hylobates moloch (assembly GCF_009828535.3). Lineage (NCBI taxonomy): Eukaryota > Metazoa > Chordata > Mammalia > Primates > Hylobatidae > Hylobates > Hylobates moloch. The sequence goes on from NW_026652296.1 coordinate 11,191,555, forward strand.
AGGCACATGCTTATGCTGTGTGGTTTTTGTATCTATATCTGTTCTATTTTTCAAAAAAATCCTAAGTTTAAAAAACAACAATAACAACAAAATATCCCCCATGCAGATGAAGAGAGGGAGGCTTGGAGGATTGAAGTGGTTCTTCCATGCGGAGTGAGTGGAGAGCTGGAATCTGAACCAGCTTATAAGCCACAGCCTGTTTATTCATTCGACAAATATTTGCCAAGCCCCAAGGCTGTGCCAGGGACTGGGCTAGCAGCGAGTGAGAGAGACATCCTGTCCTCATGCAGCCCAGAGGCTCAGTAGTCAGCCAGGTTAGAGACCGTGACACCCTCCTGCCAGGGTACCTGCCAGGTATCTTGGAGGAACTGCATCTTGGGGATAGATGGCTGAGCTCACAGGATTTAAGTGAAATCTCCAGGGGCTAAAAGCAGATATGAGTTGGAAATTGCAGCCTGACCCAATGCCTGAGGTAGGGTTTGCCTACCATGGGTGGGATCAAAGGGACTTTTAAAAAGACTTCTAATTTTGATGGCCGGGCGCGGTGGCTCACGTTTGTAATACCAGCACTTTGGGAGGCCGAGGTGGGTGGATCACTTGAGGTCAGGAGTTCAAGACCAGCCTGGCCAACATGGTGAAACCCCATCTCTACCAAAAATACGAAAATTAGCTGGGCATGGTGGCGGGTGCCTATAATCCTAGCTACTCGGGAGGCTGAGGCAGGATAATCGCTTGAACCCGAGAGGCGGAGGTTGCAGTGAGCCGAGATCATGCCACTGCACTCCAGCCTGGGCGACAGAGTGAGACTCTGTCCCCACCCCCAAAAAAAGGACAGAAAAAAAAAAGAGAATCCAACTTCTACATCTGAACTTGAGCTCAGACATGTAAATTATCCCCTTGTTAGCCACAGGTTCGACCTCACTTTCTTCTTTTATTTTTTTTTAGACAGGGTCTCGCTCTGTTACCCAGGCTGTAGTGCAGTGGCACAATCACAGCTCACTGCGGCTTTGATCTCCCAGGCTCAAGTGATCTTCCCACCTCAGCTTCCCAAGTGGCTGGGACCACAGGTGGGTGCCATCACACCTGGCTAATTTTTAAATATTTTTTGTAGAGATGAGGTTTCGCCGTGTTGCCCAGGCTGGTCTCCAGCTCCTGGGCTGAAGTGATCCTTCCACCTTGGTCTCCCAAAAGGTTGGAATTATAGAAGTGAGCCATTGCATCCAGCCCTCACTTGCTTTAAATTAAAATTTTTAATCAAACAAGGAAAAGTGAACCCAGGTTGGCGGACTGAGCCCATTCCTAGTTCCAGGGATGAGCACTTGGCCGATTAGAGCTCAGCATCTGGTGGCCACAGCAACTGGTAACAGATGGGAAGTGACCCAAGCCAGGCATATGGGCGTCTTCCCAGGAACTCTTCTAGGTGTGCAGGGAAAGAGGCTATACTTGTTCTCTAGAACTGCCGTAGCAAAAGACCACAGACTGGGTGGCTTAAGCAACACAGTTATCTTCTCACAGTGCTGGAGGCTGGAAGTCCAAGCTCGAGATGCTGTCTGTCAGGGGTGGTTTCCATCAAGGCCTCTCTCTTTGGCCTGCAGATGGCGGCCCTCTTGCTGCCTCTGCACGTGGTCATCCCTCTGTGCATGAGCGCTCCTGAGGTCTGTTCTTCTTATAAGGACACCAGGCAGACTGGATTAGGGCCCACCCTAACAACCATTTTAACGTAACCGCCTCTTTAAAGACCCCATCTCTAAATGCAGTCATATTTTCAGGTCTTGGGGGTTGGGACTTCAACACATGAATTTTGAGGGACCACAATTTAGCCCATAACAGAGGCCTTCTCTTTCCACTGAAGTTGCTATTCAGGATGAAAGCAGGCCCTGAAATATTTCCACGACAACAGGATGCCCAGAGGTGGGCTGGCACAGGGTGCTCCCTGGGTGACCCCTTGCAGGAAGGAGGCTGCCTACCTGGGGCTGGGACATAACTTCACTACCTTCCTAGGGCCATGAGGAAGGGCGCCTCTCACCAGAGTGGCAAAAACAAGAACATGCAATTCTGGCATGGATGCGGGGAAATGGGCAGTCTCTTTCCCTTTTGGCAGCCCCTAACAATAATAGAACCGTACATCATCTTTTGATACAGCAATTTCACTTCTAGGAATCTCTTTCCCCAAACCTACTAGTGCGTGCTTACAAACACACACACCTGTGGGCTTGCTCAGCACAGTGTTTTTGTAATAGAGAAGGATTGCAAAGAGCATTAAGGGCCATCAGCAGGGCCCTTGTTTATTCCATCTGGAGAATCCATTACCAGCTTCGCTGCTTCCCAGCTGTGCAGCCTTGGGACTGTGTCTGGGCCTTGTGGAGAAATGAGGTAATGAGAGCACCCACCTCTAACGTCCTTGTGGCCAGTTGATCAGCTACTTCATGCAGGACACTTGGGATACAGCAATAGTTTCATATGTGTGCGCAATGTGCTTTTACTTTTTAATTTTGATTACAATTTTTCTTTAGATGCATATTCTGCCTATGTATACAATGTGCTTTTTTTTTTCTTTTTTTTCTTTTTTTTTTTTTGAGACGGAGGTTTGCTGTCATCACCCAGGCTGGAGTGCAATGCTGCAATCTTGGTCCACTGCAACCTCCGCCTCCCGGGTTCAAGTGATTCTACTGCCTCAGCCCCCAGAGCAGCTGGGATTACAGGCGCCCGCCACCACGCCCAGCTAATTTTTGTATTTTTAGTAGAGACAGAGTTTCGCCATGTTGGCCAGGCTGGTCTCGAACTCCTGACCTCAGGTGATCCACCTGCCTCAGCCTCCCAAAGTGCTGGGATTATAGGCGTGAACCACCATGCCTGGCCTGCAATGTGCTTTTAACTGAGAGGAATGGCATCATGCAAAGACCTCCCTACTCAAAGTGTGGTTCAGATCAGCAGCACGAGGAGCACCTGGGAGCTTGTTAGAAATGCAGTATCTGGGCTGGTCGGGGTGGCTCACACCTGTAATTGCAGCACTTTGGGAGGCCGAGGTGGGTGGATCACTTGGGTTCAGGAGTTCAAGACGAGCCTGGGTGACACAGCAAGACCAGGTCTCTACAAAAAATACAAAAATTAACTGGGTATAATGGCATGCGCCTAAAGTCCCAGCTACTTGGGAGGCTGAGGCAGGAGGATTACTTGAGTCCGGGAGTGGAGGTTGCAATGAGCTGTGATCATGCCACTGTACTCCAGCCTGGGCAACAGAGCAAGACTCTGTCTTAAAAAAAATGCAGTGAATGCAGCATCTGAGTCCCCATCCCAGACCTATGAGCCAGAATCTGCATTTTATCATGGTCCCTAGTGCCCGAGTGTGAACATGGGCACATTCAAGTTTGAGCAACATTGCCACAGACCTTGTTCTGAAACAATTGGAAATTGGTGCTCCCTTTTCCCTGGGGTTGCTGAGCTGGTGAGAATAAAGCTGGGAGTGGCAAGGGGCAACCTTGGTCACATCATGACCTGGAGAGTCTGTGTGGAGTAAAAGAGATGAGAGCCAGAGGTAGTGCATCTTGGTAGACATTGATTTAGCATCTGGATCCAACCATGCCTGAAGCCTACCTCTTCTCCTGCTTTTACCAGATGGAGTTGACATAAATTCTCATGGCTTCAGCCAATTTGAGCCAGGGTTCTGCTATACTTTTCATCTGATAGAGCCCTGCCTAAGATACCCACTGTATGGGCTTTGGAACTTCCTTACCTTGTTTCTTTTCTTTTCGAGATGGAGTTTTACTCTTGTTGCCCAGGCTGGAGTGCAATGGCTCGATCTCGGCTCACTGCAACCTCCCCTTCCGGGGTTCAAGCGATTCTCCTGCCTCAGCCTCCCGAGTAGCTGGGATTACAGGTGTGCGCCACCATGCCCGGCTAATTTTGTATTTTTAGTGGAGACGGGGTTTCACCATGTTGGACAGGCTGGCTGGTCTCGAACTCCTGACTTCAGGTGATCCAATCACCTTGGCCTCCCAAAGGCCGAGGGATCACCCAGAAGACAGGAAGACCCAGGCCACAGAGAAAATACTGCAGATATCATGAGCCACAGAGCCCTGAGCCGCTGACCTGTCTCCTGGGTCTTGGCTTGGGCCTCCTCCAGAAGCAGACACTTAGAGGGTCCAAGGGCAGGGAGCTTAGCAGGGAGCTGATCGCAGGAAGCTCTGAGAGCAGAGGAGAGGGGGCAGCTGGTACTGCTGGGTGTCTAGATGAGCAGGTTATCACTTGGGCAACTGGGGCTCCATCCTGCTGGGGCCTCTGGGAGCGGGTACAGAGTCCACCTCAGGGTTGCTCCTCCCCAGGCCCCAGGAAGCTGGAGGATTTACCAACACCCCCATCCAGCAAGCACAGGCCAGAGAACCACTGCAGGAAAACAGAAACCTCTCCCCTGGACATGGTCCCATCAGCCCAGAGCTGCCAGATCCCCAGGCCTCCACCCTCATCTGGATTGAAGAAGCCATCTGCCCGGAGAGGCCCTGTCTGCCTGGAAAGAAACTTCAAATGCGGCTTTGGGGGGATTCCAGAGACTGTCTGTTCCCATCTGTGCAAGAGGGACACTGAGTGTTCAAAACATAAGGAGGCCTCGCTGAGGCCTCACCTGAGAGGGGGTGGTCTCCTGACATTGTGCCCGGCACCTGCTGGCCTCACCTAATGCCTGGCCCTGCCTGAGAGCAGACCGAGGGAAGATGAGACTAGAACTTTAGGAAGATCGCTCTGGCCGCTGGACAGAAAAGGGACTGTTGGGGGGAAGTGGGGATGAGGGTAGAGTCAGGGAGTGCCAGGAGGGGATGTTGCCATTGTCCATCCACGCAGTGAGGCCCAGAGGGGTAGTGGGAGTGAGGGAGGCTGGGTTTGCAACTCTGGGGTGAAGGGACCTCCATTTTGTTCAGTGATACGCCCTGCCCTTCTCTATCCCATACAAGCTGCGTGACTGTGGGCAAGTTACTTCACCTCTCTGGGCCTTAGTTTTCTCATCTGTGAAATGGGGGCATGCTTCTCTATACCCACCTGTATCTAGAGGGTGATCGTGGGATTAAATGAGTTAACACAAGTTAACACTTGGCCTGTAGTAAGTGCTACAGAGTGTTGGCCTCTTCTTATTACAGTTCTTGTTACTGTTAGTATTCTTATTATCATCATCTCTCTCCAAATTTCACACTAGTGAATCCAGAAACAAACAAACAAAAAACAGCAACAAAAAGCCATAGCATCATTGTCACATGTCAGGAAGTTCCATTGTAAAATATAAAAATAATTTAAAACAAAATAAACATATAATAATAATTTAGGCCAGGCACAGTGGCTCACGCCTGTAATCCCAGCACTTTGGGAGGCTGAGGCGGGTGGATCACATGAGGTCGGGAGTTCAAGATCAGCCTGGCCAACATAGTGAAACCCCATCTCTACTAAAAATACAAAAATTAGCCAGGCATGGTGGTGGGCGCCTGTAATCCCAGCTACTTGGGAAGCTGAGGCAGGAGAATCGCTTGAACCCGGGAGGTGGAGGTTGTAGTGAGCCGAGATTGCGCCATTTCACTCCAGCCTGGACAACAAGAGTGAGATTTCTTCTCAAATAATAATAATAATAATAATTTAAAACAAAATAAATTATTTTGTTTTATTTTCTTCTTGAGCCTCCATACCGGGGCCCATGATATATGTCCCTGGGTGTATATGTGTCCTTGTGAAACAAGCAGAATTATTTTATGATGAGTGTTCTGATTTGCAGAGTTCTGTTCCTCACTTGCTTTCCCCGGCATTCTGTTTCCCAGATCTCTGCCTATAGCTGTGCGTGGCCGAGCATCTCTCCCCGTGCTGAAAAGCCACTTATTTCATTTCTCTTTCTTTCTGGGTGAGCTGTTGCTCATGTCCTTTTGGGTGGAACATTTTTCAGTCATGAGGAAACTTGGGCCCTGAGTCGGTTTCTTTTGAAGCCAGGGAGACACGTGGGGCTGGAGGGAGGGCACCCCAGCTGTCCTGTGACTCATCTGGGTCCTGCTGGGCCACACAGGCAGGTCCCACATGGCAGGACCACGCCTGGGCAGCCCCCTGCAGGCACTGCTGGCCTAGCTTTGGGAGGGGAGCTTGTAGGGGTTGTGAGGGGCGCTCAGAGAGAGGGCTCAGGGCCAGGACTGTCCCCTTTAAAGCTGCCGGACTTCAGGCCTTCTCTTTGGGGCTCCCCGACATAGCCCAGGTCCTACCCCTCTTTGTGGGCACAGGATGGGTGTGGAAGGGTAGGGGCTAAGTCATAGCTCCTCAGCCCTCAGCATGTCAGGTCTCCCTGAGTCTCCTCATAGGTAAGACGGGGAGGACCGCTGGGGTAGCTGAGTCACCTTTCCTGCCTTCTTTTCCTTCGGCGGCTACAACATTCTGCTCCAGCACCCACGCAGTCACCAAGGGTCTACTGAGCACCTGCTATGCACTGGGCATACATAAAGCAGCAAACCACGTGCCTTCCCGGAGCCAATGCCTGGTGTGTGTGGTCGGCATACTAATGCGCCCTTCCCCAAGACGTCCTCATCCCTGGAACCTGTGAATGTACAAGGTTACAAGGTCAAGGGGAATGGAGGCTGCTGAGCAGCGGACCTTGAGCTGGGGGAGACAACCCTGGATTACCCAGCTGATGACATTGTGACCCAGTGTCATCACAAGGGGCCTTAGTGCAGGAGGGAAGCAGGGGCCTTGCAGGCGGAGGGATGCAGCATGGGAAAGACGGCCTTGCCGTTGCTGGCTTTGAAGATGGAGGGTGGAGCCGTGAGCCCAGGAATACAGGTGGCCTTGAGAAGCTGGAGAAACGGATTCTCCCTGTGAACCTCTAGAAGGAACGCGGCCCTGCCCACACCTTGATTTTAGCCTGCTGAGACCCACTGTGGGCTTCAGCCCTCCAGAACCGTAAGCTCACACATTCGTGTTATTTCCAGCTCCCAAGTTCGTGGCGATTTGTTACAGCAGCAACAGGAAAGTGAAACACAAATAAACATGTGTAACGTATGTGTCCCATGGTCCTAAGCGCAGCAGGGTCAAAGAAAGCCAGATGGAGGCTAAGGAGTGTGGGGGATGTTTGCATTTTTAAACAGAGTGAACAGGTAGGGAGGGCCTCACCGAGTAGGTGACATTCAAGTAGAGGTCTACAATGAGCCATCTGCACAATGAATGAAGTGAACCAGGCAGAGGGAACAGCATGTGCAAAGGCCCTGAGGTGGGAGCAGGGCTGCTGTGTTCAGGGCTGAGCAGGTACCGTTGTGCCTGGGTAGAGAGATCAAGAGGGGACAGAGGGAGGAGTGGCCATGGAGGTTGTGGGGGTGCAGGTCAGATGAGGGCCTGGTGTATAGAAGCTGCTGGACAAATGCATTCCAAGGTCCTAAGAGCCATGCAGGGACAGAGCTCCCAGCCTCCATGGCAGAGCATGTTTCTCCAGAAGCAGGGCTTGAACCACCCCGTTCCCAGCTCTGCCCAGGCCTGCTGAAGGGGTTTGCACATCCCTGAAGTAAGGAAGGGGTGTGCCCACCCCTTCTCTATCACCAGCTCTTACCTCCTAGGCCAGCCCATTGCTTGGAATGTTTTCTTCATCCCAGTGCCTGATACAGCCTGGTCCTGGCAGGAAGCGGAGGCTGCAGTGCACCCAAACAGAGATATCGTGACCTTCCTCTCACCCTGGAACTGCCAGGCCTAGAGGAGAAGGCGGCACTGCCTCCCTCGGGATCAGGGCTCAGGCGTTGCCCTGAGTTTGGGCAACAGGGCTGCAGCCGAAGGAGAAAGGTCACTGTTTCCTCTTCACTTCCTGTGCTCTGTGACCTGGGGCTGGTGGCTCACCCTCTCTGGGCTTTGATCTCATCTGTGCCACGAGCAGTTAGATGAATCGTGAGTTGCAAAGAAACAGCCTGCAGCCACATCCCGTCCACAGATGTGTTTAAATGTTTTAAATTAGTTGCCAATACTTATAAATTGGGAAACTTCTTGTAAATCTCTAGATTTCTGGTGCAGTGCTGGTGACTAGAGCTGAGTAGCAGCTGCCTCCTTCCCCCCCAGCCCCCTTGGTGGTTTCTGGCTCCTGCCTGGACTCTTGGAGTCTTTGAGTTTGCAACCCTGGGCTCTAAAGGCCCTTCCGGCTCAGATTTCACTAATTCATGCAACAGAAATCCTTTGAGTGTTTAACATGTGTAGGACTCAGAGATAAATCTGTTTTACAGATGATGGAAGGGAGGCTCAGAGAGGGGTTGTGACCTGCCAGAGTCACACAGTCAGTGGCGGGGGCTGCATCTGAGCCACACTGACAACAGACGATCGATCCAAAAGGGCTTTAGCCAAAATTCATTGAATACTATGTGCCCAGTGCCAAACCACAGCCCCTAACCAGACTGACAAGATCCTGCCTTCCTGGGCTGATATGGCAGTCCCTGGAGCCGAGTGATCAACAGATAAATATGTAATGACACCTGGGCTAGCTGGGAAGGTGCAGATTCAACCTGGGGTGGTCACAGAGAGGGAGGGGCAACATTAGCACAATTTCCTAAGGAATGAGGGTTTGAGGCCAGACTCGGTGTGGACTCCCTTCCTCCTCTCATGTCTAGTGTGGATCCTTTGGCAAGGGCCAGGAGACTGGGAGGGGAATCCCTCCTTGTGGCTGATTTTCCACTAAGACGGTGGTGACGCATGGCTCAGGAGCCAGGCTGCCCGCCAGGGTGTCTGCTGCTCATCCACCATGCGACCTCAGACTGGAACTTAATCTCTCTCCTCAGTCTCCAAATCTGTCAAATGGAGTCAATTTGAGTGTCTAGCTCACAGAGGCATTGATGGCAGGATGAAGTGAATTACAGATTCTAGTAAGTGAGTCACCTGGGACATTGGGCTGTGATCTACAGTGAGGTATGATCCCTGAGGAGAGGGGAGAGGCTACGAAGGTCAGAGTGTGTCCATCCTCTGAAGGACTCGTCAGGGATTAAAGGACTGTGGGAGATGTGGGACACGTGGTAGGTAAAAAAAAGCGGCCGTGTGTGCTGTGTAGTCCGATCTCATGGACAACGGTGGGACTTGAACCACTACTGATTCTACCTGCAGGAATCTTCCACCTCGGTGGGGGGTGGGACTAGCCTCCACAGGAGGCTGGGATTAGTATGTGGTCCTCTATCCTCTGGTGAACCCAGCCAGCCTGGGGGCACCTGGGCAAGGGTTTGAGGAGGAGGGAGGAAAGTGGAAAGGAGGGAAGACGGTTGTGCCTGGAGGCGCAGAACCCAGTGTCTCCTGGCAGGGAGGAGCTGGGGTTCTTGGCCAGTTCTGAGCAAACGGTAATGTCTTCCCAATACATTGCAGGCTCACCACTGCCATTCTCTGTGCACCCGACAGAGACAAGATGCACAGGCCTTTCTCCCTCCGCCTCCTCTCGCAGAAACACACACACACACACACACACCCCACCCACAGGATCTCGCTTAGAGGATGCATCTTCACCTCTGACCCCCTTTTAATGTCCCAGGAGTCCAGCCCCAGCTCAGCCTGCTGGTTCAATGCAGGAAGAAAAACCACAAGTTTCCATTTTGTCCATAAGGAGAAGGGACTGGGGCCTCAGTAGAGAGGCACCGCCGAAGCCCCGACCCCTCACCCCACCACCTTTTGCTCCCCCTCATCCCTGGATCTCCCAGGAGAGGAATTATCCCAGATCAGAAGAGGATGGAAGCAGGAATGAGGGAGGCTGGAGGCTGAGAGAGGCCTGTACAGTACTGCTCTGTCCCTCACCTGAACTTTGCAGGCAGGTAGTGAGCCTTCAGTAAATGTTACATGGATGGATGGATGGATGGATGGATGGATGCATAGATGGATGGATGCATGGGTAGATGGATGGATGGATGGATGGTGGGTGAGTGGATGAATGGGAGGTTGGGAGAATAGATGAATGAGTGAGTAAATGAGTGGATGGGCGAGTGGATTGATGGACAGGCAAATGGGTGGGTGGGTGAATGGATGGCTGGATGAATGAATGGATGGATTGATAGACAGGTGGGTGGATAGATAGATGGATAGATGGGTGGATGGAAGAATGGACAAAATGGATGGGTAAATGAGTGGATGGGTGGGTGGGTGGGTGGATGGATGGGTGAATGGGAGAATAGATGAATGAGTGAGTAAATGAATGGATGGGTGAGTGGATGGATGGATGGATGAATGGACGGATGGATGGATAGATGGATGGACAGAAGGATGAATGAGTGGGTGAGTGGGTAGATGGATGATTAGAACTTAATCCTGAGAATACAGGACTTGGAGGAAAATTACTGGGTCATTAGGATCCTGACCACAGAGTCATCCAGGCCAACTTCACCTCCTCTCCTCCTGGTTCCCTCAAGCCCAAGGATCTCCAGGGAGAGGAATCTCCTCAGAGCAGGGGGATAGAAGTGCAAGGTACAAAGGGAGCAGGTAAGGGATGAGAGGACCTGTGGGAACATGGGTCTGGATGAACGATAACCCCAGCCTCTGTGGTATCTGGCTTTGTACAGTCCTGGAGTCTGGCAACCGGGGTTCAAATCTCAGCTCTATTGCCTCCTTGCTGTGTGACCTTGGACAAGTTACTTCACCTTCCTGGGCCTCTGCTTTTTCATTGACCAAATAGGGTAAAAATAGTACTTCCATGAGCTAAAGGTTGTTATGAAGACTCTGTGGGATGACGTGAGGCATTTTGCACTGGGTGTGACATGCTGTTAGTCTCCGTAAACATCAGTGACTATTATTTCATGCTTGTCATTGTTCCATGTGCTTTCTATAAATGAGCTCATTTGATTCTTTTAATCTATGAGGTGTGGGCTAGTATTTTTTCCATTCCACAGATAAGGGCTGGGGAGGAGCCCTTGGATGGCTCAACTGGAAGGAAATCTCCCCAGACAGCTGCTGTTAGCAGGAAGGGAGGTTGGATCTGGGTCCATCTGCAGGGTCTGCTGCAAGTGGGTGTCGGGATGAATTGGAGAAAGATCATTGAGAAAGCGTCGGTTGGAGTTAACTTGTCTTGAACACCTCTCTGACACCTGCCAATCTCCTTTTTAAGAAAGACACAACAGCCTCAGGCTTAAATTTTTTTTTTCAAGAGAGTATCAATTTCCTAAAGCCTCAGGCTTAGAAACTACAGTAGCAATTGTATCCTGTGAGAATCTGATAACTTTTTCACGTCTTCATGGAATTTATCTGTATAGGGTTTTCCCTCTTTCTTTCTTTCTTTCTTTCTTTCTTTCTTTCTTTCTTTCTTTCTTTCTTTCTTTCTTTCTTTCGTTCCTGTTCTTTTTTTTTGCTATTTATAGCAAGTATGTGCTGATACTGGCTTTCTGTTTCTAATGATATTGTCAAGATTCCTTTAAATAAGTTTCTTTATATAAAAAGAAAAATGCTAAGTTGTAATAGAACAGAGGGTATAAAGATGTAGCAAAAACCAAACTGAACACACACACACACACACAAAACCCCAGAGATAATGGAAAAAAGTTTACTTAGCACATGCACGCAGTTATCCAAATCACACTAGCTCTCATTCATTCATTCATTTACATGTTTGTTCAACAAGTACATATGGAGCACCTACTATGTGTTTGTACACAGAGAACAAGATAAGGTCCTCTTCTTATGGAGCTGACGACAACCCGGCAAAGAATCAAACAGAATCGTTTCATTAAGTCACAAGTACAATGAAGGAAACTATGAGTCTGTTCTCGCACCGCTATAAAGAAATACCTGAGGCTGGGTCATTTATAAAGAGAAGAGGTATAATTGGCTCATAGCTCTGCTGGCTCTACAGGAAGCATGGTGGCGTCTGCTTCCGGGGAGGCCTCAGGGAGCTTTTACTCATGGCGGAAGTTGAAGGGGAAACAGGCATCTTCACATGGCTGGTGCAGGAGGAACAAAGAGAGAGGGGAAGTGCCGCACACTTTTAAACAAGCAGATCGCATGAGAACTCACTATTGCGATGACAGCTCTAAGGGGGATGGTGTGAAACCATGAGAAACCGCCCTCATGATCCAATCGCCTCCCACCAGTCCCCACCTCCAACATTGGGGATTACAGTTGAACAGGAGATTAGGGCAGGGACACAGATTCAAACTGTAACAGAAACACACATGTGAGAGAGACGTGTAAGGAGATTTGGAGAAAAGGCCTCCTTTGGCTGAGGTGGTCGGGGATGTCCTCTCTGCAGAGGCGACATTTGAGATGGGACTTGATTGATAAGAAGCTGGCTGTGGGGAGACCATGGGGAAAGCCTTGGCATTAGGAACAGCAAGTGCAAAAGCCCAGTGGCAGGACCCAGCCTGAACGTTTGAGGAGCAGAAAGAAAGTCAGTGTGGCTGGAGCTGAGTGAGTTGGGGGAGAGTGGGAGGAGAAAAAGTCAGAGAGGGAGCAGGGACCGGAAACCTAGGGCCTCGAGAAACATGGGGATTATTTTTTTACAGGAATGTTAGACATTACTATCACCTTTTAACAATGGGCTGGAGGAACCCACACAGGTGGAGAGAGGGTGCCTCAGGGTCACACCACGAGCTCTTCGGATGGGGGTGCAGCTCCATGCAAGCGCAGCTGAGGGTATCTGTTGAGGAGTTTATTGTCCTAAGCAAGGGAATTTGAAGGAAGGAATGGGGGGTTGAGGCCAGCTGCTGCCCAGGCACCAGGGTTCAGCACCTTGAAAGATCTCCTTGCTGCAGGGAGCCAGGCTGGGACTGGCTCAGCCCATCCATCTTAAAAAAAATTTTTTTTTGAGACAAGGTCTGTCTCTGTCACCCAGGCTGGAGTGCAGTGGCACCATCATGGCTCACTGCAGCCTTCACCTCCCAGGCTCAAGTGATCCTTCCACCTCAGCCTCCCATGTACCTGGGACTACAGATGTGCACCACCATGTCTGGCTAATTAAAAAAAATTTTTTTGAAGAGAGGGGGCTTGCTATGTTGCCCAGGCTGGTCTTGAACTCCTAGGCTCAAGTAATAAAAAAATTTTAAACCACCCAAATAACTCATGGAGATATTCTCCTTTTAATACATTAAAACATCATATATGAGGCTGCAAAGTCCCCACCTGGGCCCCAGCACTCCAAGCTCCCCCTGCCCTACTTTCTCCCATAGTTCTTAGCACATCTTCCGTATTGATATCTTACTTGTTTGTTTCATGTCTGTCTCCCCAGGGATAATGGCAGAGCCACAGTAGAAAGGATATTGGCTTGTTTTCTTCCCTGCTGCATCCCTAGCACCTGGCACGGTGTCTGACACATGGCAGGTGCTTAATAAATATGTATGAAATGGATGAATGAATGAAGTCATAATGAATGAGAACTCTCTATCCCCATTCCAGTCCTTCCTTATGCCCCAGGAAGTAACTCATCTTACCTCTTTGGAATTTACTCTTCTACACCTTATCCCCATGGTTCTCAACCAGGGCAGCTTTGCCTCTCAGGACACATTTAGCAATGTCTGATGACATTTTGGTTGTCACAGCTGGTGGGGGCAAGGGGTGCTACTGGAATCATGCCGGTGGGATGTTGCTAACCATTCTATAATGCACAGGACAGCCCCTTAGCAAAGAATTGTCCAGCTGTAAATGTCGGTAATGTCAAGACTGTTTAGATCCTGGAATGTTGTGCTGCTGTTAATGGGGAGGTTTGCCTCTGCTAACCTAAAAAACCTCCAAGATTGGTTACTAAGGGAGAAAAACAGGCACAGAATGACGCATATGATATGATACCATTTATATTTTAAAACACGCCAAAAAAAAAGCCCTTTGTATTTTCCACAAGTCTATATAAATGTGTGTGGGTTGAGTTGGGTTTTTAGCTTTTGCCACAAAAGCAACTGGGAACTGAAGAGAGTTGGACGAGATGGTCTCCAGCATCTCTCCAGCCCAGATGTTCCCTGAATCCTTAAGTAGAGCAAACACTTGCTAAAGGAAGTGCGATCTCTAAGAAGGCAGGCAGACCAGGGCAAGACTTAGCAGCAGGAGGGAAGAGCAGGGATGGCAGGATGTGTCCAGAGGCAGGGACACACACTGTGTGCTAAGGCCCCGCCACTCCCAGGCATGGCTCCCAGACCGGCGGCCACTGCGTTGCCTGGGAGCGCATTGGAGAAGTAGCATTGCAGGCTTCACCCCAGACCTACTGCGTCAGAATCTGCTTTCCCACAAGCCCTCCTGGTAAAGAATGGCTTTTGGCTTAAAAACACCCAGAGGCACATTTTTATCTTACAAGAGAGAAGAGTGGATGGAACTGCATTTCTCTCTGTTTTCACATCTCTCTTAAACATCTTCTAACACTTTTTCTGCTTTAGTGGAGGAACAAAGAAGGAAAAGAAAATGTAAACACACAAGTGCGTGCATGCACCCACACACACACACACACACACACATGCAACATCAACGATGTCATGTACAATCCAAGTGATGGCTAACAGGCACATATTTCTTTAATGAGCACCGTTTCCGATGAAAAACATACTTCATGCTCCATGCAATTCTTCCACCAAGATTTGCAAGCTCTGGGGTCATCGAAGCCTAGAGGTTAGACGTGATGCTTTGGACACATGAACGACAGTCTTGGCAGTAAAACCGTTTGACAGCATGATGCCCTTGTGAGTTGCATCATCTGGAGGAGCACCCATCAGATGGAGCAGAGCCTGTCATTTTTGATAAGGAGCGGAGCCTGCTGCAGCTTAACCTGGCAGGAACTTGACTTTGATTACTGAGCTCGTTCAGGGGCTGCCTTCACCATAAATCCATCTTCTTTATCGGCACAAAGTCAGGCCTTTCACAGCAACCATCTGTATAAACAAAGTATTCTTGAGTCTAAAAAAATGACTTCTTCTCTGGATAAGTTGTTTTTTTTTTTTTTTTTGAGACGGAGTTTTGCTCTTGTTGCCCAGGCTGGAGTGCAGTGGTGCAATCTTGACTCACTGTAGCCTCTGCCTCCCGGGTTCAAGTGATTCTCCTGTCTCAGCCTCCTGAGTAGCTGGGACTACAGGTGTGCACCACTACATCCAGCTAGTTTTGTATTTTTAGTAGAGAGAAGGTTTCACCATGTTGTCCAGGCTGGTCTCGAACTCCTGATCCGCCCTCCTCAGGCTCCCAAACTGATGGGATTACAGGCATGAGCCACTGTGCTCAGCCTTTTTTTTTTTTTTTTAAACAGAGTCTCGCTCTGTTGCCCAGGCTGGAGTACAGTGGCTCAATCTCAGCTCACTGCAACCTCCACCTCCCGGGTTCAAGCAATTCTCCTGCCTCAGCCTCCTGAGTAGCTGGGATTACAGGCGCCCGCCACCACACCTGGCTAATTTTTGTATTTTAAGTACTGATGGGGTTTCACCATGTTGGCCAGACTGGTCTCGAATACCTGACCTCTGGCGATCTGCCCGCCTTGGCCTCCCAAAGTGCTGGGATTATAGGTGTGAGCTATCACACCTGTCCTCTGGGTAAGATTATTTGACTTAATTTTCCCTTCACCTCCAACTCCCTTGCTTAAAAAGATCAAGATGGTGGTTCATGCCTGTAATCCCAGCACTTTGGGAGACCGAGGCGGGCAGATCATTTGAAGTCAGGAGTTAAAGACCAGCCTGGCCAACATGATGAAACCTTGTCTCTACTAAAAATACAAAAATTAGCCAGGCATGGTGGTGGGTGCCTGTAATCCCAGCTACTCAGGAGACCGAGGCACAAGAATTGCTTGAACCCACGGGGCGGATGTTGCAGTGAGCTGAGATCGCGCCACTGCACTCCAGCTTAGGCAACAGAGTGAGACTCTGTCTCAAAAAAGAAAAAAAAAAAAAGACTGGACCAAAAAAAACGTACTTTTATTCCCCATGTCTCTTAAGAAAACAAAAACATATTTTGAATTCTACGCCTCCCTGAGGGAGATGGCTGTGGTGGCAGTGGGGCTCACTCTGGAAGGCTTTAGATGCCAACCCCTAGGGGATGAACGTTTATTCCTGGCCTCTGACTACTTTCTCCTGACTCTGACTTCTGGCCTGCCCCCTTCCTCTTTCTCTGGATTCTGTCTCCCTAAATTTCTTGGACCCATCTCTAAACAAACCCCCACGCAGGAAGGAAAAGAGCATTCACAGGATAAGTATTCAGCCCAAAGGTCTTGGAGAGTGTTTTGGGGAGGCTCCTGGCAGTGGGGCTCCAGGCATAGCTGACCTCACCCAGCTTCTCCTAACAGTGCCACCTTGGTCCTTCTTGCCTGCCCTCCACGGCCCATCTCCCTCAGTCCCTCTGTCCAGGGCAAATGGTAGTAGCCTCTGGAGGGGGATTTGCCTCCCTCATAATCCCCATCATCGCTTCTACAACCGCCCCCAACAAACGCTCACGCAGCCTATCTGCTTAGCAGGTGTTTCCAGCTGCCCCTTCAGAAAAGACTGCTGTCCCCATATAAACCATCTGGGCCTGCCACTGCATAGATGTGGCCTCCTTCACAGCAGAGGTTAACAACCGGGGCTCTGAGTCGGACCTGAGTTCAAATCCGGCCACTTCTTAGCTGGGAGACTGTGGGCAAAGGGCTTTGGCTCTCTGAGCCTGCAATTCCCTCCTTGTAAAAGGAGAATAAAGCACTGGTTCTTAACTAGGGGTGATTTTGCCTCCCGGGGAACCTCTGGTAATGTCTGGAGACATTTTTGGTTGTCATAACTGGAAGGCAGGAGTGTTAATGGCATCTAGTGGGTAGAGTCCAGGGGTGTTGCTAAATATTTGACAGTGCACAGCACAGCCCCTTAATTAAGGAATTATCCAGTACAAGTGTCACTAGTGTCAGGGTTAACAACCCCTGATGAAGTGCTACCCACACTGTCGGGTAGTTGTGAGGATGAAGATCAGGAAGCAGCTAACACGCGGCCTGGCCCACGCTAAGCACCCAGTCTGTGACTGCGAATGTGGGTTTTATGATCAACCTCTTTTGGTTTTTTTGCTCATCCTCTTCTCTCCTGCCCTAGACCAACTCCAGGCAGCTTCTTTCACAGTCGAGCATACAAGATCGGCACCACCTGGCACGGTGCAAAGGAGCCACCCCACCCACCACCATGTCCACACCCCAAGCCACAGACCTCTCCCCAGAGTCCCACTGCTGCCTCCTCACTGGCCTCCCTGCCTCCATGCCTGCCCTCCTCCATTGCTTTCTCCCCACTGCTGCCCAAGGGAATCTCTAAAAACCAGTGTTTTTGAGCACTAGGAGGGCTCTGGGTCTATGTAGAGCACTTTACCTACATTATCTTATTGAATCCTTAGAACAAACCTTTGAGGCAAATGCTGAGATTGTTTCATTACGGAGGAGAGAAAACAGGCTCAGAGAGGTGCCGTAACTGACCTAAAATCACAGAGCAAGTAAGTGGCAGAGCTGGGATTTGAAACCAGGTTTGTCTGAGATTAAACCTTATAAGTGGGATGTTAGCTGTACCTCCTACTCACTAAAACAGTGGGTGTGCTTCAGAATCCCCTCAGAGAGGGCCTGTTACAATGGGGAGCCACATCTAGGGTGGACCCCAGGAACCCACATTTTGACAACCTCCCCCAGCTCCTTTTGTAGGCGATTCTGATGCTGGTGGTCTATAACGCACTTGGAAAAAGCCTCTCAGATCCTGTTGCTCTTCTTCCTAAAACCATCGATGGTTCCCTTTTATTCTCTGAATTGAGTCCAAAGTCCTGGACACGTGGCCTTTTCTCCCATTCACTCTAGTGTTTGAGCTTGCATCTGGTCTTTCACCCCTGAGCATTTGCTCAGGCACGCTCCCTGCCTGTGACACCCCGCCAGCCTTCCTTCTCCCTGGGCCTGGTGGGTTCCCACAGGTGCTGGGCTGGGAGTTAGGACTTCTGGGTTTTAGCTTCATGGGATAGCAGTCTCCCAGCGTAACCCTGGCCACATCCTTCACTCTCTTTGGGCCTTAGTTTCTCCACTGGAGCCACAGAGATTTGACTGGATGCTGGCTGTGTAAACAGAGACAGCAAAGGCAGGCTCTTGCTGCCAAAGCCAGGCCTCTGGGCCTCTCCATCTCTTTGCAGGTCAGCAGCCTGTGTTCCTGGCAGGTGCTAAACACTCACTCATGCTGCTGAGAACAGATCCAGGAAGGTCCGGCTCCAGCACCATGACTGCAGTTGCTTGGGCCAAATCAATGTTTCCGCATCTTATCTCTAACTGGCTCAGTCATAATATTTAGACACTTGGCCTCAAGTTGAGAAATTTGGTGACTCAGGGAGATAGCAGCTGTGGCCGACTCCTGACCCCTGAACCCTCTACCCCTGATGGGGACACACCCTTCCAGAAAGAGGAATGGACTTTCCCTACAAGAAGCTCTTCGTGAAGGGAGAAGGAAACTGAGGACCAGAGAGGAAAAACAACTTGCCTGAAGCCACACAGCTACATAGTGGCATGTGTGCATTTAATATTTCCTGAGCACCTACTATGTGCAAGTCTCCATGGTGGGTGCTGTGAAGATAGGCGTGAGCAAACAGGACAGAGAAGGGATTTGTTCTTGTGGGAATTTTAGTCACAGTCAAATCTTATTATTGTTTTAGAGACAGAGTCTCTCTCTGCCCCCTAGGCTGGAATGCAGTGGTGCAAACTGAGCTCACTGCAGCCTCAACCTCCCGGATTCAAGAGATTCTTGTGCCTCAGCCCCTCCAAGTTGCTGGGACTACAGGCACATGCCACCAAGCCTGGCTAAGTTTTTTGTTTTTGTTTTTGTAGAGACTGGTTTTTGTCATGTTGCCCAGGCTGGTCTCAAATTTCTGGGCTCAAGCAATCTTCCTGCCTCTGCCTCCCGAAGTGCTAGAATTACAGGTGTGAGCCACCGCACCCGAGCGACCCTTGATATTATTGAAGGTTAACATTTACAAAACTTTTATCATGTGCTGGTCACCATTCTAAGTACTTATTAAATCTTCATAATACCCAGTGAGGTGGCTGCTGTCATTTTACAGATAAGGAAACTGAGGCACAGTGAGGTTGTCACTCACTTGGGGCCACATGCTGGTATAGTGGGCAGAATGGTGGACCTCTAAGAAATCAGGTTCTCCTAATCCCAGGAGCCTGTGAATGTTACCTTATATGGTAAAGTCTTTGCAAATATGATCAAATTAAGGATTTTGTGATGAAGATATTATCTGGGATTATCTTGCTGGGCTCTAAATGTTATCACATGTATTAAAAGCATGCATGTCACATGCTTCATAAGAGGAAGGCCAAGGGAGGGTGGACAGACACACAGAAAAGAAGAAGACAACGCGAAGACCAAGGCAGAGATGGCAGTGATGTGGCTACAAGCAAAGGAATGCTGGTGGCCACCAGCAGCTGGAAGAGGTATGGAGTGATTTCTCCCCCAGAGCCTCCTGTGGGAGCATGGCCCTGCTGACACCTTGACTTCAGCTGAGCGAAACAGATGTTCACCCTCTGGCCTCCAGAACTGTGTGAGAATAAACTTCTGTTGTTTTGAGCCATCAAGTTTGTGGCAATTTGTTATAAGAGCCACAGGAAACTAAGCCTAACAGCTAGGAAATGGCCATGCCAGGATTCGAACCCTAGCAGCCTTCCAATTTCTAGCTTTACAGATGTGCCTTAACTCTTTTTTTTTTTTTGACATCTGTCAATCCTAGTCCTGCAAGAAGGTAGATAAGATTGCTTAAAAAACAAACTCTGATAGGTCAGCTGGCTGTTGCACTGTTAGTCTTTGCTGGGGGACCAGGCTCTCCTTAAGATGGTTTCTCCTGCAGCTGGCTAACCCAGGTTTGTTCTCATGGTGGCTATCCAGAGGTCCAACAGACAGGGGAGAAATGAAGAAGACTCTTGAAGCCTAGGTTGGAAGCGGGCACAGCATCACTTCCCTTGGATTCCAGTGGTCAGAGCAAGTCTCAAGGCCAAGCCCAGATTCAGATCATGTGGAAATAAACTCACACTGCAAAGGGCTTGGGTGCAGGAAGGTCATTAATTAGGGCATCAATGTGAGAAAACTACCCTAGTCTCTACCTCCAGCTCTAGAAGTGGGAAGGTGATGCAGGCCTGACCGATATGAGCTAGAGAAAGAAGCAAAGGGATTTGCATCTGACTTTAATAAGGCCAACCAGAGTTAGTCCCAGAGTCTCCTTCTGCTGGCATTGCCAAGCTGCCAGGGCGTAAGGGCTGCTAAGGCTATCTTGACACAAAACAGGGAGAGGCTGCCTGAGGGAGAAGCCAATGCAAAGGAAAGCATTGCTTAGAGAGAGAAGTGAGTCCTGGCAACATCCATGGAGCCTCTGGATCCTGCTATACCTGAAGCTGTTTTTCTTCCCAGTTCCCTGAAGCCAGGATTTCCCACCACTGGACTTTCCCTGCTTGAGCCATTAAATTATTGTTATTATTATTGTCAATCAGGTAGAGAGAGAGAGAGTTTTTCCTTTTGGGATCAAGCACCATGGTCAATTGGAGCACACATGCCTTTGAATCTTGCCTTATGACCAGGAATGGGAATACACAGTTAATAGGAGCAGAGAAAAGGCAGACCTCGAAGCTGAACATCCTGGCATCTAATGCTGCCTCCATTACTAGCAAGCTCCACAATGTTGGTTAAGGGAGTCCTGATTCTTTCCATACAGAATGGTTATGAGGATTCAAGGAGCTTGCGTACCTATATGACTTAGTGCAGAAGGGACACTCACTAAATGACATTTCCTAACCTTGACCTCTCTCCTCAGAGCTCAGTTTCCCTGTTACCAAAGTGGTGTTGAGGCAGAAACTTCTTGAAGAGGAGCAGAGGAAGGTGGGAAACTAATCAATGGAGTTTGTCCCTGAAACCCTCCAGGGGAAGCCTGTCTTGCCTAAATAGACAGTTGAAATAATTAGCCTGGCTTAAGATTTTGTATTTCTTCCAGTGTGAGGGCTCATGACCAACATCATGCCAGGGACACAGAACAGTAGCAGGGACTTTTGTGGTTTTTGTTAAATGCCACACACGTGTATACATATGTCCCTTAAAGGAAACTGAGACTCAGAGATGTTAAGTGACCTGCTTGAGGTCACATAGTGGCAAAGCCAAGATGTAAACCCAGGTTCTCTGGCTCCAGTATGTCTCTTGCTCCTAATCGCTGAACTAGATGACATCCATGGAAAATGTAAAAGGCTCATTTTTCTTTGCATATCTGAGTTCAGAGTAAGGGAAAGTTCAACTCCAACACACCAGCATATCTATGTAAACAGACCCTTAATATTTGTGTGCAGGAAGGAGCATTCCAGGACTTATAAACTAGCTATGCTTGGGCTGCTTCCAGGCCTGGACATATTTTATTTGGTCCACACGGTGTCTTACATATCGGAAAAAATGCACATTGGAAAAATAAGCCTTTCCCCCACTAGCTTCTCTTAAAACCCATAGGGCTGGAGTTGAGCAGTGAGGTTGGATTTGAAGGGGGAGTCTGTCCACTGTAGGGGGAAGGTGAGGAGGAGGCTTCGACCCCTGAATACAGCTCAGTCTGAGGCAGTTTTCTGCACCCTGGGGAGACCCCATCTGGGTCCTGGGTTCCCCAGGAGGCGGCCATTCACTCCAACAGGGAGAACAATGCCCTCCTGTTCCCTGGCAGCCTGGAGTCCTGGGAGTGAGGAGAGGCAGCCTGGGCCTCTGACTGGAGCCCAGACTCCACCATTCCCGGTTCTGTGGCCTTGCCTTCTGTCTGGGCTTCCCATTCCTCATCTGTAAAATGGGCACACAGCCATCCCTGCCCAGCTTTCAACCCTCCCACCCCACTTTCTGACCCGGCTTTGGAGGATCATCCTTCCCACCTTGTTTGGTTGACCATCAAGGTCTGTGGGCAGGCACATGACCCAAACATGGCCAATCAGACTTTCTCGTGGGAGAATCAGAAAGTGAAGGGGAACGAATGCTGAGACTGGAAACAGCTGGAGCCCCAAAGACCTGGCCGCTGGTTCCTGCTCCCCACGCCCCTGGCTCCTGCTCCCCGTGTTCCCAGAGCTGCTTGTTCCTGTCCTTTCCAAGTCCCAGCTGGTCAACTTTTCCTTCCAATACCTCGTCCCCACCTTTTCTTTTTCTTAAATTAGCCAGGGTTGGTTTCTGAGGCTTGAACAAACCCAAGTACTCTGCCTGATGCCAGCATGACAATTTCTGCTTCTAAAGCTGGTATGAGGGTCAACTGCTATGCACTAGAGTACAAACTGTAAAGTGCCATCCACAAGTGAGGAATTGTCCAGGCACTGGCACATCGCAGTTATGAACTTGGGCCTCAGAATCAGAATTTGATTCCCAGCTCCACCCCTTTCTTGCTGTGTGACCTTGGGCTGCTTGCTTCCCCTCTCTGAGCCTCAGTTTCCTCACCTGGAAAATGGAGATGATACTGGTATTAAGACCAGCTATATATGTTGTGGGTACCAGAGCAAAGTAAAATGATGGGGACCCTTGTTCAAAAATAATTAAGAATTTCAAGCTGGTGACAGGAGAGCACTAAGCCGAGCATGAGGCCATTCTAGGTGCAGGGGCCTATGTGAGTACCCAGGTCGCATGTCCATGAAGCTGGCCCTGACTGCATAGAGCTTGCTGTGAATGGGGCATCTTACCCAGGCTGGGCAAGGAGTGGAAAGCTGTGTCACTCTAATTCATATCTGGTTGCCTCCCAGAAAGCCCTGGAGAAGGTTTACAAAATGAGAATATAATAATATAATAGGTTTCATCCATTAAGCACCAAGTACGAAACAGGTACTTCACATACTACTTTATTCAGCTTCAGAATGGAGAAATTTCTTCTATTGCAAGTGACAGAAACTCAACCCAAACTGGCTCAAACAAGCAAACAAAAATAATTTAATGGTTCATGTGGTCAGGAGCATTCTGGCTTCAGGCATGGCTGAATCCAGGGGTTCAAATGATATCTCAAGAAACTGTATTTCCCTATCTGTTTGTTCTGCTGCCCTGTAAGTTGGTTTCATTCTCAGACAGGCTGTCTCCAGGCAGAGGCAAAAGTGGCCCCCCAGTATCCTGCCAGATCAGAAATCACAGGCAGGAAGTCCTTCTGACCACCAAATAAATGGTTAGGGAGACAGAGAACTCTCTCTGGTGTGTCTGGTATTAGTGGAGGGAGGTTGGGAGGCTATGAAAATAATGCTAATAGCCCACATTTATCCAAGGCTTTCCATACTTCCAGAGATTAACTCTTTTCATCCTCACAACCAAGTCCATTTGACACCTGGGGAAACGGAGGCACAGATAAGCAACATGCCTGAGGCCTTTTAAGTAGGGGGGGCGGGTGCCAGGCTTTGAGTTCACATAGTCTGGCCGTGGAGCCCAGGCCCTCTCACTCTAGCCTTCTGCGGACATGTAGGACATGTAGACATTGGGCCACGTGGTGGTCCATGCATCAGAATCTGGAGCTGTGAACCATGAGCGTGGTTGAATATCCACCAAAGATTTGTATTTTTTTTTTTTAAAGCAGTGAAATGTTTGTGTGTTTGAGATGAGATTTTTTTTTTTTTTTTAAACAGCATCTCACTCTGTTGCCCAGGCTGGAGTCCAGTGGCGCGATCTTAGCTCACAGCCTCCGCCTCCCAGTTCAAGCAATTCTCCTGCCTCAGCCTCCCAAGTAGCTGGGATTACAGGTGCCTGCCACCGTGCCCAGCTAATTTTTGTACTCTTAGTAGAGATGGGGTTTCACCATGTAGGCCAGGCTGGTCTTGAACTCCTGACCTCTGGTGATCCACCTGCCTCGGCCTCTGAAAGTGCTGGGATTACAGGCGTGAGCCACCGCGTCTGGCCAAGATGAGATCTAACATGATCTAACATGGAACAGACACAGGAGCTGATGCCTGGTGAAGCGGGGCTGGGGGATTATTGCCCTCTGGGGAGGTGCTGGGGTGGGAGGGAGAGGAATGGGGGTCACACAGGCTTGTTGCATTGTGATCTGAGACTATTGTACTTTTATTCTGCTTTTAAAAAAATTATTGCCATGTTCTTTGTGGCTTACTAGGTAGCCAGTGTTTGTGGTTCATTATGTTATTTTGATCTTCTATTTCCTTTTTTTTTTCTCTTGGTATTTCAAGAGCTGAGAGAAGTGACTTAAAATGTCCTTGCTCTATAACTATCTGTTGCTGTGTTATCTGGTGCATGGATGCTCACACCTTTATTTATTTTCATTTATTTATTTATTTTTTTTTTGAGACAGAGTTTTGCTCTGTCGCCCAGGCTAGAGTGCAGTGGCGCAATCTCGGGTCACTGCAACTCCTGTCTCTGGGGTTCAAGCGATTCTCGTGCCTCAGCCTCCCGAGTAGCTGGGATTACAGGTGTGTGCCACCATGCCCGGCTAATTTTTGTACTTTTAATAGAGACGGGGTTTCGCTATGTTGGCCAGGGTGGTCTTGAACTCCTGACTTCAAGTGATCTGCCTGCCTTGGCCTCCCAAAGTGCTGGGATTACAGGCATGAGCCACAGCACCCAGCCAATTTTCTTTCTAGTCTTTCTAATGTTTTCTTTATTTCTGTCTCATTTTTTTCCTCTTTTTCCATTTCTGTTAACCATGTCCTTGCCGTATTTTCTGCAGGGCTTATTTCCTTCCCCTCCAATTTTGTCTTCATTTCTGATATTTTTTTTCTTTCTACTTCTTTCCTGAGTGCTAACCCTTCACGTTCATTACCTCCTTTTGCCTGCCTTCTTCTTTTTGAGTTCTTCAATTTCCTTATTGTCCTCCTTCATAGAGGTAGTTGCTCCATTCAGTTCTCCTAAGATGTTTCTTTTTTCTTTTCTCTTCTCTTCTCTTCTCTTCTCTTTTCTTTCTTTAAATTTGAGACGAAGTTTCACTAGTTGCCCAGGCTGGAGTGCAATGGCGTGATCTTGGCTCACTGCAACCTCTGCCTCCCATGTTCAAGCGATCTCCTGCCTCAGCCTCCAGAGTAGCTGGGATTACAGGCAGCTGCCACCACACCCTGCTCATTTTTTGTATTTTTAGTAGAGATGGGGTTTCATCATGTTGACCAGGCTGGTCTTGATCTCCTGACCTCAGGTGATCCACCTGCCTCGGCCTCCCAAAGTGCTGGGATTACAGGCGTGAGCCACCACACCCAGCCTCCATTCAATTCTTTTTTGAATTTATGCCAATATGATTTGGATATAATTGTCATCCATTTTGTGTTAACACTTCCATCTATTGGTAGATTTTTCTGCTGTTTTCTGCATAATTTATCATAATATCTTTCTATCAAGGCTTTTACACTTTTTCAAAAACTTGTCATTGGAAGGGCTTGGTTTTCCTGGGTCAGCTATTTTGCTGATTGCTCCTATGGGTGTAAGGAAGAATTAGGGTAGCTTCATGGGCTCGGTAACTGTGGCTCTCCTCTGCTGCCACAGAGACAGACTGCTTCCTGCAGATATGTCTTCTCTCTGTAATTCTTCACTATACCTCCTCTGTTTCTCTGAACCAAACGAGATCCAGGAGAGCTTCTGCTGCTAACCATACTCACCCAAGCTACCACATTCATTTTTATAAATAAGGAACATAACTTTCATCTCGTGGCAAGCCCTCATCCCTAGGAAGTGTAGTTTTGCTGATGCTTTCTGAGATTTGCTATCACTGAGCCCACTCACCACTCCCATGTGGCTTCTGCCCTGTCTTAGCTGCTTCACACATACTCTGAAGCAGATGAATTATATGTCTCTCCTGGCTTTGCTAAAAGTGGAGTTTGTGGTTTGGTTTTGTTTATTTGTTTTTCCATTCTTCTTGATGCTCTGGTATAATTTCTAGAAGGAGAGGGTAAATGTGGCCTCAGGCAGCCATTTTTCTACCCCCACTATCTAACTGGATCCTCTTGAGTAACTCCGAGACATAATAAGCAAAGCAGCTATGACTGCCGTCCCATTTTCAAGATGAGAAGCCAGAAGTTCTGAGGTTCTTGGGGTGCTTCAGGGTGGCAGGAGCATCAGCACTTGGGGTCTGTCTGGGTGACGGATCAACATGGGTCTCTTTTCTCCTTGCCTTCCATGCCACGCTGGCTCTCAGGCAGGACAGCAGGGAGTTGAGGAGACTGAGGTCTGACTTCATCATTTTTTCCACTACAAAGTGCCAAGGCAGCTGGTTGGGAGCCACGAGGCCACCTGTCCCCCTGTCCTGGGAAAACCAAAGGATGAGAAGCTTGCTGGAGTCCCTCTCCTGCAGCACCCACCACCTCTGGCAGATAGCCTGGGAAGAGGGGCAAGACCGCTCCAGAACATCCTCTCACAGGCTAAGACGAGGTCCAGGTGGAATTAGCCTGGCAACGCTGAACGAAAGGCCGCCTAGCCCAGCCATGTTTGCATCTGGGTAGCTGCCCCCACCTCTGGGCTCTTAGCCAAGCACATTCCCTACATAATCCTGGCCCTCCTGGGGAAGGATGCTGGAGGATGGCTCCCCTGCAGCTGACATCCTTGCACTTTAGAGACCTTCAAATCTCCAAAAGCCCAGGCATGTGCCCATTCTTAGAGACAGTCAGCAGCAAGGCCTGGATGGCAGAAAAGAGGTCATTTCTTCCAACCCTCTGCCTCTGATTCAGACATGATTTCTCTTCCTGTATAAAAAAGACAAAGTGAAGAGGTTTTCTGTCTTTCATTTCTTCAGTAAAATTCTTTTTTTATCTTTAAAATGTTCTTTTTAAAATTTATTTATATATTTTTTATTATTATACTTTAGGTTTTAGGGTACATGTGCACAATGTGCAGGTTTGTTGCATATGTATCCATGTGCCATGTTGGTTTGCTGCACCCATTAACTCGTCATTTAGCATTACGTATATCTCCTAATGCTGTCCCTCCCCCCTCCCCCCACCCCACAGCAGTCCCCGGAGTGTGATGTTCCCCTTCCTGTGTCCATGAGTTCTCATTGTTCAGTTCCCACCTATGAGTGAGAACATGCGGTGTTTGGTTTTTTGTCCTTGCGACAGTTTACTGAGAATGATGTTTTCCAGTTTCATCCATGTCCCTACAAAGGACATGAACTCATCGTTTTTTATGGCTGCATAGTATTCCATGGTGTATATGTGCCACATTTTCTTAATCCAGTCTATCGTTGTTGGACATTTGGGTTGGTTCCAAGTCTTTGCTATTGTGAATAGTGCCACAATAAACATACGTGTGCATGTGTCTTTATAGCAGCATGATTTACAGTCCTTTGGGTATATACCCAGTAATGGGATGGCTGGGTCAAATGGTTAAAATTCTTGATAAAGAGGCCTGCACAGTGCTGGCAAACAAATACTTGGTAATATGCGCTGAAAGAATTACGCTTCATCTCTTTTGTTGTTGTTGCTGTTGTTGCTGCTGCTGTGTTTTGTTGTTGTTGTTAAGACAGGGTCTCACTCCGTCACCCAGGCTGGAGTGCAGTGGCACAATCTCGGCTCACTGCAACCTCTGCCTCCCGGGTTCAAGCAATCCTCCCACCTCAGCCTCCTGAGTAGCTGGAATTACAGGCGCACGCCACCATTCCTGGCTAATTTTTGTATTTTTAGTAGAGACGGGGTTTCACCATGTTGGCCAGGCTGGTCTTGAACTCCTGACCTCAAATGATCCACCCACCTCAGCCTCCCAAAGTGCTGGGATTACAGGCATGAGCCACTGCGCCCAGCCTTGCTTCATCTCTCTTTCTTTTCTTTTCTTTTTTTTTTTTTTGAGACAGAGTTTCACTCTTTTGCCCAGGCTGAAGTGCAGTGGCATGATCAACCCACGCCTTCTGGTTTCAAGTGATTCTTCGGCCTCAGCCTCCTGAGTAGCTGGGATTATAGGCACCCACTACTACGCCCAGCTAATTTTTGTATTTTTTAGTAGAGACGGGGTTTCACCATGTTGGCCAGGCTGGTCTCGAACTCCTGACCTCATGATCCTCCTGCCTCAGCCTCCCAAAGTGTTGGGATTACAGGAGTGAGCCACTGCACCCGGCCTAGCATCATCTCTTTTATTAAGTGCCTACTGCATGCACTAGACACAAGATCTTCTTGAATTCGTCCAACCACCATGGGAGGGGGGCCTTGTCGTCATCATCCTCTTGTACAGATGTACCAAGGCTCCAAGAGTAGAAAGCAGCCTATTCTAATTTAACTGGTACAAAGAACATTCAACCAAAAGGATTCTAAAAAGTTCAGAGATAAAGTATACCTTAGTCACTTCTTGTTGCTTAAGAAGATCTCAAAATCTCCATGACTTGTAAGAACACGTACATTTTTCTTCCTCGGACCTCTGCAGGTCAGCTAGGGGTTCTCTACTTCAGGCTGCAGGTTGAGCTCAGGTTTGCTCTGTGGGTCATGGCTCAAGGCAGAAACCAAGGTCAAGTGGAAATATGTGATTCCTCGTGAAACCTCTACTCAGAACTGCCAACTGGTCATTTCTTCATCCTCCACTGATCAAATTGAGTCACAGGCCCGAGTCCACCACCACTGAGTAGGGAGATATTATTCTCTGCCCATAGTGGGAGGCACCGCAACCCTGCAGCCAAGGGCGTGAATGTGTAATTCTGATATAGGGAGTGGGTAAGAATTGGAGACTATGATCTAATCTACTGCAGCACAGTTCCAGGGGTGGCTAATTAATTGTGTGACTTAGCAAAGATTCTCCTCAGGCTCCAAGGTGGCTGCCACAGCTCTGACCCAATCTCTGGCCACTCACACCCTACGCTGAGGTGTGGTGATAGCGTGACCAACCTTCCTGGTTTACCCAGGACCGAGAGGTTTCCCAGGATGCGGAGCTCTCAGTGCTAAAACTGGGAAAGTCTGGGCAAACCAGGATGCGTTCGTCACTTGACGTGTGTAGCAGATTGTTTCTGAATGTTTGGGGGTAACTGGGGCAACATATGAGTGTGTGTGTGAGAGTAGTGCATGTGTGTGTGTGAGTGTGTTGTATATGAGTGTATGTGTGGTGTTATTCCACAGCCCAAGACAGCAAACAACTAAACACTCAGTATGACACATCACCAATAGAAATGGTCATTTATTGTCTCCTAATTCCATGGGGGATGTCACACTGCGACAGGCCCCCAGTCTGCCCTCATGTCGGCCTTGTCTTTGCCCCCTCTTCCAGGCTGCCCCCTAAAACTCTGTTGTCCTTCCTTAATTCTACAGAGCAATTTTGTTCAACATCCCAACTCCAAACCTATTTTGCATACCCCAAATGTTTAAACCACTGGCCCTTGGCACAACTAGACTGCAGGGCTAAAAATCGGGGGGCAGGTGTGTGCTGTTGGTCTATGCAGTGTTTTAAAATAATTGGAGCCATTATTTCTGGCTTCTCTTGAGTCTGGAAATCTGACCACACTAGGCATGTATTTCTACGTGGCTTTAGTTGGCTGGAACTGCTAGAAGCTGCTTCCTTTTGGATGGGGCAGCACTCTCTAGTTTTCCACTGTTCCCATCCCTCCCTGTTGCCTTCCTGCTATGACTGGCTCACTTCATTCATTTGCAATACTTGCTCGAAGACTTGAGTTTACCACTTTAGCAGTAAACTTTCTTTCTTTAGCAGCACAAAAACACCAGAAACGTTGCAGTTTGGGTCTCTCCTTCCCCTCCACCTCTCAACCTCATTTAGCTTCTATAAGTGGAAGAATTTATTCTTGCATTGTTCCAATTTTAGACGGCAGCTGTGCTTCCTTTTGTGGCTGTAGCAGCCATGAAAACACACCTCTTGGACCTCCCTTGGGGGAGTCTGATTGACAGATACGCCATGCTCCCCAGGGTTTTCTCCTAGCCAATCACTGGGGGAAGCAGGCTTGTTCTTGGGAGACATAGGACTCCTCAGGAGGCTCAAGGACAACCTGTTAGCCTTGAACTAACTTTCCTTTCCTTTCCTTTCCTTTCCTTTCCTTTCCTTTCCTTTCCTTTCTTTTCTTTTCTTTTCTTTTCTTTTCTTTTCTTTTCTTTTCTTTTCTTTTCTTTTCTTTTCTGACACAGTTGCTCTGTCACCCAGGCTGGAGTGCAGTGCTGCAGTCTCAGCTCACTGCAACCTCTGCCTCCTGGGTTCAAGCAATTCTCCTGCCTCAGCCTCCCAAGTAGCTGGGATTATAGGTGCCGGCCACCACACCTGGCTAATTTTTTGTATTTTTAATAGAGACAGGGTTTTCACCTTGTTGGCCAGGCTGGTCTTGAACTTCTGACCTCAAGTGATCCACCCACCTCAGCCTCCCAAAGTACTGGGATTACAGACATGAGCCACTGTGCCTGGCCAGACTTGACCTTTCTAAGAATGCACTGCAGCCCACGGTCCCTTCTTTCCTCTGTCCCTTCCTTCCATTTGTCCTCCTTTCTGTCCCTTTCTCCCAGCCCTCTCTGGCTCCCTCTTCATTTTACTCCCTGGCACTCCCTCAATAAGCCTTTAGTATATCTCATCTCATCTTGGCTCTCCTGGAGGACCTGCTTGTAACAGATTTGGAAAAATCAAAAGGTAGAGAAAGAGAGGCAGGTAAACAGCATGAGCAAAGGTGTGGAGGTGGGAAGGCCCAGGGTGTGTTTGCAGCACCACGGAGTAAGTTAGCTTGTCCTAAGAAGACATCAAATTCCCATGCTCTAGCTTATCAAAGGAAGTACTATGTGACCTTGGGTGAAGTGACTCTTTCTGGACCTCGATTTCACCATCTGTGAATTCGGAATAATTTTACTACCCATTTTATAGGTTCTTTGTGGGGAATAAATAAATTATTATGAAAAAGTGTTTCAGATGGCTTAAGTTACTAACTAAAGTTAGAGCTATCATTACAAAAAAATATTTAAAACTGCCTCTCTCTGTTGGGACTGGTTTTTAGCCTTGAAGAAGGCAATACACATAATATTTTCCTTTCCGGACACAGTTTATTTGTAGCCTTTAGGATGCAGACATGCATCAGACCTGATCCTCGGAAGAGAGAAAGCAGGGGTGTAGGGTAGGAGGGCTCCTTTTCCCAGGCAAAATTCCCGTGTTCTAATTGGGCTGGATCTTGACATTACTCTCAGAACCCCACAGTGGCCACGGAAGACAGCAGAGACTTGGTGAGATGGGAGAGTTGCCTGGATGTCTTGTTTCTACTGCACAGTGAACATCTGAACACACTGAGGCTCCTACAGGGAAATGTCTGGATGCTCGTCCCTGGGAGAATAAAATTTTCCCAGGGGTCCAGCTGACGTATGAGCTTCCCTTCCCCAGAGGAGGGCTTAGATGCCAGAGTTGGAACCTCTCTGGGCGGCTTCCTGCTATCACCACTACCAGCAACATGCCCATTACACAAGTAAAGTAGTTGAGGCTCACAGATTAAGCGACTTGCTTAGGTTTATATGGAAAGCAAAACTTGCTTTTCAAATCCTTGCGTATTCCAGCCCTTTTGCCATGGGCTAGAGGGGTCTTCCTTGGGATGATCTTCCCTCATCTTCATTCTGAGGCCATATCAGATCTGTCCTCAGCAGGGTCCTTTCAGTCCTCCCAGGGCAGGGGAATTTGGAATTTCCTCTATTTTTCAAGGCCTGCCTGTTCCTCCAAGATGCTATAGCCAGAGGGTTGGATGTCCTATCAGCCTGATAAAGATAGAAAGCCTACACCGTAAGAAAAGTAAAAATAATAAGACAAAGCAACACTTTTGAATTTTCGCATGGGCCAGTCCTGCAGAGGTGCCCCAGATGCGTTATTGCCTAATTTGGTCCTCCCCTCAGCCATATCTAGAAGGCGCCTCAGTTGGGAATGTCTTTGGCTGCAAGTATTAGAAAAATCTGACTCATGATGTCCTAGCACAGACATGGGGTTAGCTCATTAAATGAGAAATCTGTAGGCAGGTGGTTCCAGGGATGGTGATTCTGCAGCTCTGGTTTGGGGCTCTGCAGTTTTCTTGGCCTTCCCTCATAACACTACAGCCCCCCTCAGCTCCCCCACTAGTCACATTCCCACACAATTGCCCCCAAAGCAGAAGAGAAGGCAAATAGGAAGGAAACACATTTTTCTAGAAGCCCCCAACAGATATCTGGAAGGTGCCCACCTCAGGACAAATCACTAGCAAAGGTGGATTTCCTGGACCGGCTCAGACCCATGGCGGGTCATTCTCTGGGAAGGGGGCCTGGCCACTTTCCTAGACACATGCTGACTCCTGAACAAATCCAGGAAGAACCAGAGGCTCACATTCATCTCCCTTTGGCGTGTGAGCAGCTGCCTCTCCTTCCCTGGGAGGATTTTGTCTATGGGTTGAGAAAGGAAGAGAGTATCTGGGAGAGATATTTGTACTGAGGTGATATTGGTCTGCACTGAAGCCAGGGGTGGGGAGTAGAAGAACTAATATTTATTGAGCACCTATTGTATACCAGACCCTGTGCTGGGTGATTTCATTCTCTTTTCATTTAATTCAGTTATCACAGCAGCCCCATGAGGAAGGAACTGTTCTTCCCATTTTTCAGATGAGAAAACTGAGACCAAGCCTGATCACAGATAATGGAGAGGAGCGGAACTGGCATAAGCGCTAATTGCGGTTAACTTTCCCTGATGCTCATGGTGTGACAGGCACTCACATAGGTGTACCCCGTGGACTAGGTCGTTTGTTCCTGACCTCAACTCCATGAGGTTCTCTTTTCCCCATGCTGTCAATGAGGAACCCCAGCTTGGGGAGGTGGAGCAGTCTGCCTGGGGTCACAAAGCTGAGGATCGGGCAAGCCCTGTGAACCCCACTGCTAGCAGACAGCCCTTTGGAGCTCCCCAAATTTGGAGAAAATCCTCTGGGCCCATTCTACGGCCTTTTTGGGATTGCTGGCTTCTCTGGCAGATAAGCTGGAAAAATAAACAAGAGGTTCAGAAAACTCCTTTTGCCTCTTGCTGTTCTGAATGCTGAGGCCACAAGGGGGTCATCCAGCTGCCTTGACAGCCAACATTAAGCAGGCAAATAAATGAATCTTTAATATGATAGCAGGACATGTGAAGTACTGCCAGAAAAAAAAAAAAACTATCAAAAAAACAAACAAACAAAAATCAGTAAGAGGGGATGACTGTTTTAGACCACGTAGCCAAAGACAGCTTCTCTGCAGTGACAGCTGAGCAGAGACAGAGGGACTGGGGACATGGTGGAAACAGCAGGCTGTGCGAAGAATGCTCCGAACAGAGGGAACAGTACGTGCAAAGGCCCTGCAGTGGGACCTCTAGGGAAAGATGGGGAGATCAGTGTGACTGGAGCAGAGTGGGTGAGGGAGAGAGTCGGGGGCATGGGGTCAGGGAGGTAAAGGTGAGAAGGGGTGGATCTTGCTGGTTCTTGAAGGGCCTTGTCAGGACTCTGGCTGATAAGGATGGAAGCCAGGAGACCAGGAGGAGCAACAGCTTCTCCAGAGCTCTGCTGGGACTATGGAATGAAACGTGCCTAAGCTCACCTGGCACTGAATGGGTGGACACAGGACTAGAACAAGACCTCCTGGGTCTTAGCTCCAGGTTCAGCCCATGGTTTCATAAAACTTAGTGTGCCAAGCACTCAACAGTTTGCGATTCCTTTTATTGTCAAGCTCTTATCACTTCCTCACAACAGCCCCAGAGGTAAGCAAAACTCTGCCCTCTCTGCTTCCAGATAATGAGGTGGGCTCAGAGAGGTTGAGCTACCTGCCCAAGGCTTCCCAGGGTGGGAATGGGGATGGTGGGGGCAGGGGGGTGGAGCGAGGCTGGATTGATCCCCAGTTCTAATCAGCACCCTGGGGTGGTAACTTGCAGAGCTGCGGGCACAGGGGGCTGGAACACCAAGCACCAGGTAGCGATGACAATGGCCACCACATCCGGAGGCCCTAACATGCACCAGGTAGAGGATGCATACTTCACGGGCACTATCTGTCCCCAAAGCAGGTGAGGATGAGGGGACTCCCTGAGACACCCTTGTACCCCCTGCCCAATAGTTACTGAAGATACTGTAGGGTGCGATATAATCCAGCCCAGCCCTCCCAGCCCAGACCACAGAATGGAAAACTCCAGGTCTCCAGCACGCCTGGGTGGGGGATGGGGTGAGGAGGAGCGTTGGGGGGTGCCCTCTGTCTAGGTGGAATGTGGAATGTGGAATGTGGTGGGAAAGCTCCTCGTGACCCCCTTACACTCCTCCTCCATGTTCGTCCCCTCCCACCACATTTTCTTCTCCCACACTGCCCCCTCCTCGCCATACCTCCTTCGCTGTTTCCCCATCGCCCCTCCGTCTTCCCAGATTCCCTCCCCTTCCCTTCCCTAAAAGTCCTCTCCCATCTTCCCCATCCCTCTTCCCTCCCCACATATAATCTCTTCCTTCCTGTACATCCTCTCCCTCTCCCCTCCCTTCCATCACCCCCCAGTCCACCACATCCCCCTCCGTCCCCCATCTATCTCCTTTCCCCTTGATCACTCCCCAGCCCACCACATCCCCTCCGCCCCCCTCCCCTCCCTCTCCCCTCCCCTCCCCTCCCCTCCCCTCCATCCCACATTTTCCATCCAGGCCTGAGCTGCGGGGAGCGGGGGTTCTCCCAGAGCGCCCCGGGCCGACCCCTGCGGACCTCGGAGGGCCCCATCACCCCCCCTCCACCCCGCCCCAAAGCGGGCCGGGGTGGGCGGAGTGGGAGGGGCGCGGCGGGTGGGGGCGGGGAACTTTACCTGGGAGTGGGCCAGGCCGCCAGCCCCGCCGGCCCCGCCAGCCCCGCCAGCCCCGCCAGCCCCGCGATGGCTTGGGCCGCGCTCCTCGGCCTCCTGGCCGCGCTGTTGCTGCTGCTGCTACTGAGCCGTCGCCGCACGCGGTGAGTGTCCTGCTCCGCTCGGCCCCGCCAGACAAAGGGGGCGGCTCCCGCCCGGGCTGCAGCCCAAGGGTCTCGGAGCCCGCGGCTGGCCCGGCCCGAGTCCCGCTCCGGTATCCCGGGCAAGGCGAGACCCTCGGAGGTGGGAGTCCCGGGGCCCCGCACCCAGGGGAGGGGGCCAGGACGTGCGGCCCCTGCCAAGAAGGTGCAAGGTGGGAAGGTGCGGGGTCCGGTAGGTCCCCCGGGGCGAATCGCCCACCGCGACAAGTCCGGGTCTGGCCCTTAGAGCGACGGCAGGGATCTAGGAGGGGGTTTCAGGTGAGGACCGAGGGTTTGTGGGCGGGGAGCGGTCCTGGGACAGCCTCGGCGTGGCCCGGGTGGAAGAAGCGCTCTCCACTCTCCGGCCTCTGCCTGCACCCGGCACCCACCCACGCGCTGTCAACCCCTGCCTTGCTTTGGGCAGTCCTGTAGGGGTAGCCTCGCTCCTCAACCCACTACACAGATGGGAGTGTTGAGCCAGTGGAGTGTAGAGCCCCTGGGGGATGTCTTGACCATGCCCTGGAACCACCCACCCCGGGATTCCCCGTCTGGAAGAGGGCGGTCGGTGGGCTTAGTAATTTCATTTGCCAGGGAGAAACTGAGGCCTGTGAAGTCTCTACCTTCCCCTGAGGTCCCACAGCCTGGATAGAACGGAGCCGGGGTCAGATGTCACAGCTTTCTGGTCCCAAAGGTTTTCCAGCTCCATTGAGCATCTGTGATTTAGGAGAAAAAGTAAAGACAGCCTCAAATCAAGGAGACAGCTATAGCTGTCCTTTCCATAAAATATTTTTAAGTTAACTTGAATTGCATGAGGAATAGCTGAATACATTCGACTTAAAACAAATATTTATCCTGTTATAGATAAGACCGAAACCCCTTAACCCTCCCCCAGCCCCTGAAGTCTAGTCATCTCTCCCTCTCTGGGCCTCTCCTGTTGCTCAGTCTGGGTAGACCCTTCCATATTTAAAAAATATATACTTTTTATTTTAGACTAGTTTGGGATTTACAGAAAGTTGCAAAGATAGTACAAAAAGTTCCTGTATTTCTCTCACCCCGTTTTCCCTATTGTTAAGATCTTACATTGTTATGGGACATTTGTCGCCACTAAAAACCAACACTCGTCCGTTACTCTTAACTACACTTCAAACTTTACGGGATTTTATCCAGTTTCCCATTACTGTCCTCTTTTGTTCCAGGATCCGGCCCCAAGTTACTACACTGCCTTTAGTTTTCATACCTCCTCAGTCTCCCAGATGTTTTAAAAATTACTCTTACCTACGTAGACATGAGCTTGTAGCTAATACACAGCCATGTAAGAGAGAGTTAGTTTACATTCGTGTCTGAAAATTCCGGAAAACTTGGGAACTTTTTGATTTTTAAACAATATGTTAGTTGAATATTCAAACAATAGGCTCACTGTATTTTTCTTCAACCTCCAGACATCTTTTCAGCTGAAATTTACAACTATGTAGTCAATCATTTGCCTTAAAACAGAAAAGGAAAACACAGTGAATAAATGTCTCAGTGAAGAAATGAATTATTTTTCCTGTCAGGCTTTCTCAATATACTGTATAGAAATGTTTTCAGACATTATGTTGCTTGCTCTTTTCACTCCAGATTTTAGTTTTGACATCTGTTCTTTTTGCTACAAGCAGATCTTTTTGCTACATGGAGATCGAATCCATTCTTTTGATCCTCTCTGGAGTCTTCCATCATGTGAATAAGTTGTGGGCTTTTTTTTTTTTTTTTTTTTTTTTTTTGAGCTGGAGCTTCGCTCTTGTTGCCCAGGCTGGAGTGCAATGGCACGATCTCGGCTCATCGCAACCTCCGCCTCCTGGGTTCAAGCGATTCTCTTGCCTCAGCCTCCCCAGTAGCTGGGATTACAGGCATGTGCCCCCATGCCCAGCTAATTTTTGTATTTTTAGCAGAGACAGGATTTCTCCATGTTGGCTAGGCTGGTCTCGAACTCCTGAGCTCAGGTGATCCGCCTGCCTCAGCCTCCCAAAGTGCTGGGATTACAGGCACGTGCCACCATGCCTGGCTAATTTTTTTGTCCTTTTAGTAGAAATGGGGTTTTGCCATGTTAGCCAGGCTGGTCTCGAACTCCTGACTCTCAGGAGATCTGCCCATCTCGGCCTCCCAAGGTGCTGGGATTACAGGCATGAGCCACCACGCCCTGCTGAGCCTTTGATTTTTATACCTGTGGGCACCTTGGAAGGGTCAACAGTGGGTAATGGGGAGAAGTGTGGGAATGAGGGTCTCTGGCAGCTTGAGGGCAGGTGCACGGACCCTGGGGACCCCAATTTAGATCCCTAATCTCACTTTCTCCTTCCAGCTCAGCTAGGGACACTCTGATTATCTCCATTTTACACAGGAGGAAACAGGCTCAGAAAGGCTAAGCAACTTGCTCAAGGTCTGTCTGGATTAAAACTCCGGACTGTAAGAATTTTTAGCTTTTACTTTTAGAGATAGGATCTCACACTGTGGCCCAGGCTGGAGTGCAGTGTACGATTATAGCTTACTGGAGCCTTGAACTCCTGGGCTCAAGTGATCTTCTCATCTTAGCCTCCTGAGTAGCTGGGACTACAGGTGTGTGCCACCATGCCCAGTTAATTTTAAAAATTTTATAGAGATGGCATCTTGCTATGTTGTCCAGGATGGTCTCAAACTCAGCTCAGGTGATACTCCCACTGCAGCCTCCCAAAGTGCTAGAATTACCGGTGTGAACCACCACGCCAGTAATTCTGGCTTTGCAAGAATTTTTAATTCACAGGAAGAATGAATTCTCATTCTTCCCACACATTATACTGGTAATCTGAACACTCAAAAGTCTTAGAACCATGTGACCTTAAGATACTAAGAGATGCAACTACAAGCAAAAGATTCTTAAAGAAGGACAATGGCTGGGCGGGAGGATCACGAGGTCAGGAGATCGAGACCATCCTGGCTAACACGGTGAAACCTCGTCGCTGCTAGAAAAATACAAAAAAAATTAGCCGGGCGTGGTGGCAGGCGCCTGTAGTCTCAGCTACTCAGGAGACTGAGGCAGGAGAATGGCGTGAAACTGGGAGGTGGAGGTTGCAGTGAGCTGAGATGCGCCACTGCACTCCAGCCTGGGCGACAGAGTGACTCCGTTTCAAAAAAAAAAAAAAAGGACAAACAAGTGAAACAAGTGGGTGACCCTGATGCCGTGTGAATGGTGATTCAGTTTGGGTTGAAATAAGCAAGGCTCTCCAGTTCCCTTCTCTCATTTCTTTATCCTGACCAAGCCTTGAGGTAACTTCCATCACCCTTATCATACAGCTGAGGTTTAAAAAGATGAAGTGACTTTCCCAAGGTCATGCAAAAATTATATTCTACATCTAGGCCCCTCCAAAATTCATGCTTATCCCAGTAAGAAACCACTACTTCTGGGAGTGAGCAACTCCGTCTTTACCTCTAGAATTTAATTTAAAACTTTTAAATTAGGAAACATTTCAACTATACAGAAAAAGAAAAAGAATACAATAAGAACTCCCATGTACCCATACCTTGATTTGACAGTTATTAACATTGCTTTAAAAATATTAGGCATAGGCTGGGCGCGGTGGCTCATGCCTGTAATTCCAGCACTTTGGGAGGCTGAGGCAGGCCGATCACGAGGTCAGGAGATCGAGACCATCCTGGCTAACACGATGAAACCCCGTCTCTACTAAAAATACAGAAAATTAGCCGGGCGTGGTGGCGGGCGCCTGTAGTCCCAGCTACTCAGGAGGCTGAGGCAGGAGAATGGGTGAACCCGGGAGGTAGAGCTTGCAGTGAGCAGAGCTTGCGCCACTGCACTCCAGCCTGGGCGACAGAGCGAGACTCTGTCTCAAAAAAAAAAAAAAAAAAAAATTAGATGTCATGATATTCCACCCTTGAATATTTCAGAATGCATATAAAAATGATAACTACAATTCTATTTTCTTGCCTGAGAATATAAAAAGATAATTCTTAATATCATCTAGTTCCCAGTTCAAATTCAAATTTCTGCAATTACAGCAAGAATTTTCAAGCCCCATTCAGTGAACATGAGGGCGGTGAGCTGAGAGTTAGGAGTATGGCTTGTGGGCCCCTTGAGGCTAATTGATTTGGCTTGTGAGTATCAGAAACATTCTTCTGCTTCCCAGGCCTCAGTTTATCTGAACTTCCAGGTGGCTCATGGAGGTGGTCTCTCAAGCCCCAGCCATGTCGCCAGGCTGCTGCATCTCTTTCTTTGGGCTTGTGTGACCACCACAGGGAGCACTGAGAGAGCTCTTTTGGTTGGGAGGCTCCTTTTCTGGGGGTCCAGAAGGCATAGTGGCATCAAGCGAGGGTCCCTGTGGCCCAGTGGCTGGTCTGGGCCCTTGCAGGATGCAGAATTTGTAGGCACGAATAAATCTGTCTAATTCTAACATGCACTGACCAGAGGTCACCCAACATTGGCCCATGACTGGATTCAGCCCTGGATGGGCTGGGTTTGTGCTATGTGGGACAAGGGGAGAAAATTGGGGGATTCCATACACAAAAATCTAGATTTCCAACTTCTTCTGAAAAATGGGAAGATCTAGCAATACTTTCCTGGGACTCAGTGGTAGCACCCTCTCTAAACCTTGCCACAGTCCCCACTACTCCCTATTGCCTCTCCAGCATGCAGCTACTCTAATTACCACTGTACTTCCTCTGCTGTTTTTTCCTGTGTTGAGAAATAATTCTGTGAATTTGTGTCTATTTCAAAAACCAGAAAACAAAAACTAGGGCAAAGCCATGTGCTTTTTCTGCACAGTGGTAGCAGTGCGGGGCAGGTATGGAAGAGCATCTGGGAAACCCTGTTAATGGCAGACTGAAAACCCTGGAGGCCTGTGGGTGAGCCCTGGGGGAAGAGTGGGTTAGCAGGTTAAACAGAATTTTGGGTTGCTCCAGCCCAGCTGGGCAACTAAGCCCCCTTTTTTTCCCCATCAAATCCTCCCAGAGCTTAAGGCCCTGCATTGAGTTGAAATGATTGAACAGAGAGGTTGGGCAGTCTACCCAACATTGCACAGCTGAACCATGCCAGCCTCTGCTCTGGACAATCTAGAAGATGGACTCTGTGTCAGGTGCTTAACCTACACTGGCTTTCTTAATCCTCTCAGCAACTCTGGGAGGCAGGTGCTGCCCATTGAGCACCGACTGCATACATGATTCATTCAGACCAGGCACTGTTCTCAGTGCTGGAGTGAACAACACGTCCTCCCTTCATGGCTCTTCCCTCTAGTGAAGATGCGATACGTCAGGGGGCATGGAGGCGGGTGACATCCCATCCTTGACTCCTTTTCCTGGTTCACAAAGGGTCAAGTGGGAGAGAGATCCAGGGCAGGCGACAGGGGTCAGTGAGTGAGGAATAGGCCATTTTTAGAGGAACCCACATGATGGGGCTCTGGTCGGGAATCAGAAAAGACGCCTTGGGATCTGACCCAGGGTGGGCAGGAAACCCGCTGTGTGGGCAGGAGCCGGGGATGGAAAGGTCAGGGCCCACCGCCCTGCCTGCCAGGGCCTGGCAGTGCCTAAGAAAAGTGAGAGTGTCCGTGGGTGGGGCTAGACCCCACAGTCCCCAAAACAGAGCCTCCTTCGCCCCCGCAGGCCACAGGCTGAGTCACCCTGGAATGTGGCCACGGCCTGAGTTGGATTGAGGGCCCAAGTCTGGAGGAGCCAACATCAGGGGTCAGGCGCCTGGGCTCCGGGCTTCCTGCCTTTGTCTGCACCTCCTTGGGACTTTTCCGGGGAAAGAGGAAAGCTGCCAGGAATAACACCTGGCTCGCTGGGGAGCTCCGGCCCCAGCCAGGAGAAGGGCAGGGAAAGGAAGCCTGCTCTCGCCTGCAAGATGATTTAGGAGAAAATTTCAGGGCCTGTGTTTGAGTAGGTCTCTGGAATATCTCTGCAAAATGGAGGTGAAAATGCCCACTTAGGGTGACTGGGGACCAGGGTAGTGTCAAGAGGGTGGGCACTGCAGCCAGACCTGTCTGGATTGGAAACCTAAGTCCTCTATGTTGGGCCCTCTGGCATGTGACTTAGCCCTCTGCACCTCAGTTTCCTCCTCTGTTAAATGGGCCTGGCAGTAATAATTGCTTCATCATAAGGTTAGGGGGAGGATTCATTCAGTCACTGGGATAAAGTCCATCAGGGTTCATTAAGTGTTAGCCATTATTTCCAAACAAGGAAACGTTTGGAAAATGCCAAGTATAGCACCTGATGTGTAGTTGGCACTAGGTAAATGGTGCCCAGGAATCTTACT
The DNA here is from genome assembly GCF_009828535.3 of Hylobates moloch. Classification (NCBI taxonomy): domain Eukaryota; kingdom Metazoa; phylum Chordata; class Mammalia; order Primates; family Hylobatidae; genus Hylobates; species Hylobates moloch. Next base: position 11,232,522 of record NW_026652296.1, read on the forward strand.
GCTCCTGCTTCTCAGCTGCTCCCCAGCTACTAGGTGCCAGGTGCTCTGTAACTCCCCCCATCCTTGTCACAGCCCAATGCAGTCAGTAGCATTATTGCTCCCATTTTATATATGAGGAAATAGAGGCATGGAGAAGTTAAGTCACTCAGCCAGCAAGAAGCGTGGCTGGGATTTGAAGCCAGGAAGTATCGTGCTAAAGTTTGGGCTCATCATGACCATGCCCTCCTGCCTCTTATGCAAAAATCACTGCTCCTGGGTCCAGTCTGCCAGGCTCTGACCTGGGCTGGAAGGGGGCTGCCATGAACCAGTTATTCCAAGGCTACTTGGGCAGCACGACACGTGGAGACTTCAGGAGAAGTGGCCTTAGCCCAGGGGCTCACAAAAAGATGAGGCACAAGGAAAGGCCCCGCCCCTCCTTAGACTCACAGAGCTCAAATTTGCAAGTCTCCTCTTTGACTAGAGAAGCCGGGATGGGCTGGGGAGAGGAGGGAATGGTTGGGAGAGGCACTTCCTAGGCCCTCAAATTTCATCTTTGGTTCTGCTCCCATCTTTCCCAGCCTTAGCCCTCAAATCTGGCCATTTGCTCCTGTCCACCATCTGTCCCACCCTTTGGGTTATATTGGGGGCAGCCAGGTAGAGGGAAAGAGGGAGCAGGAGACAGGGGCAGAGGGAAGTAGAGAGGGAGCGGGAAAGGAGGAAGAGAAGTGGCTGCTTCCCTGAACTGCTGGGTGTGGAACAAAAGGCCCTGTGCTGAAAGTGGGAGACTCAGATGTTAGGTCTGGCTCCCCGGGGACCATGGCCATTGCTTCCACCACATTGCCCTCCTGGGGGGTCACAGTAGTTCCCTGACACACCTTCCTTCCTCTTGTCTTTCTCTGGTATGACCCTTTAAAGGCGTGGTCACATCACTTACTGGCTCCTGCTTCAAACCCTCCAGTGGATCCCTGCCACACGTGGCATAGGAGACAGACGCTCACTTTGGCCTTGGTCCCCGTGGTCCACAAAGTCATCTCCAGCATCATCGCCTACGTCTCGCCCCCCATTCTCCACTCCAGCCACGCTAGCTCCTGCTGTCTTGAAAACCTCGCCGAGCATGCTCCCACCCCAGTGCCTTTGCACTTGCTGTTGCCTCTGCCTGTAACACTCTCCTCCCTGCCCCTCCCAGAGCACTCCCTTCGCATCCTTCTGGTCTTTGCTCACGTGGCATCTCCTGAGGAGGCCCTCCTTGACCACCTTCTGTAAACTAGCCCCCCTCACTGTCTCACACCACCTTGCTTTCTTTTTTCTTTAATGGAATATAATTCATATCCCATTAAGTTCACCCTTTTGGGCTGGGCATAGTGGCTCATGCCTGTAATCCCAGTACTATGGGAGGCCGAGACAGGGAGTGCTTGAGCCCAAGAGTTAAGATCAACCTAGGCAACACATCAAGACCCTGTCTCTATAAAAAATAGAAAAAAAAAAGTCAGGTGTGATGGCGTGTGCCTATAGTGCCAGCTACTCGGGAGGCTGAGGCTGGAGGATTGTGTGAGTCCAAACGTTTGAGGTTATAGTCAGCTATGATCATGCCACTGCACTCCAGCTCCCCTTTTAAAGTGTATAATTCAGCCAGGCACGGTGGCTCACACCTGTAATCCCAGCACTTTGGGAGGCTGAGGCAGGTGGATCACGAGGTCTGGAGTTCAAACCAGCCTGGCCAAGATGGTGAAACCCATCTCTACTAAAAATACAAAAAATTAGCTGGGTGTGGTGGCGGGCACCTGTAATCCCAGCTACTCGGGAGGCTGAGGCAGAGAATTGCTTGAACCCAGGAGGTGCAGGTTGCAGTGAGCCAAGATTGCGCCATTGCACTCCCCCCTTGGCGACAGACCAAGACTCCATCTCAAAAAAAAAAAGAAAAAAAAAGTGTATAATTCAATGGTTTCTAGTATATCTACCGGGTTGTGCAATCATCACCATCATCTAATTCCAGAATATTTTCATCACCCCTAAAAGAAACCATGTACCCATTAGCAGTCACTCCCCATTTCCCCCTCCTCCAGCCCTGGGCAACCGCTAATCTACTTTCTGTCTCTATTGATTTCGCAATTCTGGACAGTTCATATAAATGGATTAATACAATATGTGGCCTTTTGTGTCTGGCTTCTGTCACTGGGCTTAATGTTTTTAAGGTTCACCCACATCGTAGCATGAATCAGTACTTCATTCCTTTTTGTGGCTGAATAACGTTTCATGGCATTGATACATCACATTCTGTTTATCCATTCGTCACTCAGTGAACACTTGAGTTGTTTTCACTTTTCAGCTATTATGAATAATGCTGCTATCACCCGAAAGCGGTCCTGATCCAGACCCCAAGAGAGGGTTCTTGGATCTCATGCAAGAAATAATTTAGAGTGAGTTCACAGAGTAATGTGAAAGAAAGTTTATTAAGAAGGTAAAGGAACGAAAGAGTGGCCACACCATAGACAGACCAGGGCGTTCCCAAAGGCAAGAGGAGGAATGTGTCTGCCTTACGCACAATTCTTCTTGTTTATATAGAAGATAAAAGTCATGGGAGAGATGTGCTCTACCACAAGGGCTGGTGACAAAGGATTGTTACCTACTGTCTTCCATAAGAATCTATATTATTATCTTTAAAGCAAAACTTATTCTTAAACTAAGAAGTCTTTTGTTCATAAAATATTGGGACATCAGGATGTTTCCTGGGTCTGGTCTGTTAAGTCCTGGATCTGTTAAGTCTTGGGTCTGTTGGGCAAGCATTATTAACCTGTTCCCTTGATGGTAAACATCCTGCGCTTAAGAATGCCTAGCTTCCTGGCCGAGCATGGTGGTTCATGCCTCTAATCCCAGCACTTGGTGAAGCGGAGGCAGGTGGATCACCTGAGATCAGGAGTTCGAGACCAGCCTGACCAACATGATGAAATCCTGTCTCTACTAAAAATACAAAACTAGCCGGGCATGGTGGTTCATGCCTGTAATCCTAGCTACTTGGGAGGCTGAGGCAGGAGAATCACTTGAACCTGGGAGGCGGAGGTTGCAGTGAGCCGAGATCGCGCCATTGCACTCCAGCCTGGGCAATAAGAGTGAAACACCACCTCAAAAAAAAAAATTGCCCAACTTCTTCCTGGGATTGCAGCCCAGCAGGTCTCAGCCTCATTTTACCCAGCTCCTATTCAACATGGAGTCGCTCTGGTTTGAACGCCTCTGACACTGCTTACGAATAATAGTGTATACATTTGTATAAGATCAAACGTTTTCAATTCTTTGGGGTATATTGCTGGGTCTTGTAGTAAGTCCATACTTGACATTTTGAAGAACTGCCAGACTGCGTTCCAAAGCAGCTGCATGATTTTACATTCTCACCAGCAATGTATGAGGGTTCTCATGTCTCCACATCCTTGCTAACACTTATTTTCTTCCTTTTTTTGGTAGTGGGGACAGGGTCTCATTCTCTTGCTTAGGTTGTAGTCCAGTGGCACAATCACAGCTTATTATAGCCTCCACCTCCCAGGCTCAAGCGATCCCCCAACCTCAGCCTCCTGAGTAGCTGAGACTACAGGTGCACACCACCACACCTGGCTAATTTTTGTATTTTTTGTAGAGACAGGGTCTCACCGTCTTTCCCAGGCTGATCTTGAACTCCTAGGATCAAGAGATCCTCCCACTTTGGCCTCCCAGAGTGTTGGGATTATAGGCATGAGACACCATCCCCAGCCTTGTTTCCGTTTTTAAAAATTTTTGTTTTTATTATGGCCATCCTGGTGGGTGAAGTGGAACCTGTAAACCAAAACATCAATCAATTTAGATGTTTATTTTTCCAAGGTTAAGGACATGCCCAGAAGAGAGGTCTGTGTCTTTCTCCAAAGATGACTTTGAGGGTTTCAATATTTAAAGGGGGAAAGGTGGGCTGTAAGAGAAAGAGGGAAGGTGTGGTAATCCCATGTCACAAGAGAAAAGGAGCGGGTAGGGCGATAGTCAATGATGTATTTGTCTCAAGCACAGTAAATCAGCACTTTACATAAAATAAGGTGAGCATAGAGTAGCTACCTATGGAGATACTGAAACTTTTATCTGTAGCTATCTGCTTAGGAACAATAGGAAAGGCAGCTTCTTGCATGACTCAGCTTTCAGCTTAATTTTTTCCTTATGGCAGAGTGAATTGGTGTCTTGAGTTTTTATTTTCCTTTCTCCCCGGTTTTCTTTTCTCCCTGGTTTTCTTTTCTTTTCTTCTTTTTTTTTCTTTTCTTTCTTCCTACAGGGTTTTTGCTCTGCAGCCTCAACCTTCCAGACTCAAGCGATCTTCCTGTCTCAGCCTCCCTAGCAGCTGGGACTACAGGCATGTGCTACCATGCTGGGCTAATTTTTTTAATTTTTAGTAGAGATGGGGTCTCACTCTGTTTCCCAGGCTGGCCTTGAACTCCTAGGCTCAAGTGATCCTCCTGTCTCAGCCTCCCAAAGTGCTGGGATTACAGGCATGAACCACCATGTATACCTGCCCCCCTTTTCTATTTAAGATCTTTTAGAGAAAGCATTTTAGAAGAAAATGAGTCTCTGGTCTCAGGTTTTGTCTGATCTCTCATGTCTAGGATGGTTTATTTCTAGACGAATAGGAAAGCTCAGTTTTAGTAGGTTGTGAAGTCTCACATCGCACAAAGAAAATAAGAGAGAAAGAAAACAGGAAAAAAGGAGGAAATAAACAGATAAACAAAAAAGAAAGAACGAGCCTGGAAAACTGATAGAGGCCATATTACTCTCAAGTCCATGTATCAGTAGGCAGGTATGAAAATGATTTATGCATATAAAGAGATTGCTTTTATTTTCTTCCAAAGTTTAAGTTCAGTTTATAGGGCTTTAAGAAAAGCGGGCCGGGCGCGGTGGCTCACGCTTGTAATCCCAGCACTTTGGGAGGCCGAGGCGGGCGGATCACGAGGTCAGGAGATCGAGATCACGAGGTCAGGAGATCGAGATCACGGTGAAACCCCGTCTCTACTAAAAATACAAAAAATTAGCCGGGCGTGGTGGCGGGTGCCTGTAGTCCCAGCTACTCGGAGAGGCTGAGGCAGGAGAATGGCGTGAACCCGGGAGGCGGAGCTTGCAGTGAGCCGAGATCGGGCCACTGCACTCCAGCCTGGGCGACAGAGCAAGACTCTGTCTCAAAAAAAAAAAAAAAAAGAAAAGCACGGCTTAAATTTTAGTGATTTCACATCAGGAAAAATGAGAGGGGAAAAAAGAAAGAAGGGAAAACATTAAAAACATTATTTTGGAGAACTGTAGCCAGGAGAATTTTTAGAATTCAGTCCAAATTGTAGAAAATAATAAAAATGGAAAAACATTAGACAAGTCTAGAATCTAATAACAGGTGTACTATAGTTAATTTTGAAACATGACTTTTCTCTCTCCAATTCCCCAATTTTATTAAAGACAAAATCATAGTAGGACCAACTTATTTGTAAAATAAGTTTTAGTTCTATTATACTTGGCTTGATTATTTTCATAAAATGCAGCAAGACTGATCATTTGCCATATGAGCTCTCTCTTTTTAAAATTGCCTTTGCTGGAAGTTTTTCCATAAGGAATCTAAGTTTAGACCTTTTTAAAAGCCTCACACCCAGCCAAGGATTTAGCTGTGCCTGCAGATACCTGTATGAATTGAGTGAATTCAGAAAGTGACATTCTTTACTTTCCACAGCTCAGGACCCTGTAAAGGACAGGGTAGATGAAGCCAGTTTTTCCAAGGTGCTTTTATTAGCTCTATAGTTCAGCCTCATTTTCTCAAAGTAGTCTGAAAATATGTCATTCCAGTTAAGGCCTTGGTAAAATAACCAGTGTCTCCAATTATGCCCTGTTATAAAAGAAAAAAGATACGCAAATATCTACATTGCCATAAATTAAGAATACTCACAAATAGTTTCCAAGTTTTGGAAAAAATAGGTAAAGAGAAAGAAATTCTGTTTTAAATTTTTCTCATGAGAGTATACTTTACTGAATTGTTAAAAGCTATAAATAGCTTAAAAGAAGAGAAAGTTTTCTTGACTCTGTAAAACAAAACAAAAAGAATCAATAAATGTTTTAAACAAAAACTCATACAAGATTATTTCAATCTCCTGTTAGTTCAGTTCATGCAATTAACTCCTGTTCTGCTCAAGACTGGATTAACAATCCTCATGAATACATTAGCTCTTCATGACAGTCCTGGAAGTTTTTCTCTCTATTCCAATGGCACAATCTCTAAGGTTGTCAGAAGCCCATATTTAAGAGTACTCCTCAAAGTTCTATAGCTGATTATAAATCACCTATAAAAGGATCAAACTAAAACAATTGTGGATGACAAGTCTTAGAACAGCCATAGTTAAAGACACAATTGACAAGGAAATTTGGTTACTTCTGTGGTATTCAATAGTTTTACATAATAATCATAATTACTACTGATGTATACTAAGTCATATCAGAATCACAGGACTCATACAATTTTGGAACACATACTCATTTATATAAACAACTCATTTATATAAATATAATCCAAAGAAGATTAAACACCATTTCATACTTGACAGTGCTTCCTTTATGATTTTATTTTACCCAATAAGCTGAATATGTCTCTTTTGGACTTCAGAGGACCTAATGCCAAAAAATTAATCAGGTCAAAAGGACTGAATTTACTATTTTATTTTGGAAAGTTTGTCAAATATAGAAAGTTTAAAACACTTGATATCACAAAATAGAATCACAGGTTATTGTAAAATAAGTCATTCATTTAGCCAAAGGTGTATAACTCAGAGATTTCAGAAAAAAGGCAAAACCTTTATTCTTTTTTTTTCGAGACACTCTCACTTTGTCACCCAGGTTGGAGTGCAGTGGTGCAATCTTGGCTTACTGCAACCTCCACCTCCCAGGTTCAAGCAATTCTTGTGCCTCAGACTCCCGACTAGCTGGGATTATAGGCACCTGCCACCACACCCAGCCAATTTTTTTTTGTATTTTTAGTAGAAACGGGGTTTCACCATGTTGGCCAGGCTGGTCTTGAACTCCTGACCTCAAGTGATCCACTCGCCTCAGCTTCCCAAAGTGCTGGGATTACAGGCATGAGCCACCACACCCGGCCTAAAAACCTTTATTCTTTGAGAGAGGAGACTTAATTTCCCAAATAATAAGCTCTAATAAAGACAGCATGAGACCAATTAAATCCTGTTTCTCAAATCTTATAAACAAATCTATTAAATTTTAATCATCTTGACCCTAAGATGTAATTTCCATAAACCATTTTCTAAACTTTTATAATTTTTTAATTAAAGGGTGGGATAATGCTTCAAGAAAACCTTGTTAATCTGACACAGGAGCCCAGATGCTGGTCTTGCATCAGTGTGCCTTTGATGTTAATGTTTAATTAATAGAGAAACTCTGAACTAATTTAATCTTTCAAAATCAGCCCTTACAATCTCATATGCCCACCTCTTCCATGATAGTCCCTGGGCCTAGAGAGGTTGAATAGTTTTCATTTCTGGCTCCATGTCTCACAAATGCAGCTTATTTTGAATGTCATCTCCTCCTAGGTCTGAAGATGATGCTTTAACTGCTGTCAGTGTTTAAGATTTAGCAGGACTTGGTGTTCTTTTTAGACCCAGGAGTCAAAGCCCTGTAACTAAACAGCACCAGGACTTTAAAAACATTACAGAAAGTTACATGGATGTAATAACCTTCATTAAAAATTTTTTCATATCAGCTTTCCTAGGCAAATCAAAACACAGGAACAATTTAGACATATTAAGAAATGCCAGGAGCACAGAATGTTATATTGGACAAAAACTTTTCCTTTAGACTTTTATGATAAAACATTTTTAGCATCAGGCTACAACAGTTAGGACCTGAGGGAAAAAATTTACATGAGCTGACGAAAATGTTGAAGGAAAGAATTATTCTCTCAGTCCTTCTCAAAGGGGAGAGAAAGCTGAAAATAGCAAGATGCAATAAAAGTTTAACTTTTGGGTTAAAAAAATTAAAGTCTCATGAAATTTTATTAACAGTAAAACAACACCTTAAGAAAATTTTGTTCTAATCAATTCTTTAGTGTATCAGTGCATTTTTAATATCAAAACCCAATCTCTAGAAAGACTATTATAAATAATTTCCTTTTAATTATAGTCAACTTGATCACATAAAGTTTTTTTCATAAATTCTCTTTTTACAAACCTTATTATGACTTACACAAACCATTTACAACATGCTTCCTGTTTTATCCTAAACATCTGTCTTTCGTAAATGATCAATCATTTTATTTTAGGACAAAAAAATTTTACAGGATTCTTTCCATATAAAATTATTTTTCTTTTAACCTTTCTTGCCAAAGACACCCCTTTATAATTTTCTTTACATCTCTCTTATTTACTTATTCCTTTTACCTTGTTTAATAAACAACCTTTGAATTAGACAAAACTATTTCCTTTTATTAAGAACATTTTTTTAAGAAAAATGTTTTTCTGTAACTTTTTAGGGAAAAATTGGAAATGACCCAGACATTTAATGGATATCTATTATTTAATATCACTTTAGATTCTGAATTATATTTACATTTATTTATAAGCATTTATTTCATTACATTTACCTAATTAATTTTTTAAATAGTTTACCTAGATTACTTATGAAAACTGTGATAGTCACTATCTAAAGTTATTTCCCTGTTAATCATTTTTATAGCTGTAAATTTCAGACGTTTACTTAAGTAAGAACCTTAAAGTTAAATACATGTGTGTTTTTTGTTTTTTTGCCAATAACTCAGGATTTAACTGTTTTCATTAAATGAACAATATTAAATGCCTTATTTATCAAAAAGTTACACAACGATAATTCTCTTTTGGGCTGGATTTATAGCTTCATAATCCTCATGCCAAATTTTGTCACCTTACAATATCTAGCAGAGATAAATATAAAACCCCTTGACTAATAAATATAAACAATAATGTATATTGACAATTCTGAAACCATTTCTAATTTTATTTTACCAATAATTTAAAAACCAGCTTATTTGTTAAAGATTTACTTAAGTCATGTGAGCTTGAAAAACCATTTGGGCTTAAAGTTTCTGTTTTTCTGATAAAGTATTTGATTTTTTTCTTTAAGCCAATTAATTAGACTTCTTATGTATTTTTTGTAATGAAACATATACAGGACATATAAACGCATAGACATATTAGACAGGCAGAAGTAGATCTGATAAGATTCGTACGACCCCTTTTTTCTCCTATTATAAAGCTCCTGGGCTTTTCTTAATATGTCTAAGTTGTTTTATGTTTTTATTTGCCTAGGAAAGCTGATATAAAACAATTTTAAATAAAAGTTATTACATCCATGTAACTTTCTGTATCGCTTTTAAGTCTTGGTGCTGTTAAATATAGGGGTTTGACTCCTGGGTCTAAAAAGAACAACTATCTTAGACTTCCAATTTCTTGATAACCTGTTTCATTACCCTAGGCAATTATCAGCCAAACTTGCATACTAAAGGAACAACTCTTGGGTGAAAATCAGATAGGGAAATACATATCTCTAAAGAGAGAGGCGAGAGAGAGAGAGAGAGAGAGAGAGAGATTGGGTGTGTTAGAGGGAGATTAAAAATGGATGCCAAGCCACAAGCCAAACATAACATTATAGGAATCTACTGCAGGATTTTATGAGGAGACCGATTTTATTTAGATCGGTAGTTTTAAATTTAGTCTCTGTCTTTTAACTGGACCTCTGAGCTCTGGGCAGAGTCCACACTGAATCCTGGGTCTCCAAAAGGAGAGAGATATCATGAGACTAGGCCATGTAGTGCTTTTACAGTGCACTTTGTTATAAGAGCATTTCTCTAAGTGTTTTAACCACTCCCTCTCTTAAACACACGAGAGTAGTCCCTGTAGTAATAGCTATTTTAGTTAAAAAAAAAAAAAAAGAAATCAGATAACGCAATACAAAAGCAATCAGTTTAAGATCTGAGAGGAGCTTGTCTTTTTACACTCTTAGGGTTTCATAAGGAAAAACAGAGGTTTCTCCCCAGAAGGAGCCTGGCACCTTCTCTGTTTTCTTTAAGGAATCCCAGCCTGTTAGAAATTATTTTAGGTCCCTTATGCAGCAGAGGGCGGCAAGAGGAATGAGAGACAGGCAGAAGTAAATGGAGAAAACAGAATTCAGTTGACTGGGAAGAAAAAATTCTTTTCTCAAAAAACAAGAACCTAGGAGAGAAAAAAGAAAGCATAAAGGAATACACACACACTCACACACACACACACACACATACACACACATGCATACACACCCATACACATGCATACACACACACACACACTTAAACACACACACATACATAAACACTGTTGACAAAAAGAGTCAAACTCTGTAAAATATTTGAGGAGATTTATTCTGAGCCAAATATGAGTGACCATGGCCTATGACACAGCCTCAGGAGATCCTGATGACATTTGCCCAACGTGGTCGAGGCACAGCTTGGTTTATACATTTTAGGGAGACAGGAGACATCAATCAAATACATTGACGATATACATTGGTCCAGTCCAGAAAGACAGGACAACTTGATGTGGGGGGTGCTTCCAGGTTATAGGTGGATTTTAAACCTTTCTGATTGGCAATTGGTTGCAAGAGTTATTATCAATAGAAATAAATGTCTGAGTTATAATAAGAGGTTGTGAAGACCAAAGTTTTCTCGTGCAGATGAAGCCTCCAGGTAGCAGGCTTCAGAGCGAATAGGTGTAAAGGTTTCTTATCAAACTTAAGGCCTGTGTCGATATGAATGCTGGAGGGTATGATGGGTCATGTCTGACCCCCACTTCCCACCACGGACTGAACCAGTCTTTCAGGTTAAATTTTATTTTATTTTTTTGAGACGGAGTCTTGTTCTGTCACTCAGGCTGTAGTGCAATGGAGCGATCTTGGCTCACTGCAACCTTCTCTTCCTGGGTTCAAGCAATTCTCCTGCCTCAGCCTCCTAAGTGGCTGAGACTACAGGCATGCACCACCACGCCTGGCTAATTTTTGTATTTTTAGTAGGGACAAGGTTTCACCATGATGGCCGGGCTGGTCTTGAACTCCTGGCCTCAAGTGATCCACATGACTTGGCCTCCCAAAGTGCTGGGATTACATGCATCAGCCACTGTGCCTGGCCTGCACTTTAGCATCTACGAAGCAGGAAAAAAAACCTTCAAACTTGCCTTCCCTGTTGGAAGTGAGTTGAAACTCCAGAAAGGAGTCACCTGCTGTCCATCGTCATGGAAGCAGGAAAACTTGCCTTTCTTGTCGGAAGCAAGTAAAACTCCAGAAAAGGAGTTGTGCAACAAAATAAAACTTAGCTCTCAAATTTTAGCTCTCTTAGATCTCAGATTTACAGAGATCAGGGATTGTCTGCAGCGGGCAGCTCCCAGCCCTCGACAAATTGTCCTACTGGTTTGACCAATGAAGACAGATACCAAGCTGTTACCAAACACCAATAGGAGATTTGTCAAAGGCCAGGGCCACCTCCGTGGAGTCCCTTCATGGTCGCCAATTTGTAAACTAAAAAGTATCTAAGCTAGGTCTCAATCAATTTAGATGTTTATTTTACCAAGGTTAAGGACAATGCCAGGGAGAAGAAAAACCACAGAATCACAGAAACAGTCTGTGGTCTGTGCCTTTCTTCAAAGATGACTTTGAGGGTTTCAGTATTCAAAGGGGGAAAAGTGGGCTGGTGGGGAAAGAGGGAGGGTGTGGTCATCCACATGTTACAAGAGAAAAGGAGCAGGTGAGGCAATAGTCAACGATGCATTCATCTCGTGCTCAGTAAATGGGCACTTTATGTAAGATAAAGTGAGTAGCTGGCTGTGAAGATATTGAACCTTTTATCTGTAGCTCTCTGCTTAGGAACAAAAGGAAAGGCGGTTTCTTGCACTACTCAGCTTTTAGCTTAATTTGTTCCTTTTGGCCTAGTGAATTGGGGTTCTGAGATTCTATTTTCCTTTTTTATACTTCATTGTAGTTTTGATTTGCATTTCCCCCACGACTAATAGTATTGAGCATCTTTGCATGTGCTTATTGGCACCCCCTCCCCTACTTTTTTTTTGAGACAAAGTCTTGCTCTGTTGTCCAGGCTGGAGGGCAGTGGCCCTCCACCTCTCGGATTCAAGTGATTCTCCTGCCTCAGCCTCCTGAGTAGCTGAGATTACAGGTGCCCGCCACCGCACCTGGCTAATTTTTATATTTTTAGCAGAGATGGGGGTTTCACCATGTTGGCCAGGCTGGTCTCGAACTCCTGACCTCAGGTGATCCATTCTCCTCAGTCTCCCAAAGTGCTGGGATTACAGGCATGAGCCACCATGGCCGGCCTGATACCCCTGCCCCGGCTTTTTTTTTTTTTTTTTTTTAAAGAGACAGGGTCTTGCTCTGTTGCTCAGGCTGGAGTGCAGTGGTGTGATCACGGCTCACTGCAGCCTCCAAGTCATGGGCTCAAGCAATCCTCCCGCCTCAGCCTTCTGTGTAGCTAGGACTACAAGTGTGTGCCACCACATCCAGCTAATTAAAATAATTTTTTTTTTTTTTTTGTAGAGACAGGATCTCACTATGTTGGTCTTGAACTCCTGGTGTCAAGCAATCCTTCTGCCTTGGCCTCCCAAAACGTTGGGACTACAGGCATGAGCCACCATGTCTGGCCTTATTGGCCTTTTGTGTATATTCTTTGGAGAACTGCCTATTCAAATTCCTTGTGCATTTTAAAACTAGGTTATTCATCTTTTCACTGTTGGACTATCTTATGTGACTTTGCTTTTTAAATGTTTTGTCTGTCTTCCCTTATTAGTAGCTAAGCCACGTGAGGTCAGGGATCTTGTCTGCCCTGTTCCCTGCTATATCTTTGATACCCAGAACAGTTCCTGCTTCATAGTTAATGTTTGGCGAATGCGTGAATGAATCCAGAGTGAGAAGAAGAGATGTGATGATTCTCTCATGCATTCATTCATTCATTTAGCAGAGGTGTGTCTGGGAGCTTTCTGCATCCCTGTGGCTCCGACAGGGATCGTAACCTGGGTCTAGGGACCTCTAAAAGGTCCACTGTGAGCACCAGCCCTGGAATATTGTGAGGCTCATCTGATGACCCTGACTGCAGCTCTCATTAGCTGACAGCCCCTCCTGCAGAGGGTGGTGGGTGAGGATGAGATGAGGATTGGCTGGGGGCAGTGCCCGGTACAAGCACGCTGGAAGTTTGCATGCATTCGTTGTTCATTGCTGCATAACAAGGTGCCATACATGAAGCGGCCTCATACAATCCACACTTATTAGCTCTCAGTTCGGTGGATCAGAAGGCCAGCATGGGGAGACAGGGTTCTTTGGTTAGAAACTTACAAGGCTGAGGTGGCTCAAACCTGTAATCCCAGCATTTTGGGAGGCTGAGGCAGGTGAATCACTTGAGCCCAGGAGTTCATGATCAACCTGGCCAACATGGCGAAACCCCGTCTCTACTAAATATACCAAAAAAAATTAGCCAGGTGTGATGGTGCATGCCTATAATCCCAGCTACATGGGAGGCTGAGGCAGGAGAATCACTTGAACCCAGAAGGCGGAGGTACAGTGAGCTGAGATGGCCCCATGGCACTCCAACTTACAAGGCTGAAATCAAGGTGTTTGCCAGGCTGTCTTCCTACTGGGAAGTCTTCCGGAGGAATCTGGCTGAATGCATTTGCCTGCAGTTGTAGGACTGAGGTCCTGAGGTCCCCGTCTCCTTGCCTGCTGTCAACCAAGGTCCCCTCATAGCTCTAGAGGCTACCTGGATTCCTTCCATGTTGCCTCTTCCATCTTCAAAACCAGTAGAGAGATTCTCCAGTATGCCCAGTCCCTCTCATGCTTTCAATCTCTTTTGCCAGGAAGAGCCTTGTCTCTTTTAAGCCCTGCCCCCTGCCACCTGTTAGGTCAGGCCCACTAAGGAGAATAATTTTTTCTTAAAGTGAACCATGCCATCTATCTCCTACTCAGTAGAGGGGATTATACAAGGGTGTGGGTCACTGTGGGTCATCGTAGAGTTCCGCCTGCCTCGGTGAGCTGGAAATATTGTTCTTATGTTCTCAGAGGAGTTCCTCTGCTTTCACAGATGACCCTGACCTTGAGGATCACATATGCACCCGGCCCACCCCCTGTGCTGACCTACCATGTGCTCTGGGGACATCTCCACAGGCTACAGCCTGGCCTTTTGCCACCTGAAGAACCTCAGCTTCTGAGCTAAGAGGGGTGGTCAGGGGTGGTGATGAAGCCGGTGCCTTCACTGCCTTCTGCCACCCAACTCTGCCCTCCAGTCTCATCCTTTCTCTGTGGGCAAGACAGGGACTGTGTGGGGTGACCCAAACCCTGCTCAGGTTGGCTCACACAGACAACTCTGTGTCCTTACGCTGTTGGGTGCTGGGAGGCCCCTCACCTACAGAGAGACGACCACCTGTAATGGAACCCATGCCATGCACCAGACATGAGCTGACCCCCTAGCCTCTGCTCCCACCCACCACAGTCCATTCTCTGCACCGCAGCCAAAAAGATCCTGTAAAAACCTGAGTCAAATTACGTCCCCGACTGCTCCATTCAGAATCACACTCTGCAACCTACACTCTTTATGCCCTTCCTTGCCTTATCAAATGGTGACAAGTGTCATGGCTTCTGTAGGCGACCCGGTGAGCCTCCCCTGGACCTGGGCAGCATCCCCTGGTTGGGCTATGCCTTGGACTTTGGAAAAGATGCAGCCAGCTTCCTCACGAGGATGAAGGAGAAGCACGGTGACATCTTTACTGTAAGTGCCTCTTGTGCCTTGGGAGGGATGGGGATGAGCAGCTGGGCCTCATATCTGATTTCTGCTGATTCCTTTAACATATGTCCCTATGCCAACCCCCACCCCGCCCACCCCACCATCCAACATCCATCCGAGCGGTCGAGCCAACTTTCTATCCAGCTGCCTGTCCAGCTATACACCCAACGCTGACCTAACATCATCCTTTCAGTCTCCCTCTCACTCTTCCCAGCGTGGATTTATGCAGTCACTCAATATCTATCCAGTACTTGTATATCCATGCAGCTGACCTCCATCCATCCATTACATTTCCATCCGTTCAACACCCATCCCATTCTTCTGCCTGTCCACCTGGTGTCTACCAAGCATCCTTCCGTCCTTATATCCACCCAGCATTCATTCGTCAACCTCCATCTATCCACTCACCCATCAGTCTTTCCATAGATTCACTCGACATCTGTCAATTCATTTATCCGTCTTCTATCCTTTCATCTGTCTGCCCAGGTCTACCCAGAGTTCTTCCACTCATGGATCCAACGTTCATCCAAATTTCATCCGTATACAGTTGGCCCTCTCTATCCATGGGGAGTTCCATATCTCTGGATTTAGCCAGCCATGAATTGAAAATATTTGGGGAAAAATGTGTTGGTACTAAACTTTTATAGACTTTTTTCTTGTAATTCTTCCCGAAAAATATAGTATAACTATTTATTTAGCATTTACATTGTGTTAGGTATTATAAGTAATCTAGAGATGACTTAAAGCATATGGGAAGATGCATGTAGGTTATTTGCAAATATTATGCCATTTTAAATCAAGGACTTGAGCATCCACAGATTTTGGTATCTGCAGAAGGTCCTGGAACCAATCCTCCATGGATACTGAGAGATAACTAGTCAGTTTCCACCAATGTTCATTTTTCTATTTATCTATGCATCTTTCTATTCACCTGCCACTATCCACCCAATACTCAGCTATATTCAGTATTCAATGTCTCTCCACTGAATATACATCTATTTATATCTCATCCATCCATCCTTACATCTATTCAAGTGACCACCACCCACCCACCCACCTTCCATGTATCCTTCCAACTTCCATCCAATCAACATTCATCCTTCACTTTACCCAATATCTGCCTAGCATTCTCTTATCCATGTACCCAATATTTATTCGTACATTTGGTTTCCAACCAACCTGTAGCTGCCCTTCCATCTGTCTTTCCATCCAACGTAGATTCATTGATCTATCCTTCCATTTATCCACCTATGTAACATTCTATCCACAAGTATTTACCCAGGAGTTTTCCTTCCTTCCTTCCTTCCTTCCTTCCTTCCTTCCTTCCTTCCTTCCTTCCTTCCTTCTTCCTTCCTTCCTTCCTTCCTTCCTTCCTTCCTTCCTTCCTTCCTTCTGTCCTTCCTTCCATTCATTTATCCATTCACCCATCCATCTATCTGCCCATTTACTCTTCTATAATCCATCCACTGGAATTTACCCAAAAGCATCCATCCATCCATCCATCCATCCATTCATTCACATATCCATTCATTCTTCCATCCATCCATCCATTCATCCACCCATCCATTCATCCATCCACTTATCCATCCATCCTTCCTTCCATTCATCCATCCATTCTTCCATCCATCCATCCATTCTTCCATCCATCCATCCATCCATCCATCCATCCATCCATCCATCCATCCATGATGTGCACAGGATCCATCTGCCGCCTTCTCTCCTGGCTGCTGGAGATATGGCAGTAACCAAGATAGTCATGGCAGGTGCTTAAGAGTGAGGTGGTAGAGAACACAGTCTTTGATTTTAAAAAGCCTCAATATCCCCAAATTCCAGTCCTAGCCATGCCACTTCTCAGCTATGAGATCTTGGGCACATTTCATCTCCTTTCTAAGCCTCACATTTTCAGCTATAAATGGGTGCGTGATGGTCCCTGCCTCAGAGGGTGGTAGGTGGTAGTGAGGCATAGATAAGAGAACATAGTGTGTTACTGTCCAGTGGGGCAGTGCCTGGCACATAGTAAGGCCCTGACCACTGACAGCGGCTGCTGTTCACAGTGACACTACTCACTCTATCCCTGGCAACTTCCCACAGATACTGGTTGGGGGCAGGTATGTCACCGTCCTCCTGGACCCACACTCCTATGACGCGGTGGTGTGGGAGCCTCGCACCAGGCTCGACTTCCATGCCTACGCTGTCTTCCTCATGGAGAGGATTTTTGATGTGCAGCTTCCACATTACAGCCCCAGTGATGAAAAGGCCAGGATGAAACCGTGAGTGGCTGGAGATGGCACCTGTGGGAGGACCAGGGTGGGCGACTCACTTCTACCCATGTGGCCCAAGTCATGCTTGGTTCCAAAGCAAATGTCCAGTAAAGACATTTCGTCTTGAGAACACAAACAGAAACAAAACAAAAAACAACCCAGAAGAATTGGGTGGAAGAAGAACTCTTTGTCTCTCATCTCTGTTTTGTTTTTTTTTTTTTTTTGCGGCAGCCCTGATTTTAGTAGGAGGAGACCAGGGTTTGGGTCAGCCACACCTAAATTCACATCCCAGCCCCATCACTTCGTAGCTTTGTAACTTTGGACAAACCTCTTTCCCTTTCTGAGCCTCTGTTTCCTCCTATGTAAAATGAAGGACAGAGGTGGAATAATGAGTATTTCTGAGTCCATACTCTGCCAGGCAGTGTGCATTATCTATTAGTCTTCACAACAGTGCTGGAGGCTAAGTAACTTACAGCCCCATTTCATAGATGCAGCCACTGGAGCTCAGAGAAGTGACTTGTCTTAGGCCACATAGCTAGAAGTCGTACAGCTGCTGAAACATATGGAGGAATCATTTTATTTTATTTATTTATTTTTTTGAGACAGAGTCTCTCTCTGTTGCCCAGGCCGGAGTGCAGTGGCATAATCTTGGCTCACGGTAGCCTCCGCCTCCCGGGTTCAGGTGATTCTCCTGCCTCAGCCTCCCAGGTAGCTGGGATTACAGGCACGTGCCACCAAACCTGGCTAATTTTTGTATTTTTAGTAGAGACAGGATTTCATCATGTTGTCCAGGCAGGTCTCGAACTCCTGACCTCAGGTGGTCTGCCCACCTCAGCTTCCCAAAGTGCTGGGATTACAGGCATGAGCCACCATGCCCAGCCACATATGGAGTCATCATACCAATAAGAGAACAGATGAACATGTTTGCTCTACATTCATTCAGCAGACATCTGAGGACCCATTGTACCCTGGTGATTGCCCTGGATGTAGGGTGTGCAGAACGATGCCAACCACCATTTGAAGGCAGCTATTATCGGCCAGGTGTCTGATAGGCTCACTTTCATATCTGTGCATTAGCCTAAAGAGGTGGGCATTTTTATCCTTATTTTACAGATGAGGACACTGAGGCTCAGAGAGGTGAAGTGACTTGCTCAAAGTCTACTGCTAGTAACTGGCAGGACTGGGATTTGAACCCAGGTCCGCTGACTTCACAGCCCATTCTCCTTGATCTAAGATACTAAGGCAGATAAGACCCTGTGTCCGCCCCTGCAGAGTTCACACAGTCCAATGGCGATCTTCAGTGATCTGTCTCCAGGAGGAATACCCTCTGGAGGTTAGGAACAGCATCTAGGAAACTGTGTTTTACAAGATAGTTAAGGCTGAAGCAAGGCCAGCATGATGAAGTGGGTGTTGATGAGACGTGATGCCTGCTCTGAACCTTGGCCTGGGGGCAGCTGCTTGGAGCCTGAGTGTCCTGGGTCCTGACATTCCAGGGGGACCCTGGGGGTCCCATTAGCAATAGGAATCCACAGCTCACTGAATCTGCCCTTGCTACCCAGGGAGGATCCCAGTTTCCTCCAGTGTTTGCCTCAGGAATTTTCTGGATTTCTTACAAGCTGGCATGACGTCTTCTGGGCACAGCAGCCACATCTGTTGAGGGCTTGTCTCTGCTGAGGACCAGCGCTTGGACTGGGGTGGGAAGAAGAGCTGGGTCAGGGTCCATTGAAGGCCAGATCCCATGTATTGAGCACTTACAATGTGCCAGGCACCATGCGGAACCCTTCACATGCATTGTCATACATGAGTCATGAGTCATATCTGTCGTTTTTCCCACTATGTTCCAACTTGAACATCCCAAACCTTTTCATACCCAGGAGTTCATGGACACCCTGTGCAAACCCTGCTCTGGTGGATTACCCAGGCACTTCTGGCTTACTCAGTCTAAAGGTATCCATCCTACTTCCCAAACAGCAGGCATGACACATCAGGGCCCCGATTGGCACTCTGCCACTGTTCTTGTTTCTGCCACTAGGTGTTGCTGTTGAACATGGGCTGTGCACCGCCCATGGACACCCGAGTTCACTTGCTGTAGGGAGATCCTTTTTGGTCCAAATCCTACACAAGGAGCAGAGGGGCCTTAGACTTAGATGCAAGATCCCCCTTTCTTGGCTTCTAATCCTATCCTCAGTCATGGCTCAATGTAGACTCCGTATCATGGAGGCTCAGTATAGGGGAGCTTCCAGCTTCTGCCACACTCTCCCAGACAGGGCCTCTCCTCACTTTGTGCAGGTCCACACGACGAGACCAGGTCTCCAGCCCACATCCCTTTTTCCTTGTGTCACTCTCATGTGAGGTCATGTCTTTTTTTTTTTTTTTTTCTTTTTTTAAGAGACAGAGTCTCTGTTGCCTAGGCTGGAGTGCAGTGGTGTGATCATAGCTCATTGCAGCTTTGAACTCCTGGGCCCAAGCAATCCTCCCCACCTCAGCCTCCTGAGTAGCTGGAACTACAGGCACCTGCTACACATCTGGCTGGTGATTCTTTGTGTATTTATTCTATTTTTGTAAAGGCAGAGTCTCACTATGTTGCCCAGGCTGGTCTTGAACTCTTAGACTCAGGCGATCCTCCCACCTCAGCTTCTCGAGTAGCTGAGACTACAGGTGTGAGCCACCACCCCTGGCTAATATTTTATTTTTTGTTGAGATGGAGTCTCACTAAGTTGCCCAGGCTGGTCTTGAACTCATGGACTCAAGCGATTCTCCCACTTCGGCCTCCCAGAGTGCTGGGATTACAGGTGGGAGACACCATGCCTGGCCAGGGTCACATCTTATTAGCAGTCGTGAGTCAGCAAACACCACAGCTATTCCAACAGATCTTCCTATCTTTAGATTTCAGGGAGAGATGAGTTGCTTTTCAGTTCCTTCCCTTCCAGAATGCTATGGGTCCCTTATCCAAGCTGTGTGCCTTGGGGAGGGACAGACTCTCCTCGTTAAGAATTCAGACGCTGGAGTTGGGCAGACCAGGATTTCAGTCCCGCTTATATCACCTACTGGCTGTGTGACCTTGGGCAAGTCACTTTCCTCTCTGTTCCTGAGTTTCTCCATCTGTAAAATGGGTTTCATAATAGTAACTCTTATTCCCAGGTTTGTCAGAAAATGAAATGAGATCATTATGCTCAGTACAACAGATGGGAACTATTGTTGATGATGACAGTCATAATAATATCCTCTTATTTAAGCTACTCTTCCGCAGGACCTCTTTGCCAACGGAGAACTTGAGCTCTGGGACCCTTAGGTTTGGGGAGGGAGGTGCCTGTAGGTGTGTATTTCCCTTTGGAAGCCAAATGTTCATGCTTTTGTTTCCTGCCTCAGGACTCTCCTCCACAGAGAGCTCCAGGCGCTCACAGAAGCCATGTATACCAACCTCCACACAGTGCTGTTGGGCGATGCTACGGAAGCAGGCAGTGGCTGGCACCAGATGGGTCTCCTCGACTTCTCCTACAGCTTCCTGCTCAGGTGAGGCTGTGCAGCCCCCACCCTCCTGCTGGGGCCCGGCACTTTGACCTGTGTCAGCCATGAGCAGTGGCCAAGGGAACCGTGAGGACTCTGTGGGTGGGGGAAGCAATTTGAGACACCCAAAGCAAAGACTGTAGGAAAGACGCCATGCACCAGGGCCCTGGGTGTTCATCTGACCTAGCTCATGAACTGTAAAAGGAGACACAGGCTGGAAATGGGACCTTAGAGGTCATTCAGAGAGGAAGTCACAGAGCAAGACTTCAGAGGTCATCTTGTCCTGTGGCTTCCAGACTTTGGGATTTCACAGAACAGAAAACAAAATGTTTGGGAGATCAACTTGGGACCTTAACCTTTTATCCGGTCTTGTAAATGTATGTTAAAAACTGCACGACCGAACGTTCCTTCCTTCAGCAGTGCCGGGCACTAATCCAGGCTCTGGGGATACAGCAGGGAACAGGACAGATGAAGTCCCCAAATTCACATGGCTGACACTCCAGTGAGAGAGGCCGAATTGAGTTATGTCAGAGAGTGATAAACAAGATGACAGAGATCCACAGGTGGGGTGACAGCATCTGGGGGGCTTTCTTAGGCCCACTGATGAGGCAGTCACTCTCTGGGGGGTCTGGCTTCTGAGCCAAGACCTAACTGCAAAGTGCCCACCACACCAAGATTCTAGGCAGGGGAAACAGCAGGTGCAAAGGCCCAGAGGTGGGAGGAAGCTCAGCGAGAGGGCCAGTGTGGCTACAGCATAAAGAGCCAAGGAGGGAAGGCGGAGAGGAGGTCAGAGAAGTGGGCAGAAGCAGGTCTCAGGCAGTTGGGAGGTCAGGGAAGGCTTTGGAAATTATGCTGAGTAAGATCGGGTGACATCAGGGGTTTGCACAGGGGCAGGACATGATCCGACTTAGTTTGAAAGCCCCCTCTGGCTGCTGGATGATGGACTGTAGGGGTAGGGAGGGGTGGAGAGGGAGGCAGGAGGACCCAGCAGGAGGCTGCCAGGTGTCACTGAGGTGAGAGAATGGTGGTGGCCCAGGGAGGTGGTGAGAATTTGGGTAGTTTTTGGAGATAGAGTTCACTGGCTCTGCCCGAAGATTTGACTGGGGCAGCGGTGGGGATGGGGGAGTGTGGGCGAGAGGGATAGAGCAGTGTTAAGGACAGCTCCCTGATTTTTAGTGGAGCCCTTAACCAACCAGAATTTAATTTAATTTAAATTTAATTTAAAAAAGGACATTTCAACCCCTCTAAGAAATTAGAGCAACATAGTTCTAGGATAAAGGGCAGTCATTTGTTGACATATATGGGCATGTGGGTACATTTATGACGTGTGTGCATATGTGTAGACTTGGTGTGTCTCAGCTCTTTTAATACTCACAGTTGCTCTAGGAGGCTAGGACGTTACATACTCCATTTGACAGATGAGAAAACTGAGACCTGGAGAGCCTAAGTCATTTGCCCAGAGGCCTGTGTTGGGGTCAGGACAGGGCTGGCTGCAGAGTCTGCACTCTCAGCCACAGCTCTCTGCACACGAACAGTCCCCATTCTTTTTGTTTTGCCCTGGGGTGGTGCAAACAGTGTCAAGGGCTGTAATTGGCGTGGGTGATGCTGGTCTGGTCCACCCTGTCATTGAATGATGGGGACTGAGGTCCAGAGAGGGGCAGCTGAAACCACCCAGCAAGTTCACAGTAGGGATCCTCCCAGGTCTCCTGGCTCCTGGGTCCCTGTGCAGACAAAGAAGTCAGAGAAAGGTAGGCTGCGGGGAGGCAGGCTGGGGGGCAGCTGGGTCTGGCTAGGCTCCATGGTACGGCGGCAGGCACAGGGCAATCAGCTCAGGGGGAATCAGACGTAAATCCATACCTGTAAACCGGTAACTGTGTCTTTCGGGCTTGAGGCCTGGGCTGGAGCTCCTGCCCCCTGGCTTGGCAGCTGTAGGCCTTTCCACTGCCATCAGCAGCCCCTGAAATAGAAAGAGAATGGGTGAGTTGGATGGCAGGGACATAGAGGTGAAAGGGGTGCAGGTTCAGGCAGCCCGAACTGTGAGGTGCCACCTCTTACACCCACCAGCCTGGGCTGTGTTGGCCCTGGCCTCACTGAGTCACACCCAAAGTTCTCCTCTGTCCTCACCTTGTAGCCCAGGCCTCCCCTCCTCCCACCTACCTCTCTGCTGCCCCTTGAGCAGGTCAGGCACGCTCTCTCTTTGTGGCCTTTGCTGTTTCTGTTCCCTTGCCTGGGAATGCTGTTCCCACATGTCTGCGTGGCTCCCACCCCACTTCATTCAAGGCTCATTGCGAGCGCCACCTGCTCAGAGAGCTCTTTCTTGAGTCCCATTTTCGTGATGGCGCTCTCCCGTGACCCAGCTTGGTTCAGCTTTATTTTTCTTTATGGCTCTAGCGCCCCCTGTGGGTCGTGTGTGTATTTACATGTGGGGTTAACCTGTCCAGCTGTGCTGTTTTGATATGGAGCTGCCGGCTTCACTTCCACACCTTGTGGTCCTCTGGGTTTACTTTTTCTTTTTCTTTCCTTTTCCTTTATTTTATTTTATTTTAAAGACGAAGTTTCGCTCTTTCGCCCAGGCTGGAGTGCAATAATGGCGCGATCTCTGCTCACTGCAACCTCCGCCTCCCGGATTCAAGCGATTCTCTCGCCTCAGCCTCCTGAGTAGCTGGGACTGCAGGTGCCTGCCACCATGCCCAGCTAATTTTTGTATTTTTAGTAGAGAGGGGGTTTCACCATGTTGGCCAAGCTGGTCTCACCTGACCTCAGGTGATATACCTACCTCGGCCTCCCAAAGCACTGGGATTACGGGTGTGAGCCACCTCTCCCGGCCGGTTTACTTTTTTGGTTTATTTTTCATTGCCTGTTTTGGTAGAAATATATGTACAGGGAAATGGTTCTCTGAGTTAGGAAAAAACAACAGTGCAAGTGTGATAATAAATGACGACCAGTGTCAACTGCAGTGTCACCGAGACCACAGGGCCTTGGGAGTACCGCGATGGCCTGGCGAGCACGTGTCTGTCTAAAAGGGGCGGCTGCAACTCTGCTCCTGCTGGGTTTCCAGGTGGGACCGCAGGTCAGCCAGATTCCTTTTTCAAGATGAGATGAGTAGGAAATCCAGATTTTGTGTGAGTTTCCCCAAATATTTGAAGGAAGGTTTAGTTTGTTTTTAGGAACTCCCTTGATAAAACACATTTGCGGACTGAATCCAGTGTGTGGGCTGCACCTTTACAACTTCTGCCACCACTGTGCAGGTGAGGGACAGAGCAGGGACCACGCAGGCCTCTTTCGGCCCCCACCCACCCTCATTCCTGCTTCCATTCTCTCTTCATCTGGGAAAACCCCTCCCCTGAGAGATCCTGGTCTCTGGTCTTTATCTGCACAGGGACCCAGGAGCTCAAGGGGAGGGTGAGAGGGTGAGGCCCCCGGGGCTTTGGTTGCATCTCTCTGTTGTGACTCTCTGCTGAGGCCCCAGCCCTACTCACCTTGAGGACAAAATGAAAACCTGCAATTTCCCTCCCAAGACTGAGGTCAGCAGGCTGGGCTGGGGGCTGGACTCCTGAGGCAACCAAAGGGGGCTGGAGGTGAAGGCACGTCCTCTGAGCATGGTCCTGTGTGTGTGTGCATGCACATAAGTGTGCCTCAGTGAGAGCACATGCTAGCTCCCATGTCTTACCCTTTTTCACACCTGACCACGCCCTGACCTCCTTCTCGGGCCTCCCAGAGCCCCTCAGGTCAAGCACAACCTTCTCACTGCTGCAAATGCCCTGCCTTGCGTGACCAGCCCTGACAGCCCCAGGCCCTCCCACCCTCTGCCTCACACCCCAGCTCCAGTGCCTGCACCAGCCACAGCTGGCACCTCTCTCACCAGGCACGGTTGTGCCCTCAGCTCTGGGCCTTTGCACAGGCTGTGCCTGTTGCCTGAACCCGTTCCTCTTCTGCTTCCCCGATCATCCTGCAGATCTCAGCTCAGACCCTCCCTTCTCTAGGAAGTCTTCCCTGAATCTCTCCCTGGGAGCAGGCATCTCCTCCCCTTCTCTGTGCCCCCATCTCAGCACCGTCCCCTCGAGCTCTCTGCTGCAGCCTCATCAGCCTCCTTGCTGCTCCCCAGCACTGTTCTCCCTGCTGCCCCAGGACATCACACCTGGTGCTTGCTCTGCTTCCGACCCCTCCCTCTGCTCTGCCCACGGCTGGCTCCTTCTCAGCCTTCAGCTGTCAGCTTAACGCCAGCCCCTCCCTCACCTGGCACCTGACACCACAGCCCCCGCCCTCCCATCCTGCTACCCAGCTTTGTGTCTGACAGTGCCGCGGGGCACCAGCTGGCGCATTACTCGTTTCACTCATCCTCTCGTCTGTTGTCTGTCTCCCTGTGCTGAGAGGTCAGCTCCTTGAGGACAGGGATTTTTGTTTTTTTCACTGCTGACTGTTCAGTGCCCAGAATGGTCTTTGGCGCACAGTAGGATTAGTAGGTGCTCACTGGGTGTATGAATGAAGCTTCTGTGAGTAGCTGTGGCCACGCGTGAGTGTCCCAGGAGGACCCCTGATCCTCTGTCTGCCGCCCCCAGAGCCGGCTACCTGACTCTTTATGGAATTGAGGCGCTGCCACGCACCCATCAAAGCCAGGCCCAGGACCGTGTCCACTCAGCTGATGTCTTCCACACCTTTCGCCAGCTCGACCAGCTGCTCCCCAAACTGGCACGTGGCTCCCTGTCAGTGGGTAAGCACCATGGGGGCCCCAGTGGGTGGTGGGGAGGATGGAAAGACCCAGAGGGGGAGCCCAACTCAAGGTGGAGGACCAGAGGCAACACAGGCGGAAGGACATCCAATACCCTGGGAGGAAGTAAGATCCCCGTCACTGGGGGTATGCAAGAGTGCAGTGGTGGGGAGCCAGGGCTTGGACCAGAGCTTGGGTTCCTGGTGGAAATTCTGATTCAGCACATTTAGAGTGGGGCCTGAGAATCTCTGTGTGTGTTCCTTTTTTTGTTTTAAGGTTTGAGTTGCTTTGAAAGTTTTTACAAATACTTCGTGCTGATTATAAAACATTCAAGCCATATAGAATAATTTAAGGGAAGAATAAAAGAGTGCTCCACTTTCTCCCCAGCCTCAGCCCACCACTTCCCTCTACAGAGGCAACCACCATCACGAGCTTGGAGTACATCCTGGGAGCACTTTCTGTAAACAGACACACAGTTGTGTGTTATTTTTATTGTTTTTTTATTTTTGAAGCTTTTAGCTGCTTGTTTTTTACTGAGGTATAATTTATATACAGGAAAGCACACACATCTAAATGCACTGAGAGGCCAGGCGCAGTGGCTCACACCTGTAATCCCAGCACTTTGGGACGCCGAGGTGGGTGGATCACTTGAGGTCAGGAGTTTGAGATCAGCCTGGTGAACATGGTGAAACCCCATCTCTACTAAAAATACAAAAATTAGCCAGGCATGGTGGCAGGTGCCTGCAATCCCAGCTACTCAGGAGGCTGAGGCAGGAGAATAGCTTGAACCTGGGAGTTGGAGGTTGCAGTGAGCTGCGATCATGCCACTGCACTCCAGCCTGGGTGACAGAGCCAGACTCTGTCTCGAATAAATAAATAAATAAATGCACTGAGAAGTAGATCTAAACATTTTATGCTCTTTCCCAGCCAGTATTCACCCCCCTAGGTAGCCACTGTACTGGTTTCTTTTACCTCCAATTAGTTTTGCCTGTTCTTCAACTTCCTAGAAATGGAATCACACAGTATGTGCCCTTGTGTGTCTGGCTTCTTTCACTCAACTTAATGTAGGGAGATTCATCCAGGTTGTTGTATGGATCAATAGTCCAGTTTTTATTTATTTTTTGTTTTTTTATCTTAAAAACAATTTTTTTGAAATGGGGTCTTGCTATGTTACCTATACTGGTCTTGAACTCCTGGGTTCAAGCAATCCTCCTGCCTCGGTCTCCCAAAGTGCTGAGATTATGGGAGTGAGCCAGCATGCCTTTTTTTTTTTTTTTTTTTTTCTGAACCTGAGTCTCACTCTGTCACCCAGCCTGGAGCGCAGTGGCGCGATCTCAGCTCCCTGCAGCCTCAATCTCCTGGGATCAAGTGATCCTTCCACCTCAGCTTCTTGAGTAGCTGGGACTACAGGCATGTGCCACTAGGCCTGGCTAATTTTTAAATTTTTTTATAGAGATGAGGTCTCACTATGTTTCCCAGACTGATCTCCAACTCCTGGGCTCAAGCAATCCTCCCACCTTGGTCTCCCAAAGTGTTGGGATTACAGACGTGAGTCACTGTGCTCGGCCAACAGCTTGTTCTTTTTATTGCTGTGTAGTATTTCATTAAAGAAATATACCACAATTTGTTTATCCATTCCTGGTTGATAGACATTTGAGTAGTCCCCAGTTTGGAGCTGTTAGGAAGAGGTTGTTGTGAACATTCTTGTACATATCTTTCAGTGCACACGTGCATTTCTCTTAGCTGTTGGCCTGTTTTTTGTCTTTGTTTTTGTTTTTTTGAGACAGAGTCTTGCCCTGCTGCCCAGGCTGGAATGCAGTGGCACAATCTCAGCTCACGGGAACTTCTGCCTCTCGGGGTCAAGCAATTCTCCTGCCTCAGCCTCCTGAGTAGCTGGGATTACAGGCACGCACCACCATGCCTGGCTATTTTTTGTATTTTTAGTAGAGATGGCGTTTCGCCATGTTAGCCAGGCTGGTCTTAAACTCCTGACCTCAAGAGATTTGCCTGCCTCGGCCTCCCAAAGTGTTGGGATTATAGGCATGAGCCACCACGCCCTGCCTGGCCTGTACTTTTATAACTTAGATATATCACACTAGAAGAATTGTTCTAACGCTTACAGCTTTCACTCAACTCTCTGTCTACAGCATTTCCACACTGATTTGTAAAAATCTACCTCATCTGTTTTTGTGGCTGCAGAGCATACTCAGTGTTGGTAGAGTGTCCTGGCTGATTCCGTGTGCAGGGGCCATAGGAACCACTGGGCGGCGCCATTCCCTGGGCCATGTGCCCCAAACTTCCCTGATGAACAGAATCCTCTCAGGCCCTTGTTCCTAACATAGGTCCCTCAGCCCCATCCAGGTCCATAGGGGAATCCAGATCCCCAGGGGGCAGCCCGGAAAACTGCATGTCTGACAAGTGTCCTGAGAAGGTTGGGAAGTGCTGTGTGTGCTGGGCTCAGAGACTTGCAGCAGAGGCCTGGATTCGAATTCCTGCGCTGCTGCTTCCTTGCTGGTGACTCGGAGCAAGTTACTTCTACTTGCCCCAGTTCTTTTCTCTGGAGGGACTGTGGAGGGGAGTGGCTAAGACAGAGTCTGGGCTCTGAGGGCTCGAAGAGCTTTACCAGCTCCCCCTCCCCGCATCTGTGTGTTCTCTCTGTGCCTCAGCGATCTCATCTGTAAAATGCGGGGAACAGCAGGATCTTCCTAGAGGGCAGCTGTTAGAATTGGCTGAGGTAACAAGAAAAAGCACTGTGGCTGGGCGTGGTGGCTCATGCCTGTAATCCCAGCACTTTGGGAGGCCATGGCGGGTGGATCACCTGAGGTCAGGAGTTCAAGACCAGCCTGGCCAACAAGGCGAAAGCCTGTCTCTACTAAAAATACAAAAAAATTAGCCGGGCATGGTGGCGGGCGCCTGTAATCTCAGCTACCCAGGAAGCTGAGGTAGGAGAATTGGTAGAACCCTGCAGGTGGAGGTTGCACTGAGCCGAGATTGTGCCACTGCACTCCAGCCTGGGCGACAGAGCAAGACTCCGTCAAAAAAAAAAAAAAAAAAAAAGAAAGAAAAGAAAAAGAAAAAGAAAAAGCACTGTTTGCTGAGCACTTACTATGTGCCAGATACGAGGTTAAGCATTGTCACAGTCAGTGCTCAAACACTTCACTGCCCATTTCCTTTTGCTTATATATCTTTAAGAGTCAAACTTTAACACGTTATTGATTTTGTTTACATTATGAGCGAAACATAATCTTGTGGTTAACAATTCAGAGTTACAGATTGTATAAAATATAATACCCCTTCTTCCAAGCCCAGCTTCCTGTGAAACCAATGTTAGCATGACGGTGTTATCCCTTCACAGTATTTTGTATGTTCTCACAACTAGAGACAAGTATGCGCATCTACAGTGTCTCTGTGTTTACAAAGAAAAATTGTATCTGTTATTTGCAACCTGTTTTTAACCTAACAATATAGCCGTACATCCTTCTCCGTTGATATAAACATCTTTTAGAGATATTAGCTGATGCAATTAAACAACAGAAACCAACTATACACCTCAGAATGGGTAAAGAAGAAGTAAAACTATTCCTATTTGCAGATGATCTGATATTGTACCTGGAGAACCCCAGAAAATCAATAATAAAGCAAACTCCAGCAATAAATGAATCCGGCAAAGTAGAAGGATATGAAATTAACATTAAAAATACAAGACATCTGGCCGAGTGGCATGGTGGCTCATGCCTATAATCCCAGCACTTTGGGAGGCCGAGACAGGCAGATCACTTGAGGTCAGGAATTTGCAACCAGTCTGGCTAACATGGCGAAACCCCATCTCTACCAAAAATACAAAACATTGGCCGGGCGTGGTGGCGAGCGCCTGTAATCCCATCTACTTGGGAGGCTGAGGTGGGAGGATCACTTGAGCCTGGGAGACGGAGGTTACAGTGAGCCAAGATCACACCACTCTGCACTCCAGCCTGGGCGACAGAGCAAGACTCCGTCTCAAAACAAAAACAAAAACAAAAAACCAAGACTTTTTTTAGCCCTCACATGGCTGTTTCAGTAGTTAGCCATTTCCCTTTGATAGATGTCAATATTCTGTCTTTCTTCTTTTTGCTTTTATACCATTTCATTGTACTTGTATCTATTCTACCATCTGGTGATTTCATTTCTCTCTGCCCACTTCTTAGAAGTGGTTTTGCCAGGTCAAAGGCCCTATACATTAAAATTTTTATCTGCTTCTGCCACATCATTTCCAAAACCACAGAGCAATTCATCCGCCTACCTAAAGGGAAGAAATCTGCTCCACCAGATGCCATCAGTCTTTCCATTTGTTTGCTAATCTGATGGGCAGAGGTGAGTAACTTATTGTTTAAATTTGCATGTTACCACAACCTTGCCAACATGGAGTTATCAGCCTTTAAATAATTGCCAATCTGATGGAAAAAAGGACATCTGGCTCTCTGTGGCATATCACTGACTACTGTGATGAAACATCTCTGGGTGTGTGTGGTTTTGTTGTTGTTGTTGTTTTGAAACAGGGTCTTGCTCTGTCGCCCAGACTGGAGTGCGGTAGCGAGATCTTGGCTCACTGCAATCTTGACCTCCCAGGCTCAAGCGATCCTCCCAACTCAGCCTCCCAAGTAGCTGGGACTACAGGCACATGCCACTGCGCCTGGCTAATTTTTGTATTTTTTGTGTTTCAGTAGCCATTTGCATTTCCTCTTTATGAGCCGGCCGTTTGTGTCCTTTATTGTCTTTTTAGAGGAACTCATTTGATCTTATCGAATCTTGCCATCCATGCTGGAAGGTTGTTATTAACATACCCATGTTGCAGATAAGGAAACTGAGGCTCGGAGAGGTGAGATCACTTGTCATAGACATGCAGCTGGTAGGTGGAAACTTGGTCTGTCTGGCTGCAAAATCCTGTGCATAAAGCACCTGCCACATCCTAGCACTGATTGCTTCCCCAGGAAAAATTGGGTTTCTCCATTAACATTTCCTCCATACAGATGCTCCAGAGGAGTCTGGTTAGAGGCAGAGGAACTCCCCCCATCACTCTGGGAGCAGCCCTGGGCTGGCTATAGGAAGGATGCATTTCTCAATGTGAGCAGCAGGTGGCAATGTGGGACGGCGATTTCTCATCTTAATTGGGACCAGAGGCATGTGGGCAAAGTAGCCTCTGAAACTTGCTGTGGGGTGCTTGAAGCACTGCAGCCTCTTTTGGCAGAACCTGCTGAAACAAAATAAAGTGCACATTCCTTTGATCCTGTACTTCCACTTCTAGGAATTTATCCTACAGAAATGCTTGCACATGTCTACAGATACACAAACATATTCATTGTCACATTGCTTGTAATTGCAAATGCTAGAAACAATTTAAAGTCCATCAGTAAGGGCTGATTAAATAAATTATGCATTCATCTAAAGGCCATCTATGCATCTAAAACAGAGTGGGACATACTGGTAGTGAATGAAATCTACTGTTACAAAAAAGAGCAAGCTGCAGGCAGAGGGTATACTATGTCACTATATATACACATATATATGTTTTTGTTTTTGTTTCTGAGATGGAGTCTTGCTCTTTTGCCCAGGTTGGAGTGCAGTGGCACAATCTCAGCTCACTGCAACCTCTGCCTCCCAGGTTCAAGCAATTCTCCTGCCTCAGCCTCCCGAGTATCTGGGATTACAGGCATGTACCACCACATCGGGATAATGTTTTTGTGCTTTTTTAGTAGAGCTGGGGTTTATCACGTTGGCCAGGGTGGTCTCGAACTCCTGACCTCAAGTGATCTGCCTGCTTCAGCCTCCCAAAGTGCTAGGATTACAGATGTGAGCCACCACACTCGGCCATTTTTTAAAATGTGAGAGTATGTATAGATTTTTGCCTTTGGAGAGGCTGAGAAGGGGTGGAGAGAAAACCATTTTTTATAATATGTGGATTTGAACTCTTAGATTCTTTATTTTTCTTCTTATTTTTTTCTGTATGCATACATTATTCTTCCTTCACTTTTTAAAGTATAAATATATTTTAAAAGAAAGTTAATCGTTTGAGGACCCTTAGACCATTGAGTCTGGTGTTTCTCATACAGTAGGGAGTTGGGGCGCAGGGGACAGTTAAACAGACCCCCTAGCTAAGCATAGTGTTTCTGTCTGGAACATTTATTTTACTGAATTATTTTGGGGGGCTGTTTATTTGAACATTGTTTTGGGGAAAAAGGCATTCTTATATCAAAGAATCACAGAGTCTGATGCAAAACTCTGATGCATTTCAAAGGTAAAACACAAAACTTTAAAGACATGTCTCTTCTGGGGGCCTCTCTATACTATACCCCCAAATCTAGAGGGCCTAGAGGGGTTTCCCAGAAAAAAACTTGAGAAGTACTCAAGTCTGGGTCCTCAGTTTTTGGATGAGAAGACTGAGGTCCAGAGATGGGCAGGGGCTCAGCCAAGGCTACATAGCATGGGGACTCTGGGATTTAAACCAGATACACCAATCTGGTTTAAATTGGTGGGCTGCCAATCACCGTGGGCCTGGCAGCCCTGATTCGTGGCATCGAGTCATTGCACCAATAAGAAATACCTCGTAATAATGGAGAGAATGTGGCAAGTAGCATTTTACAAACTTCTACCGATACCAGGTGTGTTCTGTGTGTGATCCTTCTGAATCCTCCTAACCATCCTATGAGCTAGATGACCCCCATTTTACACATGAGGGAAATTGAGGCTCAGAGATGCAAAGTGACTTGGCCAAGGTCATCTTGCTAGAAAGGGAAGAGCTGGGATTTCAACGCTCTCTGTCTTCAAACTTTGTGCTCTGTGTTTCACAATTTATTATTATTTCTTAATTAAAGAAGCAATTTATGAACATGTTCTCCTTGGGCTAATAATTTGCTAACATTCAGTAAGATTTGTTATTTAATAATATAGCTGTTTATTAGGTCTGTGTCAGGCATCTCTGTGCTAATGTGTTTGATCTGTATATAACCCTCTGTGGTGGGTACTTTTATTATCCCAATTTACAGGCAAGAAAACTGAGATGCTGAGAGGTGAGGTGACTTGTTCAAGGTCGGGCACTCTGCTACAGCGCTGGGCCTTTTAACTGGGCTCTCCTGACTTTTGTAAAAAAAAAAAAAAATCAAATATTACAAAAAGGAAAATTCTCTTTTGATCACATTCCCTCTAAATCTATCCCCATGTAACTATTGCTACCAGTTTGGTGTTATCCTTCTAGAACAGTGTTGTACATAGACAAATAATGGGAATCACATTTGTAATTTAAAATTTTCTATTAGACACATTAAAAAAGAAAAATAGAAGTGAAATCGATTTTAATAATACATTTTATGTAAACCGATATATCTAAAATATTATTAGCATTTCAGCACGTAACCAATGTTAAAAATTATTGATAAGATATTTTACATTTTGTTTCTCATGCTGACTCTGGAATCCAGTGTCTCCCCTATCCTATATTAAACATGGCTGCATTCAAGCCAGCCCCATTTCAAATGCTCCATAACTCCCTGGGGCTTGCGCCTACTCTGTTGCCCAGAACAACACTCAGCCTTTATGCACGCATTAAAATACAGCATGAGGCTGCACACAGTGGCTCACACCTGTAATCCAGCACTTTGGGAGGCCAAGGCAGGAGGATCACTTTCGTTCAGGAGTTTGAGGCCAGCCTGGGCAATATAGACAGACCTTGTCTCTACAAAATATAATAATAATAATAAAAATAAGCCAGTTGTGGTGGCTCACACCTGTAGTCTCAACTACTCAGGAAGCTGAGGTGGGAGGATCACTTGAGCCCAGAAGGTTGAGGCTGCAGTGAGCCAGACTACGCCATTGCACTCCAGCCTGAGTGACAGAGCAAGACCTTGTCTCAAAAGAAAAAAGCATCAAAATAGCAAATTGTACTGGAATCCCAAGTAGACAGCAAGCCTCTGTTTTCCCAGTGGGAAGATTTTTAAAATTTTGTCTTTTTTGATTTTTTGGGCAACCTAAATATTGAAATAATTAGGAATGGAAGTAAATAGTTGCGTTTCTCCTTATCTGTTTTGTTGAACGTCTGTAGTGAATTGTATAAATGTGCTGCAACCATTTCGAACATTTGCTTTCTTCCCATGACCACATTTCAGGAGGGGGCTTTGTGCAGACTCCCCCTTTGACAGCACAGCTTTGCTCATCTGCAGGGCCCCAGGTTGAGCCACCAAGCTCAGTTTTCCAGAATCTTCTCTTACTCACTCCCATATGCACTGAACTCCTTGAATCTCTCTAGTATATGATGTTTCACCGGAAATTATTTTTGGGGGGTTTGACAGATTTTCTATTATTTTATTTTAAAAATTATTTCACGTGGTTTAAACATTAAAAATATAAAGTAGATTACAAATCACATACCCGATATGGGGTTAACATCCAAAATATATAAGGAACTCATACAACTCAATACCAAAAAATCCAAATAACAGCTGGGTGCAGTGGTTCACGCCTGTAATCCCAACACTTTGGGAGGCCGAGGTGGGCGGATCACGAGGTCAAGAGATTGAGACCATCCTGGACAACATGGTGAGATCCTGTCTCTACTAA
This sequence comes from Hylobates moloch, assembly GCF_009828535.3. Taxonomy (NCBI): domain Eukaryota; kingdom Metazoa; phylum Chordata; class Mammalia; order Primates; family Hylobatidae; genus Hylobates; species Hylobates moloch. The sequence goes on from NW_026652296.1 coordinate 11,266,381, forward strand.
AAAATACAAAAATTAGCTGGGCGTGGTGGTGTGCACCTGTAGTCCCAGCTACTCGGGAGGCTGAGGCAGGAGAATTGCTTGAACGCGGGAGGTGGAAGTTGCAGTGAGCCGAGATCGCGCCACTGCACTTTAGCCTGGTGACAGAGCGAGACTCCGCCTCAAAAAAAAAAAAAAAAATCCAAATAACCTGTCTGCAAAATGGACAAAGGACCAGAATAGGCATTTTTCCCAAAGAAGACATACAAATGGCAACAGGTACGAAAAGGTGTTCAACATCACTACTCACTGGGGAAATGCACATCAAAATCACAAGGAGATACCACCACACACCCGTTAGAAATGTCAAAAGATGACAAATGTTGGCAAGGATGTGGAGAAAAGAGAACTCTTTCACCCTGTTGGTGGGATTTTAAATTGGTATAGCCATCATGGAGAACAGTATGGAGGCTTCTAAAAAATCAAAAATAGAGCTACCACATGATCCAGCAATCCCTCTTCTAGGTATATATTAGAAGGAAATGAAATCACTATTTTGAAGAGATATCTGCACCTCCACTTCATTGCAGCGTTATTCACAACAGCTGAGACATGGAAACTAAGTGTCCATCAGTGGATGAACAGATACAGAGATAGTGGTACAATGCCCCCCTCCCCTTAACCTCAGGGGATATGTTCCAAGACCCCCCAGTGGATGCCTGGAACCACGGGTGGTACTGAACCCTGTATATACTGTTCTGTCTTATACATACGTAACTATGACAGAATTTAATTTTTTTTTTTTTTTGAGACAGAGTTTCACTCTTGTCACCCAGGCTGGAGTGCAATGGTGCAGTCTTGGCTCAACACAACCTCTGCCTCCCAGGTTCAAGCGATTCTCCTGCCTCAGCCTCCTGAGTAACTGGGATTACAGGCATGTGCCACCACACCCAGCTAATTTTGTATTTTTAGTAGAGACAGGGTTTCTCTGTGTTGGTCAGACTGGCCTCGAACTCCCAACCTCAGGTGATCTGCCCACCTCGGCCTTCCAAAGTGCTGGGATTACAGGCATGAGCCACCGTGCCTGGCCTGATAGAGTTTAATTTATAAATCAGGCACAGTAAGAGATTAACAACATAATAAAATGAAACCAATTGTAACAATATACTGTAATAAAAACAAAATAAGGGTTACTTGAACACAAGTACTACCATACCATGACAGTTGATGTGATAACCGAGATGGTGGCTCCTAAGTGACTAATGGGCAGGTGTGGTCTACAGCGTGGATACACCGGACAGAGGGATGATTCACATCCCAGGCAAGATGGAGCAGGATGGCTCAAGAGTTCATCATGCTACTCAGAATGGCATGCGATTTCAAACTTAGGGATTGTTTATGTCTGGAGTTTTTCATTTAATATTCTTGGACCATGGTTGACCATGGGTAATGGAAACCTTGGAAAGTGAAACTGTGGATAAGACAGGACTGCTGTGTATGTAAATCCACGAAAGAATGTTATTCAGCCATAAAAAGGGAGAAATCCTGCCATTTGTAACAATATAGATGAACTTGGAAGACAATATTGTAAGTGAAATAAGCCAGACAGAAAATCAACTACTGCATCATGTCATTTATACGTGTGAGCTAAAAAAGTTGAATTCAGAGGAACAGTAGAACAGTGGTTACCAGGGCTCAGGAGGTGGGGAAATGGGGGCGTGTTGGTTGAGGGTATAAACGTTGAGTTATAAGATGAATAAGTTCTGGAGACCTAACATACAGAATGGTTATGGTAGTTAATAACAATGTATCGTATACTTGAAATTTGCTAAGAGAGTGGATCTTAAGTGTTCTCACCATGCATGCACGTGTAAGCGTGCACCTATGTAAGGTGATGGATATGCTAATTAGCTTGATTGTGGCAATCATTTCACACCGTATATGTGTATCAAAACATCATGTTGTACAACTTAAGAATTTTCATTTGTCAATTATACCTCAGTAAGGCTGGAAAAAAATTAAGTAATAATAGTGGTAAGTCTCCTTCCTTTTCTTGTCACACCCCCTTCCACCAATTCCCACTGATCATAATTGATTAGTTTTATTAGTTTTGAATGGATCCTTCTAGAGTTCCTTCACACAGTGCAAGTGAATGTGACTATATTCTTATTTTTCTTTTTTTCCACAAATGCATACTAAACACGTGGTTGCTGGCACTTTGCTTTGCGCTAACAATATATCACAGCAATAGATAACTCTTGGGTAAGGTTTAGTGTGTCCTCTACACTGCTTTAAGGGATATACAAATGTAAACTGATTTGATCCACGACCCAATCACTGCTATATATATATTTTTTGTTTTTGAGACAGAGTCTTGCTCTGTTGTCCAGCCTGGAGTGCAGTGGTGCAATCTCTGCTCACTGCAACCTCCGTCTCCTGGGTTCAAGCGATTCTCCTGCCCCAGCCTCCTGAGTAGCTGGGACTACAGGCGCCCACCACCATGCCTGGCTAATTTTTGTATTTTTGTATTTTTGTTAGAGATGGGGTTTCACCATGTTGGCCAGGCTGGTCTCGAACTCCTGACCTCAGATGATCTGCCCGTCTCGTCCTCCCCAAGTGTAAACCCCAAGGATTACAGGAGTGAGCCACTGCACCCAGCCCACTGCTATATTTTTATCCTGTGTTTTTTGCCAGGCAGGACAGAGCAGGATGGCACAAGATTTCAACACACTACTCAGAACAGCATGTGATTTAAAACTTATGACTGTTTATGTCCGGAATTTTTCATTTAATATTTTTGGACCATGGTTGACCATAGGTAACTGAAACCTTGGAATTCAAATTCTTTTGTATTTTGAGTATCGCTTTGTCACCCAGGCTGGAGTGCAGTGGCTCCATCTCAGCTCACTGCAACCTCCACCTCCCAGGTTCAAGTGATTCTGCTGCCTCAGCCTCCCAAGTAACTGGGATTACAGGTGCCTGCCACCACGCCGGGCTTATCCTTTTTTGTATTTTTAGTAGAGACAGGGTTTCACCATGTTGACCAGGCTGGCTTCAAACTCCTGAACTCAAGTGATCTGCCCACCTTGGCCTCCCAAAGTGTTAGGATTACAGGCGTGAGCCACTGTGTCCGGCCAGAATTCAAATTCTTTGTTGTACAACACTATCTTTGACTCATTTTTGCCAAATGACCTTCATATGCCTTTTAAAAAAATTGTGGTAAAATAATATATAACATAAAATATACTATTTTAACCATTTTAATTGTACAATTCAGTGGCAATAAATACATTCACAATGTTGTATAACCATGCCATTATCTATTTCCAGAAACTTTTCATGATTCTAAACAAAAGCTTTGTGCCCATTAAACAATAATTCCCCACCTGCCTTTCCTCCCAGCCCGACATATCTTCTATTCTACTTTCTGTCTCTGAATTTCCTCTTCTAGGAATCTCATATAAGTGGCGTCATACAATATTTGTCCTTTTGTGTCTGGCTTATTTCGCTTAGCATAATATTTTCAAGGTTCATCCATATTGTAGTATATGTCAGAATTTCTATTTCTTTTTTTTTTTTTTGGAGACAGAGTCTCTGTCACCCAGGCTGGAGTGCAGTGTTGCCATCTCAGCTCACTACAATCTCCGCCTCCTGGGTTCAAGCTATTCTCGTGCCTCAGCCTCCTGAGTAGCTGGGATTACAGATACACATCACCATTCCTGGCTAATGTTTTTTATTTTTATTTTTTTTGCATTTTAGTAGAGACAGGGTTTCACCATGTTCCGGGATGGTTCTCTAACTCCTGAGCTCAGGAAATCTGCCCGCCTTGGCCTCCCAAGGTGCTAGGCTTGCAGGCATGAGCCACCACGCCTGGCGTATGTGTCAGACTTTCATTCCTTTTTAAGGCTGAATACATTGTGTGTATATACTGCATTCTGTTTATCCATTCACCTATCAACCGACATTTGGGTTGTTTCCACCTTTTGGCTACTGTGAATAATGCTGCTGCGAACATTGGTGCACGAGTATCTGTTTGAGTCTCTGGTTTCGGTTCTTTGGGGTATATACCTAGAACTAGAATTACTGGATCATATGGTAATTCTTTAACTTTCTGAGGAACTGCTAAACTCTTTTTCACAGGAACTGCAGTATTTTACATTCCCACCAGCAATGCATAAGCGTTCCAATTTCTCCACGTCCTCACCATCACTTGTTTTCTGTGTTTTAAATAGTAGCCATCCTCATGGTTGTGAATGGTATCACACTGTGGTTTTGATATGCATTTTTCTAATGACTAATGGTGTTGAGCATCTTTTCAGGTATTTATCAGCCATTTGTAGCCCTTCTTTGGAGAAGTATCTGTTCAAGTCCTTCGCCAATTTTTGAACCAGGTTGCTTTTTATTGTTGTTGAGTCATAGGAGTTCTTTTATATATTTTGGGGGCTAGACCCTTATCAGATATATTATTTGCAAATATTTTCTCACTTTCTGTCAGCTGTCTTTTCATACTGCATTACCTCTTTTGCTTAATTATTCATTTATTGTGCAAATATTGAGTGCCTCCTATGTACTCAGAACTGCTCTAGGCACAGGCGAAAAGCGGAGAATGGTCCTGCCTTGCTTGTTAAAGTCATCTGTAAACACCGTGTTTACAGTGATATTCAAGATTGCAGTTGTGTGGTCAGACTTCAAAGAATGCCAGTTATTTCTAAAGCTGTGTTAAATTTCTTTGCCTCTTTTTTTAGCCATCCCATCAGATGATGCTTAGAAGTATCCAGAGTTGGCATCAACTGAGGTGGTTTCAACACTGCCCGAGCCCTGCAGGCCTAAACCTCTGGACATCCAGTTCCCACCCACGTGATTTTGACATGATCAATCTGGGGTTGGCACCTGGGCCTCCAGAGATTTAAGAGCTCCCAGGTAATTCTTCAGAGAGCCTGAAAAGTGGAGAAACATAAGAAGATAATGTGTTTCAGTTGAACACTTAAGCTCATTGCTTTACATTGAAATGTCACCCGAAATAGTGACATTCATTTCAATGTAAAACAATGAGCTCAAGTTGAAGTCTAAAAGTTAAACATATTCAGCATATTATTTGAAAATGAAACCAACGTACTTTAAAAAAAAACATAGCCTACATTTTCGACCCTTTCAAACGCCCTGTGAGGTGCAGCCAGGTTTAGAATTGCTGGTGGGGCGAGTCTTCCTGAAACACGGCTCGTGGTTCAGAAGAGTCAGTGAGGGAGTTTCCAATACTTTGAAACTTCGGAGCAATCTAAAGTGACTCTCACTTTTCCAAGGGGTGATTTCAGAGAAAACCAAATTTTATATTTTATATTTTTGTTTTAAACTTTATATTTGTACATATAAATAGCATTACCGTGGAGCTTTAAAACAATGTATATTAAGTCTCATGTATGGTTCATGAAAATATTTTTTTTAAAAAAGAAGTAGAAAAGAAAATAATATCTAAATAGTATCATTCTTCAGTGCCCGGCTCTATCCCCTTACCAGTCTGCCCTTGGGAACTCTCTGTGTCTGTATGTAAAAGGTACTAACTCACTTTCACTGCTGTATGGTTTTTCCAGAACATAAACACACCATTGTTTGTTTAATGGTGATTGCACGCTAGTCATCTGTGGGCCAAAGTTGACCTTCAGAGATGCTTCTGTGGTCTGCACAGTGATTAAAAACTTTTTATTTGGATCCTAACCTTAAAAAACATAAGAAGGCTATACATAATTGCTGGATGATCAGCTTCCTTTGAAAGCACAGGCCCTCTGGCCACGCTGGCCGGTGGGCTAAGTGCCATGGCCCCTTTCTGGCCGCCTCTCTCTTTTACTTGGCCTGCCTTCTCTGGAGTGAGTTGAGTTTGAGACTCCAGCCCAATGTGCCGGTTAGGTTATTGCTGATGTCTTTCTGTGATTCCTGCTGTGCTGAGCCTGCTCACAGTGGCCGCCTCCTCATGCACATGGGCTGGCATTGCTCTGGGGTTGGACCCTGGGGAGGGAGAATGCTGCTCGGTGTTTAGTGTTCCTTCTCCTGCTCTGGAAAGAAATACCATTTATTTAATGCATGATATAGTTTGGCTGTGTCCCCACCCAAATCTCATCTTGAACTGTAGCTCCCATAATTCTCATGTGTTGTGGGAGGGACCCAGTGGGAGATAATTGAATCGTGGGGGTGGTTCCCCCATACTGTTCTCCTTGTAGTGAATAAGTCTCATGAGATCTGATGATTTTATAAGTGGTTTCTCCTTTTGCTTGGCTTTCATTTTCTCTTGCTTGCCGCCATGTAAGATGTGCCTTTCACCTTCCACCATGATTATGAGGCCTCCCCAGCCATATGGAGCTGTGAGTCCATTAAACCTCTTTTTTTAAATAAATAAATAAATAAATAAATAAATTACCCAGTCTCGAGTATGTCTTTGTCAGCAGCATGAAAACAGACTAATACAATGCGTATTTATTGAGCACCTGCTACAGGCTGGGTGCGGGAGATATAGAGGTGATTGAAATAGACGGGGCTCCCACCTGCAGGAGACAAGACCCCTTGTTTCTTTTTACCGGGGGTAAGACAGATAATAAGCAATTCGGTATTGAAAGGGCTTCCCGCTGTGGGCCTGTCCTGCAGCTTCTTTCCCACAGGAACTCCCCACCCTCAACTAGTGACATTCAGAAGACCCTTGGCCTCATGGGAGGTCATGCCTGGCCAGCCCTGGGTGTGGGATGGTGAATCTGTAACCCCTACTCTCTGTGCTCTGTCCCTGCAGGGGACAAGGACCACATGTGCAGTGTCAAAAGTCGCCTGTGGAAGCTGCTGTCCCCAGCCAGGCTGGCCACGCGGGCCCACCGGAGCAAATGGCTGGAGAGTTACCTGCTGCACCTGGAGGAGATGGGTGTGTCAGAGGAGATGCAGGCACGGGCCCTGGTGCTGCAGCTGTGGGCCACACAGGTGGGTGTGAATGTGCAAGTGGGTGTGTGCAGGTATGCATGTTTGGTTGTGATATGAACGCATGTGTGTGTGCATGTCTGTGCACGTGTGCAGGTGTGCACGTGACTATGCCTGTGTGTGCATTTGTATGTAGGTGTGCATTTGTGAGTGCATGCTGATGTGAGTGTGGGTGTGTGCACACATACCCACCGCCCAAACCAGTTCCCTGACTTCCTTTACTATCAAACAGCATCACAAACAGAATCATTCATTCAATATATTTTTTTTTTCTTTTGAGACAGAGTCTCGCTCTGTTGCCCAAGCTGGAGTGCAGTGGCTCGATCTCGGCTCACTGCAACCTCTGCCTCCCGGGTTCAAGTGATTCTCACGCCTCAGCCTCCCGAGTAGCTGGGACCACAGTTGCCTGCCACCATGCCTGGCTAATTTTTGTATTTTTAGTAGAAATGGGGTTTCACTATGTTGGCCAGGCTGGTCTCAAACTTTTGACCTCAAGTGATCTGCCTGCCTCAGCCTCTGGAAGTGCTGGGATTACAGGTGTGAGCCACCACACCCAGCTTCTTTTTGTTTTTGTTTTGATTGGAAAAATGTTAAATCTATAGAAAAGTTTAATAAATAGTTTAATGAACTCCTATATATGCCTCACCTTGATTCCCAGTTTTAAACATTTTACCACCTTTGCTTTCTCTCTCTCTGTCTCTCTCTCTCTTATGCTCTCTTTCCCCACTGGGATTATTTTATTGAAATAATTTGTGAATAAGTTGCAGATATCATGCTATTTTATCCCTATTGCTTGAGTGTAAGCAAGAACATCTCCTGCATGACCACAGTACAATAACCAATTTCAGGATAATGAGCCCAAATACATGATCATTATCTAATAAACAGTCTGTATTCCAGTTTTGCCAGTTGTCTCAATAATGTCCTTTTTGGTTCATCTTGGTCCAGCATCCAATCCAGAATCACACGTTGCATTTAGTCATTCTGACTCTTCAGTTTTCTTTTCTTTTTCTTTTTCTTTTTTTTTTTTTTTTGAGATGGAGTCTCGCTCTGTCGCCAGGCTGGAGTGCAGTGGCATGATCTCGGCTCACAACAACCTCTGCCTCCTGAGTTCAAGCGATTCTCCTGCCTCAGCCTCCTGAATAGCTGGGACTACAAGCGTGTGCCACCACGTCCAGCTAATTTTTTGTATTTTTAGTAGAGATGGGATTTCACCATGTTGGCCAGGATGGTCTTGACCTTTTGACCTCGTGATCCGCCCGCCTCAGCCTCCCAAGGTGCTGGGATGACACGCATGAGCCACTGCACCCAACCTGTTTTCTTTAATCTGGCACAGTTTCTGTGCCGTTTCATTGTTTCTCATAACCTTTACATTTTTTGAAGTGTGCAGACCGGTTATTTTGAAGAATTGTTTAGAAGTTCCATTGAGACACTGGGCATGGTAGTGTGCATCTGTAGTTCCAGCTACTTGGGAGGGGGAGACAAGAGGATTGCTTGAGCCCAGGAGTTCGATACCAGCCTGGGCAACATAGTGAGATCCCACCTCTTAAAAAAAATCCATTGAGTACTTACCATAGGCCTCAAAGATTCTGTGTTGTGTTGATTACCATTTGGGGGGTCAGGGGACAGGGGGCAGAGAGTCAAAGAAACATATACAAGGCGATTTTAGATGATGATATGTACAGTATAAAACAGGGCTGTGAATAGAGAGACTTTCGGGTCTGCTCTAGCTGGGGTTGTCAGGGAGGCCTCCCTGAGATATTTGAAATGAGCCCTGGATGATAAGAAAGCTGGATTCAGAGACTTGGAGAAGATGTGGGGATAGAAGTTTCCAAATAAGGGAAACAGGCCCTGGGGTTGGATCATGCAGAGTAGAGTTGGATCACACAGCTGAAGCAGAGTGAGGGAGGGGGCGTGAGACCGAGGGAAGAGGTCACTGAGGGCCTTGTGGGGCCTCACAAATGAGGACTTGGGATTTTTCTCTGGGTGAGATGGAGGCCTAGGAGAGTTCTGAGCAGAGGAGGGACAGGATCTTGGGGGCAAAAGGAGGGAACTGTGGTGGCAGGGTCAGGTGGTGGCCATGGAGGTGATGAGGAGGTGGGTAGATTTTGGAAATTTCAGGAAGACAGAGCCAGTGGACTTGGTCATGGACCAGATATTGGAGTGAGAGAAAGAGGGCAGCCTTCGATGCTGCACGGCTCCAGGCCTGGTTCCTGCCCTCTCTCCTGATCCCCAAGCCCCATCTTTCTCTTGGCCCCACTTCGACAGTGACAGTTGCACAGGCTGACATTTCTGGGTAATTCCTCTCCCATCGACTTGCAGCTTATTTTTAGTTTCCTCAGAGCCATTAACTGTCCTTGCAGGCAGAGACTGGCAAGGGGTGGGGGCTGGGATTAATTGGCAGTTGTCCTCCACATCAGTGCCTAATAACATATTTATGTGCAGAGATGACTTGGAGCTCCAAAGTGTCTCCAGAACCCTTGTGGAAATGACCTGCGTCAGCAAAACTGGATGCTGGCCGAGGGGTTTGAGTGGCAGAAAGTCCAGGGAACAGCCTTTGGCAGGGCCAGGAGAGCTGGGCGGGAGCTGGGGACAAGATGTCCTCTGAGGTTGAGTCGTTGACAGCGTCCAGAATTCAGGCAGGTGGGAAAACTTTTCAAGAGCCTTTTGGGAGCGGAGCCAAGAGGGTACTTGGCCTAGGAGTTTCTGGCACAGGCTCTGTGACCTCCCAGCCTGGATTTGAACCCTGACTTTGACACTTCCTGGCAAGTCGGTCACTTAACCTCTGAGCACCTCGGTTTACTCATCTGTAAAATGGAGATGGTAGCACCCTCTTCAAGACATGGTTGTGAAGATGAAAGGAGGCAGGAATACATGTGCAATTTTGTAACTGTGCCTTGCAGATAACAAGTGCTCAAGAAACATCTTCAACAAATATTTAGAGCACCTACAGTGTGCCAGGCCCCATTCTAGAAGCTGGGGATAGAGCGGTGAGCAAAACAGACAAAAATCCCTCTGCTTAGGGAGCTGGCATTCTGGTGGGAGAAGATAGACAATTAATAAACACATAAGCTGTCATCACAGTGCTTTGGGAGGTTAGAGAGGGACATCGTTTGAGGCCCGGAGTTCAAGACCAGCCTGGGCAACATAGCAAGACCCCATCTCTACACAAAATACCTTATTTTTTTGTAGAAAAGCCAGGCGTGGTGGTGCACACCTGTAGTCCCAGCTACTTGGGAGGCTGAGGCAGGAGCATTGCTTGAGCCTAGGAGGTCAAGGCTGCAATGAGCCATGATTGTGCCACTGCACTCCAGCTTGGGTGACATAGTGAGACCCTATCTCAAAAATAAATAAATAAATAAACAAACAAGTAAGCATCTAAAATGTATTAGAGGTCAGGTGCAGTGGCTCACGCCTGTAATCCCAGCACTTTGAGAGGCCAAGGTGGGCAGATAACTTGAGATCAGGAGTTTGAGACCGGCCTGGCCAATATGGTGAAACCCTGACTCTACTAAAAATACAAAAATTAGCCAGTCATGGTGGCACAGGCCCGTAATCCCAGCTACTCGGGAGGCTGAGGCATGAGAATCACTTGAACCGGGGAGGTGGAGGTTGCAGTGAGCCAAGATGGCACCACTGCACTCCAGCCTGGGCGACAGAGTGAGACTCCATCTCAAAAAAAAAAAAGAAAAAAAAAGTATTAGAAGGAATGTGTTCTGTGGAGAAGAGATGCAGCAAGAAGGCAGGCCCAGGAAGGCCTCACTGAAAGGTGACATCTGAGCAGAGACTGCAGGAAGTGAGGGATGAACCATGTAAATATACAGAGTGAAGGCTCCCAGTCGGGGAGCAGCAAGTGCAAAGGCCCTGAGGCAGGACTGAGGGTGACATGGTGGGGAGGCAGAGCTGCCAGACCACACAGGTCCCTGTAGGCCGTGGGGAGGGCTTTGGCTTTTACTTTGAGTGAGACAGGTGCCTGCTGAGGGCTCCGAGCAGGGGAAAGGCCTGGCCTGTCTTATTCTTTAGAGGGATCATTCTGGCTGCAGCGCTGACAAGAGAGTGTAGGGGGTGGGGAAGTAGAGGCAGGGAGAGCAGAGAGGAGGCCATTGCAGGATCCAGGCAAGAGAGGATGCTGCTGGGCCAGGGTCGGGTGGGGGGTGGTTAGATTCTGAACATATTCCAAAGTAAAGCCAACAGGATCTGCTGTTGGATGGGACCTTGGGGGAGGCCATCAAGGATGACTCCAGATTTGGGCCTGAGTGACAGGAGGAATGGCAGAGCCATGGGCAGATGAAGAAGATGGCGGGAGGAGGAAGTTTCAGGGAGAAGATCGGGGGTTGAGCTTTGGGTATGTTGAATTTGAGATGAAGATGGGGGAGTGGACACCTGGAGAAGAGAGTCTGGAGTTCAAGTTTGAGGTCCAGGCTTGGGAGTTGTCAGCATAGAGGAGTTTAAATCCTCAGGACTGGAGAAGATAATGCGGGCGAGAGTGGGTGAAGAAGGGGGCGTCCCTGGGGCTCTCCAATGGTGGGAAAGGTGAGGAGGAGGGGCCAGGAAGGTGGGGGGAGAGCCGGGAGTGGGAAGCTGGGTCAGATGCTGCAGAGAGGCTGAAAAATGGTAGCTGTGATTGCTGCTGTCAGGTCGGAGATGATGAGTCAGGAATAATAATCTCAAAAGATACTGAGCACTTACCCTGGGCCAAGCATCCTGTTGAGCACTTTGCAAACACCATCGCATAGGATCCTCACAACAGCTTCATGAATCCAGAACCCCTGAACCTGGAACCCAGAGTGATGGAAGGTTCAGTGGGAGGCTCAGGCATCCAGGGAGGACCCTGTGGGCCAAGACCTGAGGTCCAGGCAAGGGGAAGAGGAGGCTCTAAGGGAAGGTGGGGTGGGTGGGGTGGTGTGGGGCAGACGGAGGAGAGTTTCCAAACACAGGTCAGGCTTCCCTCCCAGCTCTGAGCCCATTGGTGCTGGTAATGCCAGGACTGAAACCATTGATTGTCATGATATCCCTCAGCCCCATCCATCACATCTGATCCTTCTCTTTCTTCCCCATATCTGGCTTGGCCTTCACCCCATCACATCCTCAGCAGCCACAGCCACACATCCCTGGAAACTCCTGGGTGGTCCTGAGAGGTAGGGGAGGGGGCCACGGGAGCTGCTGGGCCTGCAGATAGCTCTGCCGAGATAGTTACCATCGAGAAGAATCCTTGAGGCATTTGACAATGGAGTAGAAAGCAAAACCACAGTATTGAGAGTCAGACAGACTCGGGTGGAATCTCAGCTCTGTCACTAAACTAGTTATGTGACCTCAAGCAAGTCACTTTTCTGGGCTTCAGTTTCACCATCTGTAAAGAGGGTTGGTTTTTGTTTTTGTTTTTTGTCTTCAGTAGTTTAATCTGGAAATAATTTTAGATTATAAAAGAGTTGCAAAGATAGTACAGGAGTTCCCAAATACCCTTCACCCAGCTTTCCCTAATGTTACATAACCACAATACATTCATCAAGACTAAGAAATTAGCACTGGGACATTGCTAGTAACTAAAGTCCATACTTTATTCACATTGCCCCAGTTTTTCTACTAATATCGTTTTCCAGGAGCCAATCCACAATCCCACATTGCACGTAGGGCTTTTGTTTGTTTGTTTTAAATAGACTCTATTTTTACAGCAGGTTTAGTTTCACAACAAAATTGAAGGAAAGGTGCAGGGATCTCCCTTAGCCCCCTTCTCCCAATGCCTCGCCTCTCCATCGCCAGTGTCCCTCAGCAGAGTGGCACATTTGTTACAATTTATGACCTACACTAACACATCATTATCACACTTGGGATATTCTTTTATTCCGTTGGATTCATCTAAATCATAAAAATTAAAAGAAACACAATCTGTGACCCCCATTCCTCAGGTCTCCCTTCTTCTGCCGGGCTGCATCCTCAGAGGGTCTCCCCTGGGGGATGGCTACAATGGCCTCCAGCAGCTCCAGGCAATTTAGCAATCCCGTGGAGGAGGACTTCCCTTCCCCTAAATTCTAGCACAGCTCCCAAGCCTGATACTCACTGGCCCAGCCCATGTCACATGCCCCACTCTGCGTGAATCACTCAGTGCCTCCGCCTGGATCCCACGCCCACACTTGAAGTCTGAAGGATGGGTCAGTCCTGGATGACCCACACGGACTTAGATTTAAGAGGAGGTGGTTCTACGAAGGAAAGTGGGGTGTTGTTACCCACAGACAAGGAAGTGGATGCAGGCGGGAGCGGGCAGCGGAAGTCCCCCACTTCCACTGATGGGCCATGTGGTCAGGAGGCAACAAGAAGGGGCACGCGAATCGCTAAGGGTGTGGTCTGACCCGCAGTTAGTGCCTCCCAGAGGTCAGCCACCACCATTCACAGGAAAGCTATAACAGCGGGTGGCACTGCTGGGTCATGGCCTTTGGCTGCAGTAGGAGGGAATGAGGACAAACAAGAAGTGTCTTCCTGAGTAAACGGAGGCAAGGCTCCATGGGTGAAAGCTCAAATTCCAGGGTGGCAAATTCAGGATCTCTTATGGTTGTGTGCACACACACACACACACTCACACACACTCACACTCACATCTATGCAGTTGGGTAGAAGGAGGTCTTGGTCACCTCCCTAACTTGCCACAGCTTTTTCCTGCAGGCAGAGATAGCCAAGCGCCCATGTGTTCCACTCCTGCTTGGTAATTAATGAGCGGTGGCCCCCATCTAACCATCTGGGCCAGATAAAATGGCCTTGGCGCTGAGCTAAGCCAGTGTTGAATTATTTATCACCCGCATTTGCCTGGCTATTTAAGTGATGGACAGCAAGTGACCTTGCTGTGTCAGCTGGACCTGAGGTGCTGGCGGAACTCTCAGAAAGGGCCGGAGGCCCCCCCTACTTGTTTTCAAATCTAGGGGAGGGGCCAATGGGGGAGGGGTAACCACTTCTGAGCACCTACTGTGGGCTCAGCACTTGTGGGATTGCTTGCATTCAGCCTCACTGGACCCTTGCGGCCACCCAAGAGGTGGCAATGTTACCCCCAGTGTTGAGACCCAAAGGGGGACGTGACTTGTCCACAGTCACAGAAAGTGGGGAGCTGGGATTTGAACCCACCTCTACCTGGTCTCAGTCCAGGGATCTTCCAGCCCACCTCCCAGGCTGTCTTGGAGCTCGACTTCTAATCCAAAGGGACACAGATGTTTATTTGACAAATATCAGTGAGCCTCCACTATATGCTGGGCAGTGGGTAGTGACCAGGGAGTACTTCGTTTTCCTTTTCAGTAAAAGGCCTAATAATGGCACCTGTGTGATGGAAGTATTGAGCAGAGGAGTGTGGTGCCTCCTGGCCTCATGGCCTCACGGGCACTAAAGAGGAAGGCAAAATCTATCTCACCATCATTGATGCTATGGTGCATTTCTTTCCAGCCTTTCCCCGTAGGATTTTCTTCTGTGGTTAAGATCATGCAGCTGTTTTAATCTAACCTTCTATTTGGTTTAATATTGTAACATGAGCATTTCTCATGACAGTGTACATCACTATAGAAATCATTTGGATACAGCCTGGGAAACACAGTGAGACCTCATCTTTCAAAAATAGAAAGATTAGCCGGGCATGGTGGTGCATGCTTGTATCATCAGCTACTTGGGAGGCTGAGGTAGGAGGATCATTTGAGCCCAGGAGGTGGAGGTTGCAGTGAGCCACGATCACGCCACTGCACTCCAGCCTGGGTGGCTTCTGTTTCACTTAAAATTAGTGTGTCCATTAAAAAATTTGCAACAGTTTAAAAGGGTATTTGCAAGGAAAGTCAGCCTCCTTCCTCCCTATCCTCTTGTCTTCCCAGCTTCTATCCCAAGGTAACCTCAGTTACCCGTTTCTGGTGTCTCTTAGAGATGGTCTATGCTTCTTTGGGAGGCTGTGGCAGGAGGACTGCTTGAGGCCAGGAGTTTGAGATCAGCCTGGGAAACATAGGGAGACCCCCATCTCTACCAAAAAAAAAAAAAAAAACCTAGCTAGGTAGCACGTGCCTGTGGCCCCAGCTCCTTGGGAGGCTAAGGCAGAAGGATCACTTGAGCCTAGGAGGTCAAGGCTGCAGTGAACTACGATTGTGCCACTGCATTCCACCCTGGGTGACAGAGCAAAACCCTGTCTCAAAAAAAAAGAGAGGGTCTGTACTTCTTCATGTATATTTCTCTTTAAACAAACACACAAACGGCAGCATGCTGAGCCACCACCCTGCACCTTGCTGTTTGCATGCTTCTGTGTGTCTTGGCTACAGTCCCACATCAGTACACACAGAGCCAGCTTCTTTTTAATGACTTCCTGCATCATCATCCAATGGATGGATCTTCATTTATCTCATTGATCTCCTATTGATAGACATGGAGGTTGTTTCCAGCGTTTTTCAATTACATGAGCACTGCAATAATTATCTTTGTGCATATGTCCTTTTGCCCATGTGCAATTATGTCTGTAATGAAATTAGTGGGTAAACATGATATTTAATGATGATTTAATATTCCATTATTATGATTGAATAGGATAGTCACGGCAGACAAAAACCTTCCCCCAAATTGAGATTAGTCGGTATTCTTCCCATATCTGGATCACTAAAGGGTGCCATATACACATTTTAGCCACATACCAAAGAGCTGAGGCTAAAATGTGTATGAAAATGTTCAGCTAAGACTGAAACCTTGAAGCAAGAAATTCCACTCATTTTCCTAAGTGTTTATCTATTGGGAAGTTTAAATAATTTTTATTCATAGCTTTCAGTCATCAATGATGATTGCGGCTTTGTTTTATACGTACACAACACACACACATTTATTCTTCAAATGACTGATAGAATTTTAAGATACAAAGCATATAGGGAACTTTTTGCATCCCAGACTACATCAAGAATGATTATATTTGGAAGCAAATCCTTAGATATTGCACCAGTTAGCTATTGTTGCATAACAAACATCCACAACAACTCAGTGGCATACACCCATCAGCATTTATTTAACTCACGGGTCTGTGGGTCTGGCTCAGTGGAGCAGCTCAGCTCTGTCCATGAGTCTCTCATCCTCCTCTTGGGATCAGTGGGCTTGCCGAGCAAGTGGAAACACAGTCTCTCGCGGCTTAGGCATAGAGTGGCTGTTCCTTCAATTCCACCTCATTCTATTGGCGAAAGCAAGTCCATGGCTGAGCATAAATTCAAAGGGCAGGGGAAATACACTCTGGCTCTTGAATAGGACGAACAGCAAGTTCACATGGTAAGGAGTGTGGATTCTGGGATTGGTGAAGAATTGGGGCCAACAATGTGATCATTCTCAGATGTGAACAGTCTTAACTGATACATCCTGTTCCTATTACTGACACTGTTTTGCTGATTAGCTATAAAGATTACCTGTGTGACCTAGGATTAGTGACTTTGCACACAGTCAGGGATGCCACGAGTGGCTTTGAAATAGGTATTTTGGGCCACAGAGCAGTTTTGGCCATGTCCTGAGGCTGGAGATAGACACTGGTCATGCCCGGGTGTTTGGCAGCAGTGGGAGCCCAGACCTACTGGCCCCTCTGTCTTGGCCTGAGCCATGTCCCCGGCAGAGATGAGTCAGCTCTACCCTCATAATGGCATAACAGGGGCCCTTCTCCTTGCAGGGGAATATGGGTCCCGCTGCCTTCTGGCTCCTGCTCTTCCTTCTCAAGAATCCTGAAGCCCTGGCTGCTGTCCGCGGAGAGCTCGAGAGTATCCTTTGGCAAGCAGAGCAGCCTGTCTCGCAAATGACCACCCTCCCACAGAAGGTTCTAGACAGCACACCTGTGCTCGGTGAGATGGTCAGACCCTCCAAGATAGCCCCTAAGACTGCATCATCATGGACCTCCAAAGCCCTCCCCAACATGGGCTCCTGTCTTCCAGGGTCCATCAGTGTCCTCCAACCTGGGGTCTCCCTGAGCCTCCTATCTTCACACACCTGGCATCTCCATACTGCAGTCTCAGCTAGGGGTCAAGTGACAGAAAATCTAATTTCAATTGACTGAGGTGAAAAGGTACTTTAAGACATGTCACTAAAAAGCCCAGAGGACTGGCTTCAGGCACAGGTGGATCCAGGCACTTTAACAATGTCATCAGGACTACTCAGTTCCTCTCCACCTCTCAGCCCTGTTTCCCACTGGGTTGGCTCCAGTCTCAGGCTGGCAGTAGCTGTTGGCAGCTCAAGGCTGACTTCCTTCTGGCTCTGTGAGACTCTGTATTTCTTACAATGTTCTCACCAAGAGTCCCAAGACTGTGTCTCATTGGCTTTCTTTGGGTCATGTGTCCATACTGAACCAATCACAGGGCTCAGAGGGATGCTCTGATTGGCCAGTCACAGCCCCATCCCAGGAGTTGAGCATAGAATCAGCAGTCTAACCCCTGAGAATGAGAAAGGGGTGGACCCTAGAGGAAAATCAGGGGCCCATTTCCAGAAGAGAAATATATGCCGGGCAGGCAGGAACAGAGATTGATGGCCCTACTCTCTCCCCAGCCTTCTGATATCTCCCTAGCTCCCACCTTCCCTCACAACTTCTCTGGGGGTCCTACGTGGATACCCTCATGTTCAAGGGTCTCTGAGGGACCACAGAGACCACATGTCATCATGTGTCCTTTTTCACCTTGTTGTGTGACTGTGTGGGCGAGGCAGGCACCCTCTCTGAGCCTCTTCATCTTCCTCTGTAAAATAAGAGCTGTGGTTGGCATATGAGCAGGTGAAGGGATAGCCTGCTGACCCTTCCTTGCGCCTGCCCCATGCAGACAGCGTGCTGAGTGAAAGCCTCAGGCTTACAGCTGCCCCCTTCATCACCCGCGAGGTTGTGGTGGACCTGGCCATGCCCATGGCAGATGGGCGAGAATTCAACCTACGACGTGGTGACCGCCTCCTCCTCTTCCCCTTCCTGAGCCCCCAGAGAGACCCAGAAATCTACACAGACCCAGAGGTAAATGGCAAGGGCGCCTGGTCATATGGAGTCTGTGGGAGAAAAATCAGTGACTTTGGGATGAGCCAGATCTGAGTGCATTCACCTATCCATTCATCCATCCACAAACTCACCCATCCATCCATTAATCTATCCATCCACCCATGCATCCATGCATGCATCCATCCATCCATCCATCCATCCACACACTCACCCATCTACCCATGCATTAATTTATCCATCCACCCATCCACCCATCCATCCATCCATCCACCCACCAAGCTACCCTTTCATCCACCCACCTACCCATGAATCCATCCATCTATCCACCCATCTATCCATCCATCTGTCCATTCATCCATCTACTCATTTATCCATCCACCCACCCATTTATCTACCCACTCACTCCTATGTCTGTCCACCCATTCTTCTACTTATCCACCCATTCTTCTACTTATCCACCCATCCATCCATCTATCCACCCATCTACTCATCCATCCATCCATTTGTCCATTCATCCATTTATTCATCCATTCACCCATCCACCCATCAATCTACGCATTCATTCACCCATCTACCCATCCATCCATCCACCCCATCTACCCATCCACCCATCCATCCATCCATCCATCCATCCATTCATCCATCTTTCCATCTCTTAGTCTATCCACTGGTTCATTCACCTATCCTTCCACCCATCTTTCAGTCAGCAGCTACTCCATGCCAAGCTCTGTGCTCAGGTACAACCCTTGGCTTACCACTGTGCAGTGTAACCAAAGGAAACTGGCATTTTCTTTTTAAAAAATATTTTAATTTCTTTTATTTTACATTACAAAAGTAATATATATCATAGAGTATAAAGAAATACAGAGAAATATATACTTAAATGTAAAAAATTATATATTTCCTTTCTTCTCCAGTTCTACAGAGTTCTCTAACCACGGTTTGGACTGTGCCTTGTGAATTGTTTTCATGGTTTTACAGGCATACACACAACACATTCACACGCCATGAAAAGATTGGTGTGTGTATAGGATCATACAATATATACTATTCTGAAACTTGCTTTTTTCACTCAACAACCAATTGTAGAAATTCTTTCCATGTCAGTACACACAAACCTTTTGCCATAATTTTTTAACCAATCCCCTATCAATTGACCTGTATATGGTTCCAGTTTTTCCCTCTTACAAACATGACTGTCATGAACATTCTCATACATTTTTCTTGGTGTCGGCTTGTTCTGGGAATGGGGTCAGAAAAGGACCTTCCTCCTATTTCAGGTATTTAAATACAACCGATTCCTGAACCCTGACGGATCAGAGAAGAAAGACTTTTACAAGGATGGAAAACGGCTGAAGAATTACAATATGCCCTGGGGGGCGGGGCACAATCACTGCCTGGGGAGGAGTTACGCCATCAACAGCATCAAACAGTAAGTGGCGGCCAGGATGGGGCCAGGGTGGCTCCTGATCCCCTGGTTGGCATGCGCCCTTCTCTCCTGGAACTGAGGGCTCAGCCAGGAGAATGGTTTGGCAGAGGCTCCACATGGATAGGCCGTGAGCCATCTCTTATTTGTGGTTTTACAACTATGTGCTTTTAAAAATCAGGAGAGCTCATGTAAAAAAGCCAGATTTCGGATTTCTTTCGAAATAATCAGATCTGGCAGCAGGTTCTTCCCTCCAAGACTGGTGTCCAGATTCCAAATACTGGACATTCCTTTCAGCTGACCATAGCTGTCCGTCTGCAGCTGCTGCTGCATGTTCAGAACTTCGTGTCAGGAACTGGCGGAACTTCACTGTTCCTACTTGGTTATTTTAATGCCTGTGGGGCCGAGAGCCTCATAAATTATCTCCTTTGAACCCCAGGAGCTTTGGCCACCAGGATCACAAACAGATTGGACCAGGGGTTATGACATCTGCCCTGTCCTCCTGTCCAGCCCCTGTGCAATCATAAGCTGGATTACCTTCTGAGCCTCTGTTTCCTCAACTGTAAAATGAGGGTTCTGATTATAACTACACCCCAGGAGTGTCAGGATAAATGAATTGGATCTTTCTAAGTTCTTAACCCACTGCCTGGCTCATTGCAGGCATTTGAAAAATGTTAATTATTGTAATAATTATTAATATCATTATTGTGCGTGCATTATGCTAAGTGAGTGGGCACGTTACATAAACCTTTGGCCTCAGTTTCCTCAAGAAAACAGAGTCGATTATGAACATAATACAGCTCATATGCATTCCTTAAAATCACCTTGCTGTATGAAATCATGCAACAAAAACTGCAGGGATTTCACGTCTGTAATCCCAGCACTTTGGGAGGCCGAGGTGGGCAGATCATTTGAGGCCAGGAGTTTGAGACCAGCCTAGCCAACATGGTGAAACCCCGTCTCTACTAAAAATACAAAAATTGGCCGGGTGTGGTGGAGCGTGCCTGTAATCCCAACTACTCAGGAGGCTGAGGCAGGAGAATCTCTTGAACCCAGGAGGCGGAGATTGCAGTGAGCCAAGATCACGCCGTTGCACTCCAGCCTGGGCGACAGAGTGAGACTCTGTCTCAAAAAAAAAAAAAAAAGAAAGAAAGAAAGAAAGAAAAAACTGCACGGATTGAGGGAAAAGAGGGACTGGGGCCCAACACTCAAAAACCTCATCAGTGACATAATAAAAAAAAAAAGAGAGAAGAACCCAGTAAAAAATGGTAGTAAAGTTTTATACATGTTACATGGCTAAGAACTATGTAAATGCTGTAATAAATGTGGCTGTAGATCGATGCTTAGTTGTGTGCATGTGTATGTTTTATGGATTTCTGCACAGCCAGGTTCAGCTGGGTGCAGTTTTTTGTATTCACTTCATGTTTCTCACAAGTGAAATTGCACATGAGCAAATGTGAAATTTGCATTATATTCAAATGGTGCCCTAATACATCAATCCTATTGGAACAAATTCACCTGTTCAAAACAAGTGTTAGAGCAGAACGACTGGCATTCCTACCTCATCAAGTTTTTGGACAGATAAAAAGAGATAGCGGATACTAAATGCTTAGATGGTGCCTAGCGCACAGTGTTCCAATAAATTAGCTAATTTGTTGTTATTTTTATCTCACTGAATTGTCATGACAACCCTGCTGGTCCATCTACAACTGAGTCTAGACAGGTCAGACCATCTGCCGTGTTCCCAGGAAGTGGAGGTGCAGGAGTTCAAATCCAGGGGTGGGCACAAAACCGCCATCCCATAGAAATTCACCCTCTAGTTTCCCACAGCCTCAGAGCTGGAATAGACTCAACCTGCCTTTCCCCTCTTTGACCAGATGGGAGAACTGAGACCCAGAGTGGGAAAGAACTTGGCGAGGGCCACATTCCCATAAGCGGCACAGCGCAGATCTGTCCAGCGTGTTAACTCCCCTCTCTCCTCATCTGCCCTCTTCTTCACTCCTTCAGTGAGACAAAAGAATCCTCACCATGCGCTCAGTCCTGCATCGGGCACCTGGGTTGGGGTAGGGAATAGTGGTGGGAAAAGAGTCATACGATATTCTCCCGACCCTTACGAACATGGGCATTGGTAAGATGAGGCAGGGAGGCAGCAACCGTTGACATCCCCCGTAGGGCTGGCTCCACATTTATGGGGGCACTGATTACATCATAGCATGGCAGCTTCGAATATTTATTGTGACACTTTTCCCAGAAGATGGCAGTAGAGAGTGCTTGTTCTTGCAAAGTTGGTCTGTTGAGGACAATTTTCTCAGAGACAGCAGTAAAATGTCTTGAGAGAGCGATGCCTGTTTCTAATCTCGCAAAGACACCTAAGGGTTAGCAGCAGCCCTGGCCAAGATAGACAGTGAGGGTTCCAGGAGTTTGGAAAAAGGTGGGGAAGGGTGTGGGCTGGAGGATCCACAGAAGTCACCGTATTAATCAGCACAGGCTCAGCTCTGCACCTGCCGAGTCTCAGTGGCTTTTAGCAGCAGAGGTGTAGTTCCACTCACATGGTATCAGCTGTGGGTTTGGACGGCTTCTCCACTCTGTGCACAGACTCGGGCCAGGCTCTTTCCCTCTTTCGGCTCCACCATCTCAATGTGAAGCCTGCATGGCTGCCAGGCAGGAGGGACAGCTGGAGAGCCACACACTGGCTCGTGAATGCTTTGACACAGGAGTGACACAGGCCACTTCTGCACACAGCCCATTCGCCAGAACTCATCCACGGGCCTGCCTAACCTTACAGGGGGCTGGCAAATGTGGTGAGCAGCAAATGCGTTTGTTCTACTTCCTCACTCCTCTCCTCATTTTCCTCAAAGTTGGAGTCAGACTTAGGAGGCAGCCATGGCTCCCCTGCCTTGTTCCCGATAACCCCCTGCCCTACTCCTCTCCTTCACACCTTCCATGCCATCTCTCTGCAGATTTGTGTTCCTCGTGCTGGTGCACTTGGACCTGGAGCTGATCAACGCAGATGTGGAGATCCCTGAGTTTGACCTCAGCAGGTATGGCTTCGGTCTGATGCAGCCGGAACACGACGTGCCCATCCGCTACCGCATCCGCCCATGACACAGGGAGCAGATGGATCCACGTGCTCGCCTCTGCCCAGCCTGCCCCAGCCTCCCAGCTTTCTGTGTGCACAGTTGGCCTGGGTGCATGTGCTAGCATTACCACTTCCCGGCTTTTCTCCCAGAAGGCTGGGTCCAGGGGAGGGAAAAGCTAAGAGGATGAACAAAGAAAAGACATTGAAAGCTCTATGGATTATCCACTGCAAAATTTTCTTTCCAAAATCAGGCTTTGTCTGCTCCCAACTCACCTCGTTCCTCTCACCTCGTGATATCCACAAACGCTATTCAGATAAGGCAGAACTAAGAGTCTTCACTGCTCTGCCCCCAACTCTCGGAGGCATCACCTTCCCAGTTCTTATGAGCTAGCATGGGCCGGGCCTTATCCAGTCAAAGCGGATGCTGGCCACAGAAAGGCCACTCAAGACCTAGCAGTGTGTCCATTGATGTCATTCAGCAGTCAGTCCCCCAATAATCCTTAAACCAGCTAAAACCAAAGGAGTGCCTTAGAAGATCTGCTTCTCTGGGGCCCCATTTGCCGGATTGCCCCATTGCTCACAGTACTTGAGAAAATGCAGGAGAGCTTCCCCCAAGGCTGATGCGTTCCCGGTGCAGAACAGGGGCACCCTCCAAACACTGGGCTCTGAGGAGTGGAGTTCTCTGTTCTAGAGTGACAGGCACCAGATGGGGATGGGCTTTCTCAGTGTCAGCACTCAGATAGGGAACTAAGGAAGACACAGCCCAGACAAGATGGCTGGAAGGAGCCAGCCAGGACTCCTTAAACTGGTCAAGCCAAAAAAGAAGGTGCCAATTTCATGCATTCTAGTGCAGAAGCCCCAACTGTGGTCACAATCCAGTCTGCAGACGTGTTTTGTTTGGACTGCACTTAAAAAAAATGCCTTAGTTGTTATCATCTTTGGGAGAGTTCATTAAAAATGTCCAGCTTCTCTTGAAAACTTGGTATATCTGGCCACACTGGGCTCACATTCCCAAGGGTAACTCTTGGCCAGAGCTGAGTGGCAGCCGCCTCCCTCATGCAGGGCATGTGCTCTCGGCTTCATCAGGGTTCTGACCAGGTCTGCTTCTGCATTCACAGCGCCTCCTGGACCTGAAGGCATCTGAGTGTGAGACCCTGTTCTAACTCTTAGAAGTGACATTGTAAGAGGTGGTGGGGACCAGCTAATTGGTCCAACCCAACCTGAATGCACCACCCTTTGAACAAACGTATCAGTGATGAAAATTTGTCTTTGCCCCGGCTTGCCTGTAATCCCAGCACTTTGGGAGGCCGAGGTGGGCGGATCACTTGAGGTCGGGAGTTCAAGACCAGCCTGGCCAACGTGGCGAAACCCTGTCTCTACTAAACATACAAAAATTAGTCAGGTGTGGCGATGTGCGCCTGTAATCCCAGCTACTCAGGAGGCTGAGGCACCAGAATCGCTTGAACCCAGGAGGTGGAGGTTGCAGTGAGCTGAGACTGTGCCACGGCACTCCAGCCTGGGCGACAGAGCAAGACTCTGTCTCAATAAATAAATTAATTAAAATAAAAAACAGCTTAAAGAGAAAAATGGCCTGCAAACCTTTTTTATGATGCTATTTTTATTAATATAAGGTCCTGTTTATTGAGACCCTTTAAATGCCTGCGAGAGACCCTACAGACAGTATTTCTACTCCTCACGGCATCTCTGTGAAGAGGAGGGTTGTGCCCACTTCATAGATGAGAAAACTGAGAGGTGAGGTGACTTGCCTGGGGCCACATAGCTCATAAGCTGTAGAACTCTGCAGGCAGATTTACTGTCCCAGGAGCAAATGCTGGATGGGCAAATCCTGTTCTTTGGGCTCAAGGGGACTGGTGATGGGACAATTCTTTTCGACTTCAGAAGCTGACAGAGCCAGAGGCACCTAAACATGGGTACAACTTGTAAGACACATAATGAGGTCCCTCTAGCTTTAGCTGGAGGGAGAGAAAAGAACCCCAGTCCTCTGAATGTCCCAGAGGCTAGTCTCTTCTCAGAGCAGCACTGGGGTTTGGGGGCTTCCCTGGGCCTCAGCCTCCAGGCACCCCCAGGATTCCCAGAGAGACGCTGTGATTGGCAGGAGGCAGGATATCCCCAGGGAAACCCATCTTCACGCCTGGGTGACCCCCACTGCCGCCTCCTTCTTAACTCTGCGGGAAATCAGAGCTGGCAGCCTCCAGTGGGAGGACAGAGCCGGTTTCCGTGGCAACCCTCAGCTGCCTCATCGTGGCTGGGAAGGGAAGGAAGCAAGCCGGCAGAAATAGCTGTGGAAGGTCTTGCGCAGGCTGCAACCCTGGCGTGCTGGGGGAAAACCCTTATGACTCCCCCTTCCAAACCAGGCTGGGTTGTCACTGAGACTAGATTCTCACCTGCCTTCAAAGAAGGGCCAATTCTCTTTAAAGGTCGCACCTCCTTGGAACCACAGTCATTAGTGAATTACACTCAAGGAAAAGACATGCTCCCACCAGGCAGCTCCAGCTGTTACCTGAGATACTGAAGTGCAGCTCAGGAGACGATTATTTAAACCTGCCCTTGTTTTAATCGTTGTTTTTCTTTTTTTAAAAAAAAAGAAGCTATAAAGAAAAGAGGGAGAGATGAGTGGGTTAGCTACCTGCTACGCGCTAGTTAGGAAGTTACCTGGATGCCATTGTATTTCTTCATCCCTTGCTTAAGAATCAAAATTGCTGGACATATGTTAGGAATACTCTTTCTTTCTTTCTTTTTTTTTAAGCTCAGTAGCAAGAATGAAAAACTCTTTTTTTTTTTTGAGATGGAATCTTGCTCTGCCGCCCAGGCTAGAGTGCAGTGGCGCCATCTCGGCTCACTGCAAGCTCTGCCTCCCGGGTTCACACCATTCTCCTGCCTCAGCCTCCCAAGTAGCTGGGACTACAGGCGCCCGCCACCACACCTGGCTAATTTTTGTATTTTTAGTAGAGATGGGGTTTCTCCGTATTAGCCAGGATGGTCTCAATCTCCTGACCTCGTGATCTGCCCGCTTTGGCCTCCCAAAGTGCTGGGATTACAGGCGTGAGCCACCGTGCCCGGCCAAGAATAAAATACTCTTAAGTTGATCTAATGAAGTGTTTCCTTACCATTGTGATTATTTTTACTATTATTTGCTATATTTTAATATTGTTGTTTACTGAATATTCTCCTTTAAACAGACTCGCTTTTTAAACTTTGTTTTTAAAAGGAACTTCCCCCCCCTCCCCGCATTGCTGCCAATAGTGGATAACATGTATCACTCACTGCCAAAAATAGAAAGTGACTGTGAAAAATAAATTCATTGGGGAGGGGGCTCCATGCTGGTGTGGCCAAGGCTGAGAGCTCTCTCTTCTCTGTTACAAAACGAGATAAGCAAGTGTTAGCATTGCCTTAAGGCCACACTGGCATCTCCCTGACCTGCTCCAGGGACAGAAGGAGGAGTAAGTTTCTCATCACATCGGCTACCAGGACCATCTCCTCCCACCAGTGGCCCCCACTCACAGGGAGCTGGCAATGTCCTACCTGCCTGTTCTCCAGATGGAGAAACAGGCTCTGAGAGTTCACAGGTATTGCCCACAGTCATTGATTTTGATTATTAAAAAGAATAAACACAGTGTTTCCTGAGTAGCAGTGATTGTTATGCCTTGCTATTTTAATAAAGATTCTATTTTCATATAACATTGTCAAGTGGAAACATGCTGAAATCTATTAAACCATCTTTGTTTGTGGAACTGCCTCTGAGTGTGATTCTGATGGAGGGCATTGGCTGTGCCTGGAATGGTGAGGTAAGCTCTTGGGACAGGAGAGCACAGAGCATCTACTCTGTCCCTTGCTCTGGGCCCAGGCCTCTCACAGACAGAACTGAGTCACACTTTTACCCACCCTCCAAGGCATAGATGAGTATCCCCATTTTTACAGAGGAAGAAACTGAGGGTCAGAGAGGTGAAGTGGTTTGCCCAAGAACATGTGGCTAAGAAGTAGTAGACCTGGGATTCAAATGCAGGCCCCTCTGCTGCCTGAGACAGTGTGCTGGATCTTTCTTTCAGTGATCCTCCAGCTGGCAGCAGAGGGACTGGGTACCCATTAGAGCAGGGATCCACAACCCCTGGGCCACGGATCAGTACAGGTCCTTGACCTATTAGGAACTGGGCTCCCCAACAGGAGGTGAATGGCGAGTGAGTGAGCAAAGCTTCATCTATATTTACAGCCACTCCCCATCACTCACATTACCGCCTGAGCTCCACCTCCTGTCAAATCAGTGGCACCATTAGATTCTCACAGGAGGGCGAACCCTATTGTGAACTGCGCAGGCGAGGAATCTAGGTTTCACACTCCTTATGAGAATCTAATGCCTGGTCATCTATCACTGTCTCCCATCACTCCCAGATGGGACCATCTAGTTGCAGGAAAACAAGCTCAGGCCTCGCACTGATTCTACATTATGGTGAGTTGTATAATTATCTCACTATTTCAAACAATGTAACAATAATATAAATAAAGTGCACAATAAACGTAATGTACTTGAACCATCCTGAAACCATACCCCCGCCCCCACCCCTGGGTCAGTGGAAAAATTGTCTTCTATGAAATCAGTCCCTTGTGCCAAAAAGGTTGGGGACCGCTGCATTAGAGGATTTTGGGGCAGACCCTGGTAACAAGCAGACAACACAAAAGCTCTCTTTAAAATTCACTGGATGCTGTCCATCCTTCACCAGAATGCATGCATTCATATTAAAATAAAAAAGAAGGGGTAAAATGGATTAAATAAGCCTTGGGAGAAATAAAAAGGGAAATTTGTTTTTTTTCTTCTCTCAAATCTTTGTATAGAAATAATATCCCAGGGCAGATGTGCCTCACATCAGTTTCCTCATCTGTGAGGAGGTCATGGAGGCGCATCAGGTGGGATGGGATTTGGCAGTGAGTGACAGACTTCTCAAAGTAACATAGCAACATGTTATACATTAACATGCTTTCATTCAATACCACAGGCTTTTTTTTTTTTTTGAGATGGAGTCTTGCTCTGTCTCCCAGGCTGGAGTGCAGTGGTGCGATCTCAGCTCACTGCAACCTCCGCCTCCCGGGTTCAAGGGATTCTCCTACCTCAGCCTCCTGAGTAGCTGGGATTATGGGCATGTCCGCTACACTCAGCTAATTTTTGTATTTTTAGTGAAGACGGGGTTTCACCATGTTGGCCGGGCTGGTCTTGAATTCCTGACCTCAGGTGATCTGCCCACCTCGGCCTCCCAAAGTGCTGGGATTACAGGCATGAGCCACCATGCCTGGCCACATTTTTTTTTCTCTTTCAAGCAGATACAGGAGGCCAGAGGTGGTGTGACATCTCCACAATCATGAGGTCCCTCCTTTCTGGACCCTCTAGCATCTGTAACCAGTGGTTTCCACCTCAGGGGCCAATATGGCTGCTTGAGCTCCAGCCATTTTGTCCACATTCCACCCAGCAGGAAGGAGGGTGAAGCAAAGAAGAGAAAAACCCCTGCATTCATCCCATTGGTCAGAACTCAATCACATGACCACATCTTACTGGACAGACAGGAGGCTGGGAAATGTAGTCTTTCTCTTCAGGACATCAGTATGTGCCCTCGGAGGGGTACCATACCCCAGTTTGAGAAGTGCTGCGTTATGCTCTCTTGTTTACCAGTCATGGTCTGAACCACATGGCAGGCCAGAGGGACAGGGCTTGGCTTCCCTGAGCCACTGATCCAGCCTTTGTTATAGCCTGGGTCCTAGTGATCTGCAGCTCCAAGACTTTGGCCTTTCATACCCTTGTACCATTAAAGTCGACAGAAAGACCCAGTGTTTTATTTTGCCAGGTAAGGACGTTAAGAAATACATTACTCCTACTGTCAGCTTATGAAAGGATATTTTAATACCCCTAAAGCAGAAAGGTAGGTTTCATATTGAAATTAACACAACCACTCACTCAAAAGTCTATACTGAATAGCCCAAAAGGCAGAAACAACCCAGATGTCCACCAGCTGATAAATGGATAAGCAAAATGTGATGTATCCCCCATTCCAATGGAATAATATTTGTCAATAAAA
This sequence comes from Hylobates moloch, assembly GCF_009828535.3. Classification (NCBI taxonomy): domain Eukaryota; kingdom Metazoa; phylum Chordata; class Mammalia; order Primates; family Hylobatidae; genus Hylobates; species Hylobates moloch. The sequence goes on from NW_026652296.1 coordinate 11,294,832, forward strand.
AGGAATCAAGTACTGACATATGCTACAACACAAATGAGCCTTGAAAACATTATGCTAAGCGAAAGAAGCCAGTCACGAAAGGCCACTTATTATAGGACTGAATGTAGATGAAATGTCCAGAATAGGCAAATCTATAGAGACATGAAGTGGGCTAGTGGTTTCCAGGGATGGAGAAATAGGGAGTGACCACTAATGGAACCTACTAAAATGGATCACTGTGATTGTTGTGAAACTCTGTGAATGTACTAGTAAATGGGCAATTTTTTTTTTTTTTTTTGAGACAGGGGTCACACTCTGTCACCCAGGCTGGAGTGCAGTGGTGTGATTTCAGCTCACTGCAACCTCTGCCTCTCAGCCTCCAGCTATCCTTCCACCTCAGCCTCCTGAGTAGCTGGGACTACAGGCCTGAGCCACCATGCCTGCCTGACTAACTTTTGTTTTTGTGTATTTTTGTAGAGGAGGGTTTCGCCATGTTGCCCAGGCTGGTCTCAAACTCCTGGGCTCAAATGATCCTCCCTCCTCAGCCTCGCAAAGTGCTAGGATTATAGGTGTGAGCCACCTTCCCTGGCCATGTGGGCAAATTTTATGATATATGAATTATACCTCAAGAAAGCTGTTATGCACTTTTTAAGTAAATATTTTGAGCACCTCTCATTGTACCAGGTACTGTTCTAGACAACAGGACCCGGCAGTGAGTAACACAGACCAAAAAAATGATATATCCCTGTCTTCACGGCGCTGACATTCTCATGGGAGAAACCATAGGAAATGAGGCAAATAAGTAAAATATAAAGCAGTTCAAATGGAGATAAGTGCTTTGGAGAAGAATAAACGAGTCAGGAGATGGGAAGTGAGGTTTGAAAGAGAGTGGGCAGGAATGGCCTCCCTGGGGGAGCTTTGAACAGAAACTCAATGGAAATGAGAGGAACAAACCATTGGGGTATCTGAGGAAAGAATGTTCTGGAGAGACGCAATGGCAAATGTGAAGATGGGAAGCTCTGGGGAAGGTTCTAGGAGCAGGAGCGAGGCAGTGTGGCCAGCAGCCATGGAAGGATCTGGGTAGAGAAGGGCCATGGTTTAACTTATATTCTAGTAGGATCCATCTCACCGTGCATGCTGAGGGCTGGGAAGCTGGAGACCAGGGAGGAAGGGACTGCACTAGTCCAGGCAAGGTCTCCGCCCTCATAGATTTCACATTTGGGCAGCAGAGACCATCCGGTAAAGAAACAAATCAGCATAAATACAGTGTCAGATGCTGAGGACAAGCAAACAACAGGAGGTGATGGATGCTGACATGGAGGTGGATGTGCCTGTGGCCTTGGAGGCAGTCAGGAAAAGTCTCCAGGCAGGTGGCGATAGGAGTTGAGATCAAGATGAGAGATAGCAGCTTTGTAAAGAACTAGGGGAAGAACATTCCAGGAGAAAGAGATTACAAATCCAAAGAACTCTAAAGAGGCAAGGGGTTTGGTGTGCTGGAGAAAGAGAGCATCCCAGGAAGGCTGTGGCTGAGTGAGGGGGTAGCAAGAGCCGCTCTGGGAGCAGATCTTGTCAGGAAGAGGAGGCTGGGCTTTATGCTAAGTGCCCTGGGAAGCCATGAGACAGTTCAAGTAGGAAAGTAAATCATCATCAATCCTTTAAATGGAATCAATTTAGCTTTATACAAATCTCATTCCATTGTCCCTATTTTTCTCATTCATTTCATGATGGAGCAGTGAAAATGCAAACACATTATTTGTCTGGCATTTGGGAGTCATGGCCGTTTGAGACATGGTTCAGAGGTGTGTGTCTGCAAGGATGGGAGGGTGATGAGTTGGGGAAGAGCTGGCAGTGTGCTATCTTATTGCCCCAGGATCTTCCGTGGAGCTTCACAGTGGCCTGGGAGAGACGAGGCAGGTGCACCCATGCTATAGTTAGGATGTTTGACCTTTGCAAACCTCATGTTGAAATTTGATTCCCAATGTTGGAGGTGTGGTCTAATGGGAGGGGTTTGGGTCATGGGAGCTGATCCCTCATGAAAGGCTTGGTGCCCTCCCCATGGTAAGAAGTGAGTTCTCACTCTAGTAGTTTCTGCAAGAGCTGGTTGTTGAAAAGAGCTGGTGCCTCCCTTGCCTCTTTCTTGCTTCCTCTCTTGCCATGAGATCTCTGCACACACAGGCTGCCCTTCCCCTTTCAGCATGAGTGGAAGCAGCCTGAGGCCCTCACCAGAAGCAGATGCCAGTGCCACATCTTGTATAGCCTGCAGAACATTGAGCCAAATAAGCCTCTTTTCTCTATAAATTATGCAGCCTTAGGTATTCCTTTATAGCAACACAAAGGGACTAAGACAACTCACATTATGCTAATCTGGGAGATTGACCTTTGGGACATCTGGATCCTCAAAATGAACAGGGTCTGTATGTGACTTTATTTCAGGTGTTCTGAGAGCTGACCACTGCAGAAGAGACACTAATTGATTGGCCAACTTCCTCACTAGAAGAAACCCTGGCTTTCTTCAGATATTAGGCAGCCTTGTGCTCAAGAAAATGAGCCCTACCTCCAAATCAAGACAGGGCCAAGCCAAACATGGATATCAGGTTCCCCCTGCCAGTAACTGGTCTTGTGGTGGTCATGTGATCCAGTACTGACCAATGAGATGGCTGGGAAAATCAGTGGGGAGCTTCTGAAATATGGGAGATGATCCTTCTTCCTCCCTCTCTGGGAGTTGTCATGTGAGAGGCTGAGCATGGCAGCCGTTTTGTGATTATGTGGACAAGAGACACTCACAGAAATCAAACAAGGATGCTGAGACAGCTAGGCTGCTGCTGGGACAGGTCCTGGCATCACCTACTTCTGGATTTTGTGTTAAATGAAACCAATAAATGTCATACCTTTTTTACACTTTACTTAGAAGCCACAGTGGACAAGAGCTTGGATTCTGAGTGGGCTTAAATCTCTGCTGAGCCACTTAGTACCAGGGTGATTTGGGGGCATTTCTCTGTGTCCCAGCTTCTTCACCTGTAAAATAGGATAATGGATAATAATACTGTCTCCCTCATAGGGTTCTTGTGAGCATTACATGAGTAAATATTGTCATTCATAGTCAGTGGAGGAAACGGAAAAATTAGTATTGTAGGTTAGTCTCATACAGTTTCCCAGAGGAAAGAGACATTAACTCAGACTATGGGAGGCAGGGAAGGTGATGCTGAATATGGGTCTGAAAGGTGAATAGGAGTTCACCGTGTGGGGTAAAGAAGATGGCTGGGTTTGGAGAAACATTCTAAGCTGTGGAAATAGCAGGAGCAAGGCCCCTGTATCAGATATCTCATGCTGTGTAACAAACAACTCCAAGATGTAGTGACTTAACACAAAACTATTTTATTATTTCTCATGGCTTTGTGGATTGGTGCTTTTGGTTTGTTTGTGTTTTGAGATGGAGTCTCACTCTGTTGCCCAGGCTGGAGTGCAGTGGCATGATCTTGGCTCACTGCAACCTCCACCTCCTGGGTTCAAGCAATTCTCCTGCCTCAGCCTCCTGAGTAGATGGAATTACAGGTGCCTGCCACCACGCTTGGCTAATTTTTGTAATTTTTTTAGTAGAGACGGGGTTTCACCATGTTGATCAGGCTGGTCTCAAATTCCTGACCTCAGGTGATCCACCCATCTTAGCCTCCCAAAGTGCTGGGATTACAGGCGTGAGCCACAGTGCCCAGCCAGGTTGGCGCTTTCTAAAAAGCTCATGAGAATGAATAGCTCTCATAAGAACTAATAGAAAGAGAATGGGGCTTATAGCTAGATGGTTCTGCTGCTGCTCTCACTTGGGGGTCTCTCGTGCAGCTGCAGTCAGATGTTAGGTGAGGCTGCGACCTCCACGATGATTTCATTCATATGCCTGGTGCCTTGGTAGGGATGGCTGGAAGGCTGCATTCAGCTGTAACATTGGGAGGGCTGAGCCTCTGTCTCTTTCCATGTATTGCAGGGCTTCTCACTTTCCATGTGGTTTTTCCACATGGTCCCTTTCAGCAGGGTAGCCTGGCTGCCTATACAGTGGTTCAGAGCTCCCAAGAGCACAAAAGCAGAAGCTTCCCGACCCTTTCAAGGCTTAGGCCTGGAACTGGCATTACTGCCACCACATTCCACTGGTAAATGCAAGTCATAAGGCCAAGCCCAGAGTCAATGTGGAAGTGAGCTGAGCAAAGCATGGATACTGAGGGCAGGTTCCCTAGGGACTGGCTATCACTAAGCCAGAGGTTGGAAAATTTTTGCTGAAATGCATGAATGTGGAAAGGAGTGATGGGTAAGGAAGCTGGAGAAACAGGGCAAGGGTCAGAAACTCATTTCTGCGTCCTACCATCCCCAAGCTTGTGAGAGAGGAGAGACACTGAGGAAATCTGTGTTAAATGAATGAACAGCCTTTGCCTTATCTTGGGAGTTCGCCCTTTGTCTCAGGCAATGAGTCGTGAAGGCTTATAAATAGGGAGTGATGTAGTCAGACTTGTGCCTTTAAAAGTCTACCCTAGTAGCTAGGGGGAGGGTGGATTGGAGGAGGGATAAGACTTGGGGAAAGATCAGAGCGGAGGCAGATGAGTTCAGGAATGGGTGGAAAAGGGCAATGGAGAGGCGGTAGGAGAGATATCAGTCCCCACAGGGCAGAAGAACTGGATTTTAATGAAACATTATCTTAGGAGGATCAGTTAATTAGCTCTTGATCTCTGTGGCTTTGATTTCCTCTTTTTGCTGACTCGCCTCCTTTCCATTGCGTCTTGGAGTTCCCAGGCTCCTCTGTGGGAAAGAGATATTAGTTTACCTCTAATTGCTCTGCTGGAAGCGTGTGCCTCCATCCATCTCCACCCTATGGTGGAGTGGCTTGGTAGGGATGGCTGGAAGGCTGCATTCAGCTGTAACACTGGGAGGGCTGAGCCTCTGTCTCTTTCCATGTAATTGCAGGGCGTCTCATTTTCCATGTGCATTTCATCATTGTTTGGCCACAGACCCTGGAAGTCAGTGGCTTTGAAGGTCCAGGCCACAAAGAGGCTCACTGGCTTATCTGTCTTCCTCTGTGGGGACCCTCTGATGGCACTCACCTTTCTTCCCAGGGAGGGAGCCCAAAACAACAAGCTAGGGATTAGCACAGAGCATTACTGCAAATGTTAGGTGGTAGATGGGTGGAGATGGCTGGGTGGGCAGGTAGATACATGGATAGATTAGAAGGGTGGATGGATGGATGACTGGGGACTGAGTGGTGGATAGATGCATGAATATTTGGGGTGGATGAGGGAGTAGTTGTGTGGGTGGGTGAATGGGCAGATAGATGGATAGGTGAAAAGACAGATGGTGTATGGATGGGTGGATAGATGGATAAATGGATAGGTAGGTGGATGAGGAGGTAGCAAGATGGATAATGGATAGAATATATGAATGAATGGAAAGAAAGATGGATGAGTAAGTGGGTGAGTGAATGAATAGATAAGTGAGTGGGTAGATGGATGGGTGGGTATGTAGTTAAATAATTTGGTTGCTGAGTATATGGATGGATGAGGGGATGATTAGGTTGATGGATAGGTGATAGGCAAAAGAAAGGAAGGAGAGATGGGTAAATGTTTGGGTTGGTCAGAAAACTAGGCTCAGTCAGGCACACTGGGTATGTGTCTATAATTCCAGATACTTGAGAGGCAGAGGTGGGAGGATCATTTGAACCCAAGAGTGCAAGGCCAGCCTGGGCAACGTAGACTCCATCTCTAAAACAAATTTTATTTAATTTAGAAAATGAAAATGAAGAAAGAAAAGAAAACCAAGTTCATCCACTTACCAGGAACTTGGGCCAGGAAACCCAGGGCTTAATAAAGACAATCAGGCTAGGGGAAAATAGAATAGGCACTAGAATCAGACATCTGTTCACTCAAGTATCATCTAACATTTAATAGGTCTTGTTTATATCAGAATATTCAGCCTGAGAGTGAAAGAGCTAGAAAGAATCTTAAATGAGATCAGACACATGCAAAGCATTTAGAACAGGGCCTGGTATATAGGAAGTGCTCAATCAATGTTAGCTGATATTGTCGTTGTTAGCATCGCTACTACTCTTCCCTTAATGAGTACTTACTACTTTTAGGCAAGGTGTGAAACACTTTATATGCTTCATCTTTTTACTTCTTTCAGCAACACTGAGAGGAAGATTCCATCATTATCCTGTTTTTAATCATGATTATGATTATTATTTTGGGGTGTAACAAAAGAGAGATGGGTGAGAAGACTGGAGTCCAAGCTGATGGAAAAATCCCTCAGGCTGCTGGTGCTTTGTCTGGGCAGGGCCACAGCAAAGACCCGTTGTCCTGAGTGACATCCACTCAGAGATGTAATGATTTTCCTTGAGGCTTCGGGTACCCCTATAACCACCCTCATAAAGCAATTATCCTTACCCAGGAATTCATGGGGGAAGGGGGATTAATTAGCCTTGCTCAGTACCCAGATGTGCCAAAAATCCTGAGTAGGATACTCAGTGGGATTATAAATAAATGATGACAGGTATTATGGAGTCCAAGAGAAAGAAAAAAACTTGACTTCAAGTGAACACGTCTCTTGCCAGCACCTTTTAAAGGCTATATCACTTGTATTTACATGGACGAATTGGGTTGACTTGACCTCACTCAGCCTCTAATAAAAATCTGAACACTTCTCAGCAGAGGATGTCTGCAGAGAGGATTGAGCAGAAAACATTTTGAGAGGGCATTGGCCTGGAAGTCCGGTGCTCGGGTGTTGGTACTTGCCTGCCAACTCACTGGCTGACCACTGGGATCCTGTTCCCCTAAATCAGCTTTTTATTTCCCTATCTTTAAATGAGATGGCTGTACTTGAGATATTTTATTTTATTTTATTTTATTTTATTTATTTTATTTTTGTATTTTTTTGAGACAGAGTCTTGTTCTGTCACCTAGGCAGGAGTACAGTGGTGCAATCTCCGTTCACAGCAACCTCAGCCTCCTGGGCTCAAGCGATCCTCCCACCTCAGCCTTCCAAGTAGCTGGGACTACAGGCGCACACCACCACACCTGACTAATTTCTGATTTTTTGTAGAGATGGTGCTTCACCATATTGCCCAGGGCTTAATAAAAAGTGGGCTCAGCCATCCGCCCGCTTTCATCTCCCAAAGTGTTGGGATTACAGATGTATGCCACCACAACTGGCCTGTACTTAAGATCTCATTGGGATGGGGTGTCCCTTCTCTATAGAATATTGTTTTTTATTACTCTTTTTGCCTTGTTTCCTATAAGTATATATAAGTGTATATAGGGCTCAAGTAGATTACAACTGCAGTGGCTCATGCCTGCAATCCCAGCACTTTGGGAAGCTGAGGTGAGCAGATTTCTTGGCCCAGAAGTTTAAGACCAGCCTGGGCAATATGGTGAAACTGCATCTCTATTATTATAAAAATACAAAAATTTTCCAGGCATGGTGGTGTATGCCTGCGATCCCAGCTACTCAGGAGGCTGAGGTGGGAGGATTGCTTGAGCCCAGGAGGTCAAGGCTGCAGTGAGCCGTGATGGTGTCACTGTATTCCAGCCTGGGTGACAGAGTGAAACCTTGTCTCAGAAAAAAAAAAGTAGATTATAACCTTCTCGTCAGTGGAAAGAGGATTATATCAGTTGAGCTCTTTTGGATGTGGATGACTCAATGGCAACTCAGCTTGGCTTAGGTAAAAAGAATTTACGAGTTCACATAACTGGAAAATCCAGGGGCGCCCAACTTTCCCCTATAATGGCTTTATTTCTAGGTAGTCTCTCCTCTTATGATGGCAGGAAATTGTTTGAAATGAAGGTTATGTGCCTTCAAATAACTTACAGTCTTTTCATTCAGAAAGTGAAAATTCTAAATCAGGCACTGTGCAGAGTCTGGGGAAACAGAGAGAGGCAAGACAACCTCTTTGGAGTCCCTTGGCCTTTGCATGCAAGAAGCACACACTCAAATTTATACCTGGACCAGGCAAGTAACATAAATAAGAAGAGTGAGGCCGGGCACAGTGGCTCACGCCTGTAATCCCAGCACTTTGGGAGACCAAGGAGAGTGGATCACTTGAGGTCAGGAGTTTGAGAACAGCCTGGCCAACATGGTAAAACCCTGTCCCTACTAAAAGTGCAAAATTAGCCAGGCTTGGTGGCATGTGCCTGTAATCCCAGCTACTTGGGAGGATAAGACAGGAGAATCACTTGAGCCTGGGAGGTGGAGGTTGCAGTGAGCTGAGATCACACCACTGCACTCCAGCCTGAGTGACAGAATAAGACTCCATCTCAAAAAAAAAAGAAAAAGAAAAAGAAAAAGAAAAAAAAGAAAAGTGACTTGAGTGAGGGGCTTTAGGGAGAGGTGGAGACTGTAGCAAACAGGAGAGCATGTCCTGCTTTAAAGGAGCAGCTGTGACTCAAGGGCAGCCACTACTCTGTGCCAGCCATAATTGCCATGCCACGCAAGAATGTGGTTCCAGTGTTAATCAGATCCTTTAATTTTTCAAGTGACGTTGCAAATCCATATTTTATGTAAACTTTTCTGATGTTTCACTGTTGATTACAATTTTAAAAAATACTCTCATGGCCAAACAACACAAGTCCACAGTCCACCAGCTCATGCCCTCTGCTATTTGAAATAGAGATTGCCTAGAGGGCTGGAACACTGCTTACGTACCAGCCATTTCCGTTTTTTTTCCCCCGAGTAACTTTTGCAGAATAGCCATTCTTTTTTTTTTTTTAAAGACATATACAAATGTCAGTTGAGATACTGAGATCTTAAATGATCTCAGGGGGTCTCCTCATCAAAGCCTTGGAGATGGGAAGGGACCAATAAGAGAGATCATTGTCAAATTTATTTCTGTATACCTTATCCCAACGAATAGAACTGGATACCCTTGAGATCAGAGATGTGTCTTATTCATAAGCTTCTTTATTTGTTTTATTTTTAATTTTTGAGGGTACATAGAAGGTGTATATATTTATGGACTACCTGAGATATTTTGATAGAGGCATGCAAAGTGAAATGAGCACATTATGGAGCATAGGGCACCCATCCCCTCAAGCATTTAGCTTTTGAGTTACAAACAATCCTACTACATTCTTTATTTCAAAATGTTCACTTAAGTTATTATTGACTATGGTCACCCTCTTGTGCTATCAAATAGTAGGTCTTATTCATTCTTTCTACATTTTTATCCATTAATCATCCCCACCTCCCCCTCCCCAAGCCCTCACTACCCTTCCCAGCCTCTGGCAACCATCCTTCTACTCTCTCTGTCCATGAGTTCAATTGTTTTGATGTTTAAATCCCACCAATAAGTGAGAACATGTGATGTTTGCCTTTCTGTACCTGGCTTATTTCACTTAACATAATGCTTTCCAGTTCCACCCATGTTGTTGCAGATGACAGGATCTCATTCTTTTTTATGGCTGAATAGTACTCCATTGTGTATATGTACTACATTGTCTTTATTCATTCATCTGTTGATGGATGCTTAGGTTACTTCCAAATCTTAGCTATTGTAAACAGTGCTGCAATAAATATGAGTGTATATTTCTTTCATATACTAATTTCCCTTTTTGGGAAGTATATACCCAGCAATGGTATTGCTAGATCATATGGTAGCTCAATTTTTAGTTTTTTGAGAAACCTCCAAACTGTTCCATAAGCTTCTTATATGCCCTCAAATAAGACTGTTTATTTATTCATTCAAAAACATTTGTCAAACAGTTTCTCTGTAATAGAGATTGTGCTGGCCACTGGTGAACAGTATGGCGGACACTGTTGGCTGCCCACTCAACTTCTGTCTTAATTTCTTCCTTATTAAAGGAACTTGAATTTTGTTAATACAGGAATAATCTCACCCTATGGGGTGAATCCTGTTCCCTTTGCTAGTGATCAGCCTAGGCGTGGCTAAATGACCCAGTTCTGGCCAATGAGATGGTAGGGGAAGTTGATGGTGGGCGGCGGGATTACAAAAAAAGAGAGAGAGAGTGAGAGAAGCGAGAGTTATTTTGGCCATCCTTGTCACCTCCTCCTTCCTGCCTTTGAATATGATTTTATGAAGATTGATGCCTGACATAACAGCAGCCATTTTGTAGCGATGAGGCAACAAGCCTGAGCATGAAAAGCCTATACATATAGGGAGGCAGAACAAAAGGGTGGAAGAAACCTGGGTCCTTAATAACAAGGTTCAGCTGCTGAATCAACTTTCATGCCACCCTCCTCTTAACTTTTTAGGTGAGATAAGTGAATATCTGTATTCTTTAAGTCTCTATTAGTTAAGCATTCTCTTATATGAGATGAGCAAGACAGACTAGCTCCTGCCCTTAGGTAACCTACAGTTACCAGAGAATGAGAGCTGGTGATGACTGAGTGCTTTCTACAAATTCCTCATAATAACCCTATAAAGCAAGTGCTCTTTTTATTACCACCCTATATTTCAGATGAGAAAATTGAGGCTTGGAGAGGTTAGGGCACTTGCCCAAGGTCACCGCAAGTAAGTAATAGCACCATTCTGACTCCAGAATCCTTCCTCTGAGCCACAGGTCACACTGCCATCTGAGTCATTTTGCACTGAATCCTTGTTGAGTAAATAAATGGACAAGTAGTCACAACAGGGCTGTTAGCTGAAAAGTGACAGAGCCATTCCCACTGCCTTCACTTGCAAGCTCCAGGCATACCCAGATGTTCTTTATCTGAATCTGGAGCCACACTTTGTAAATATCGGGCCACTAGTGGGGAAGAATCTGAGTGATGTGGAATATCTAGCACTGGCCTTGGGCTTGGGGACCTTTGCCTTCCGTTTAATTAATCTAAGATTTCTCAATCTTGCCACTATTGACATTTGGGCTGGTTTTTTTTTTTTTTTTGAGACAGAGTCTTGCTCTGTCGTCCAGGCTGGATTGCAGTGGCGCAATCTTGGTTCACTGCAGCCTCCACTTCCCAGGTTCAAGCAATTCTCCTGCCTCAGCCTCCTGAATAGCTGGGACTACAGGCATGCGCCACCACACCTGGCTATTTGTATTTTTAGTAGAGACAGGTTTTCACCATGTTGGCCAGGTTAGTCTCAAACTCCTGACCTCAGATGATCTGCCCGCCTCAGCCTCCCAAAGTGCTGAGATTACAGGCGTGAGCCACCATGCCCGGCTGAGAATTCTTTATAGTGGGGGGCTCTGCTGGGCATTGCATGGTGTTTAGCAGCATTCCTGGCCCCCACCCACTAGATACCAGTTTCCCATCAGAGACTTGTGGCTGTGAAATTGCCCAGCCATCCTTGCCACTATCATCCCAGTCCAAATCTCATTACCTTTGCCCTGGACAATTGGAGAAATATTATCATGGGTTTTCCTGCCACCATTTTTTATCCTCAAATACTTCACAGTGCACACCAGCAGCTGGAGTCATCGCCTCAGTGCATGGGACTTCTTTGCTTAAAACACTACCGTGGCTTCCCAACACAATTAGAAAAAACTCAAACTCCTCCCTTAACCTTGAGAATAAAATCCCAACCAGGCACTGCATGGCTTGGTCTTGGCATCCATGTGTTCTTAGAACACACCAAGCTCATTCCCACCTTAGGGCCCTTGCTTGTGCTGTTCCCTTGCCTGTACCTCCTTCCTCAGAACTTCACGTGGCTGGCTTTTCCTACCCGCAGGTTCTCAGCTTAGACATATTGCCTCCTCCAGGAAGCCTTCCCTGACTACTCTATCTAAAGTTGCTGATGTCTGTCTCAGGCTGTATCGCTTACTCCTGTTTACTTTTTTTCACTGCATTTATCACAAACAGAATGACTTATTTACTTGATTATTAACTGTATCTCCCACAAGAATATAAGTCCATGAACGCAGTACTGTCTATTTTATTTACACTGTAGCTCCAGTGTCAAGAGTAATGCTTGGTACATAGTAGGTGCTCATTAATGGTTGGTTGAAGAATGGCATTTCCAGACTGGGAAACACCTTTGCCTTCCATCTAACTCATGCACGGTTTCACAATCTTGCCACTATTGAGAGTTGGTGCAGGAGAATTCTTTATAGTTGGGGTTGTCCTGGGCCATGCATGGTGCTTAGCACCATTCTTGGCCTCTACCCACTAGATGCCAGAACAACCACTCTCCCTCTCCCCTGGAGTTATGACGATCAAAAATATCTCCAGACATTGTAACATATCCCCTGTTTGTTTAACAAACAAACAAACATAATAACATCAAAATATCTGTCTCACTCGTTTTTGTGGGGAAATTGCTTTCCTTGACTTTCCAGCTGATTGGAAGATTGACCCCAGATTTCTTTCCAGGGACCTGTCTGTCCACATTTGTATTAGTCAGGGTTCCTCAGGGGGACAGAACTAATAGGATAGATGTATATATGAAAGGGAGTTTATTAAGGAGAATTGACTTACACAGTCACAAGGTGAAGTCCCACAACAGGCTGTCTGCAAGTTGAGGAGGAAGGAAGCCAGTAGTGGCTCAGTCCGAGTCCCAAAACCTCAAACGTAGAGTAGCTTACAGTGCAGCCTTCAGTCTGTGGCCAAAGACCTGAGAGCCACTGGTGTAAGTCCAAGAGTCTAAAAGCCAAAGAACTTGGAGTCCGATGTTCCAGGGCAGGAAGCATCCAGCATGGAAGAAAGATGGAGGCCAGAAGACTCAGCAAGTCAGCTTCTCCCACCTTCTTCTGCCTGCTCTATTTTAGCCACACTGGTGGTTGATTGGATGGTGCCCACCCACATTGAGGGTGGGTCTGCTTCTCCCAGTCCACTGACTCAATTGTTAATCTCCTTTGGCAACACCCTCACAGACACACCCAGGAGCAATACTTTGCATCCTTCAGTCCAATCAAGTTGACACTTAGTATTAACCATGGCGACATTCCTCAGGGGTTTCACTGGGCAGAGGAGCTGTGGGTAGGCTTTGGTGGCAGATTGGTCATCAGGATTAGGAAATGAGTGCAAGGGAAGAGAAATTGTCCCATAATAAACTTACTAAAAAGTTTGTAGAGAGGATTAAAGGTTCATAAATAGCCAAGTGTGCCCTAAAAAAGAACAAAGAAGAGAGACAAGGGCTACAGGCACTAAAGCACACTATAAAGCCATGCTAATAAAAACAGGACCACAGTGACATAAGCACAAGAAGCCCAATGGAGCAGAGTGGGGAGTGCAAGAGGCTTCATATGACAAAGGTGGCCCACAGATCAGCTGGGGAAAGGACAAGTTATTTCATAGGTAGTTTTCAGAAAACTAGCCGACTATAGGGAATGAATGAAGTTGGCTCCCTACCAAATAACACACACACACACACACACACACACACACACACACACACACAATTGGTTAAAGACCTAAAGTAAAAAACAAAAATATAAAATTAATAAACAAAACTGTTTGCAACTTAGGGGCAGGGGAGGACTCAAACAAAAACTTTAAAAGCACAAACTATACAGCCAAAAATAGATTATCTTGATCACATTAAAAAGATTTATGCTTAATAAAGGACACCATAGACAAGATTAATAGGTAGGTGACAAAGCAGAAGAAGATGTTTGCAATGTCTAAAATCCACAAGGGACTTAAAATCTGCATTATACAAAGGAATCCTGCAAATCATCAAGAAAAAAACAGGAATCCCAATAGAAAAATGGGCCACTATGTGCACAGGCAATTTATACAAGAGAACAATAAGCATATGAAGAGAATCTCAGACTCATTAGTAATCAGAGAAATGCAAATTTAAATATACTGAGATGTTACTTTGTATGTGTTAGACTGTCAAAACCTAGATATCTGGATAATACCAAATGCTGGCTGGGATGTGGAGCTGTAGGAACTCTCAAGCACTGCTGGTGAGATGCAGCCTGGAACAGACATCTATAGAGAGACTTGGGTGTGCTTAGTTAAATTAAGTGCATACATACTCTGTGATATGCCAATTCTGAACCTGCAGGAAATGTTTTTTTAAAAAATCATCACACTGGCTCATAAGCAGACATGTGGCAGGATGCTCATGGTGGTGGTGGTGGGAGTTGGAGGTCTTCTGGGTGACCACATAGCGGGTGGACAGTGGAAAGGGGACATGTGTCATCATGAATAACTGTGCAGCTATTACGAGCAGCAGGCTGGGTGTACCCACAGCAACGTGGATGGATCTTAGAGAAAAATAAATAGAATGTGATGTATAACACAAACCATATATGTAAGTTTTAAAGTGCACACAAAACACCAAACACAGTTTTCAAGAACTCGTACAAACAAAGCAATATACAGGCCGGGCACAGTGACTCACACCTGTAATCCCAACACTTTGGGAGGCCGAGGCAGGAGGTTCACTTGAGCCCAGGAGTTTTAGGTTGCAATGAGCCATGATCATGCCACTGCACTCCAACCTGGATGACAGAGTGAGTCCCAATCTCTAAAAGCAAAAGCAAAAACAAACCCAAACAAAACAATATATGGTTGACACATGACAACCATTTCCTACGGGCTAGAAGGGGTAGTGGGAGGGGAATGCAGATAAAAGAGAATTTAAAAATGAAAAAAACAATACAGAAGAAAAACAAGTAACAAGGTTTTATGTCTGTTCCTGGCCTTGGCAAGAGAGGTGTGTAGCTCCACGAGGACAGGGACCATAAAAATTACTCACCCTCAATTCCCAGCACCAACACCCATGCTGAGGCACATAGTAGATGCTCAGTAAACATCTGGAATGATTCCATTAATCAATAAATGAATTGATGGATAAAGGACTTTGCAGAGAGGCTGCTCTGGTATTTGGATAGCCTGTTGATTTTGGAGTCAAACAAGAGATTCCCATATCTGGTTGTGCCAGCACTTGCCAGCAAGATATTGGGCAAGACACCTTCTCTCGGAGCTTCAGCTTCCACATCTATAAATAACCTCATCTCTCATTTACAGATGTGGAAGCTGATGGATGTTATACCTTCAGAGGACTACTTGTAGTAGGTGCCCAACAAACATTCATCTCCACTCCTTGGTTATATGGAGTAGAGAAGAACCGCACTTCCAGGTGTTATTTTAGCTGTACCTGGAAGGCACCGTAATGCCTGCAGTAATGCCTGGAAATTTCACCATTATAGAGTCATTTTTTCCCTCTCATCAGGAAGGATTTATTGCTTTCTGAAGCCTCCTGTGGGAATGCCCAGATCTCTGGGGAAAAGTTGCCTTCAACAGATTAGGCTTACAGAGGGGCCAGCTGAGAACCCTTTCTGACCAGCCTGAAGCAGGAGGGAATGTGATTGTCCACTGTCTCTCACACCCCAGGTCATTTGCACTTGCTGTTTCCTCCACCTGGAATGCCCTTCCCTCATTCTCCCCATGGCTAGTCCCTTATCTTTCAAGTCTCTGTTAATCTCCTCTGAGACACCCTTCCTGACCACCCTGTGTAACGCTAGCAGCTTGGTCTCTTTCCACCGCATCATGATGTTCCATTTCCTTTATAACAATTACCGTAGCCTGAAACTCTCTCTTCCTTTTTTAGTTATCTGTCTTCCTCCACTGGTCTACAAGCTCAGAGAGGGGGGCAGGGCTGAATTAGGGCAATAGATCAGAAGTTTAGGTTTTCGTCTAAAGCAAGGGAAAGTTTGGGGAAGGTTTTAAGCAGATGAGAAACATGAAATGTAGCAGTTGTTTTGGTGGCCATGGGGAGAATGAACTGTAGGAGGCCAAGATGGGAGCCAGGGATGCCAAGTTGCAGGGAGGTTGCAGGGAGACAAGACAATGGTACATTGGACAAGGGTCGTGATGATGGAGATGATAAGTGGACAAGTAAAAAATATATAATAATATTATGTGCAACTCTATGGAAATAATGGAAATGAACCGCTTAATTTTAGAAATGAAGAAAAAGGCCAGAGAGGAACCCGTGTTGGAACCCTGTGTCTTGTTCAGTTTTCGTCCTCCAGGGCAGGGGAGCTCACTGCTGTACCCATCCCCGGCACTTTTTTTTTCTTTTTTTTTTTTTTTGCAACAGGGTCTCACTCTGTTATCCAGGCTGAAATACAGAGGTGCAATCACAGATTATTGTGGCTTTGACCTCCTGGGCTCAAGTGATCCTCCTGCCTCAGCCTCCTGAGTAGCTGAGACCACAGGTACGCAGCACCATGCCCAGCTAATTTTTTGTTTTTTGGCAGAGACGGGGTCTCACTATGTTGCCCAGGCTGGTCTCCAACTCCTGGGCTCAAGCCATCCTCCCGCCTCAGTCTCCCAAAGTGCTGAGATTACAGGCATGAGCCACTGTGCCCGGCCCCCGACACCTATTTACTTATCATGCAGTAAATGAATATTTGAAAGAATAAATGAGTAAACACAAGGCCCATCTGTGGCATCCTTAGAGAACCCTTGCCTGCCTCTCCAGGTACCTCCTCCAGTTTTCATTTCTGGGATCATCTGATGGGTTTTGCCTCCCCCACTGGATGGGGAGCTCCAGGGGAAAGACTTTCCCTTCACGGAGCCTGGTATTCTGCTTGCACATGGGAAGCTGTCAATAACCAGATGTCCAACTTAACATGAATAAATGAATGAATGAATGAATCACCAGACTATATAAACCAGCTCACTCTTCACCCTCTTTTCCCCATACCTCGCTTTATTTTTCTTCTTAGCGGTTATCACCACCTGCAACATTCCATATGTACTGATGTGTTCATTGTCCGCCCCCGCCCCCCACCCCCGACCCCCCGCTAAAATCTAGAATGGAAGCTCATGAAAGCAAGGGCTATTTACAGTTCCGATTTGCTCCCTCCTACCCTCTGACCCTCCCTCCTGCTTCATTATTTCCCCCAGCGCTTGTCACCGCCTCACATATCCTTTCGCTTTTTTGTTTATAATCTGTTTCCAACCAGCTCCACGAGGGCCGGATGTTTGTGTTTGATTCACAGCTGTATCTCAGACGCCTGTCACCCTGCCCTGCACCGCGGCTCGCGCACAGGAGGCGTTCAACCCACGTTGTTGACGGGACGAAGGAAGGCGGGATCGCGAGGCCGGCTGTGCAGGTGGCCTGGGTGGAGAGGGATGCACGGCCACGCGCGTCTCCTTGGCCCGAGCCCGGAGCCCGCCCCCGGCCTCTCCGGCAGGCTGGGCCGGGCAGGCAAGAGTTAAGCCGCGCGCGCGCTTCCGACCCGCAGGTGGCGCCGTCCCGCCTCGGTGCCCGGCTCCGGGCGCTCCGAAGTGCGGGACAGAACAGCAGCGAGCGCGGAGCCGAAGCTCAGCCCCGACTTGTTGATCTCGCCCAGGCAGCCGCCGCCGCCGCCGCGGGAGCAGAAGGAGGAGGAGGTGCCGCGCGGCCGCGGTCCTGCCCCCGCGCCCCCGGCGACCGCCCGCGCCCCCCGCCTCGGAGAGCGCGCCCCGGCCCCGCGGCGCCTGCAGCCCGGGCGCGTTGCCTGCCCGGCCGGGGTAGGCCCGGCTCAGCCCGGCCCCGGGACCGCCGCTGCCCACGGGCGGGGGCGCCCGGGCGGCCGGGACGATGCGCGGTCCCTGGCCCCAGGAGGCGGCCGCCCTGGGGGTGAGTGTTGGGGCATACGGCCTTCCGTGGGGGTGCATGGGGACACGGGCAGGGGGCTTGCCTGCCGCAGCTCGGCCTGTTGGTCTGCTCGGGCTCCGCAGCTCCAGGCTGGAGGGGAGCGGGGTGGGAGGCAGGCAAGGGCTGGGGCCTGGGGGTGGGGCGCGATCCCCATTCTGGGGCTAAGGCGTGAGCCCTACATGCAGGGGGTGCTCAGGGAAACCCCCCGAAATCACCAGTGCGCGGTAGGAGGATGGCACGTTTTGAAAAGGCCAGAAAATTTAGCTCATTTCCCCGCCTCCCACCTCCCCCACCCCTTCCCTTCCAAGCCCGGGGAAAGGCGCAGAACCCGGAGTTATAAAAAGCCATCGCAGGAGAGGAACGAGGAGGAGGAGGAGGAGGAGGGGGAGGAAGAGGAGGAGGGGAAGGGAGAGGAGGAGGAGGAGGAGGCGGGGAAGGAGCGAGGGGAGGACGGAGCAGGCGGATCCCAAAGACTCTGCCCGCCCCTCCTGCGGTAGGGTTGGGGGCGCAGAGGGAGAGGCGAGAGCGGGCTTCTCCTCCTCGCGGCTCACCTTGTCGCTGGAGCAACCTCAGGAGATGCTCCAGTGTTTGGGAAGAGGGGTCGCTACAGGACAGAGGGGTTGTTGTGCACACCCCGTCTGTTGTGACCTCGGACAGGTGGGCACCTGGAACCCCCGGAATTCCTCCAAATCTTTTAAGATTTGGAAAAAAGCCCGCTGCCATTCCCCCACCCGCAAAATCTTGATTATCTCGAGCAGGGGAAGGAAAAGAAGAGAGCTCGTTAAAAAAAAAAAAAAAGAAAGAAAGAAGAAGAAAGAAAGAAAGAAAAAGACAAAGAAAGAAAGTTTTCATGCAGCTCCCCCTCTCTCCCCATGGCGGGGCCAGGTTCGGGACTCGATCGGGAGACCCATAATGAAGCGAATTTCAGCACTCTAAGGGGCGGACAGCGCCCCGGGCGGCTGGGTCGCGCCTGGGCTGCAGAAGCCCAGGGTGGGGCCTCCCGGGCTCCAGGGGCATCTCTTGGGGCCCTCTCCCCGCCCCGAGGGGCGGCCCCTCCCTCCATCCTAGGGGTGCGGAGGACTTCAGCACCCGCGGGAGGGACAGCGACCATCCGTCCTACCCCACTGAGCCGCTTAAGCGCGGGGGAAGGTCAAGGCCGGCTGGGAGCCTGGTGGAGAGGTGGGAGGCGGGGGGACAGCATGTCCAGCTCCCCGTTTGCTGACCCGCGTCCGCTTTCGCTTTCTGCCTCGCAGCCGTCGGGATGGAGGTGAGAAGACGGCCGTGACGCGCGCCCGCGCGGCCCCCTGCACCCCCAGCAGCCCACAGCGCTCCCTGCCCCCCTCCCCCGCAGTAGCGGGCCTTGCCGTCGAGTGACAGCGGCCTGGGGGGGCAGGGGGGGCGGGGGCGGCCGGATCAGCGATGCCGGCGGGCATGACGAAGCATGGCTCCCGCTCCACCAGCTCGCTGCCGCCCGAGCCCATGGAGATCGTGCGCAGCAAGGCGTGCTCTCGGCGGGTCCGCCTCAACGTTGGGGGGCTGGCGCACGAGGTGCTCTGGCGTACCCTGGACCGCCTGCCCCGCACGCGGCTGGGCAAGCTCCGCGACTGCAACACGCACGACTCGCTGCTCGAGGTGTGCGATGACTACAGCCTCGACGACAACGAGTACTTCTTTGACCGCCACCCGGGCGCCTTCACCTCCATCCTCAACTTCTACCGCACTGGGCGACTGCACATGATGGAGGAGATGTGCGCTCTCAGCTTCAGCCAAGAGCTCGACTACTGGGGCATCGACGAGATCTACCTGGAGTCCTGCTGCCAGGCCCGCTACCACCAGAAGAAAGAGCAGATGAACGAGGAGCTCAAGCGTGAGGCCGAGACCCTACGGGAGCGGGAAGGCGAGGAGTTCGATAACACGTGCTGCGCAGAGAAGAGGAAAAAACTCTGGGACCTACTGGAGAAGCCCAATTCCTCTGTGGCTGCCAAGGTGAGTCTGGGATCTGGGGGCTGCTGGTCTGGGATCTGGGGGCTGCTGGTCTGGGGGGATCTGCTTGCATCCCCATATTGAGGACCACTGCTGCAGGACTTTGGCTTCATGCCCAAAGATGAAGATTAGTAATGGGGATAGGCTAGGACTGAGTCCCCAGAGGTGAGGGCCAACCCCCTCAGACTTTTCCCATGTGGCACTGGTCACTCCATCTTTTTATTATCCAAGACGTTATACCCTTACTTTGTTGGAGAGGTTTTACAGGGACCCATAAAAAGCCACAGGAAGAAGATGGACACTGATGAATAAGAGAGAGAGCACAGAGAGACAACAGAGGCTTGCTGGGGTGGAGTAGGGTTTGCTTCCCTGTGAAGTCCCAGACCTAGGCTGGATCGTGTCACCCTGTGATTTTAATATCTCCATATTTATAACCTCACTCTGCCCCAGCAAGGGAATAAAAGCAGCTTACAGACATGCTTACCGGACACTGAGATACTGTCAGGTAGTTTAAACATAAGTAAGAAGGGACCCCGACGGGTAGATGTGGACCCACATGACACATGCAGTTGGTTGTGGATGCTTGTGGGTGAGGGGTCACCCCCTGGTTACTTATTTATTTGGTGAGTTTATTTCAAGAATGGTTTGGTGCAGCTTGTAACGATGCTTCGGCTCTTGGAACAAGATGTAAATTTCAAAATAGGAGAGAAAAATGAGGCAATGTGAAAAATAAAGGAGGAGGAGGAGGAGGCAGGAATGAGTTTGAACACAAAGAGTGGGACAGAGAGTCTTTGGTGCTGCTGGGTAATGGCATGGGCTGTAGGGGACTGAGGAAGGCTTGGGGTGGGAGCCAAGGCAGAGCGGGAGGGCACTGGTTGATCAGCAACTTTTCTACGTCAGGCTGGGATTCGGGGTTGCCTGGGAGAGATGGGGCCTGTCTTCATGTGCCCAAAGTGCTGGGTGCTGGGAACAAATGACAAAACTGTGTGTGCAAGGCTATAAAAGAGGTTCTGTGAGGTTCACGGAGAACCCAGAAAAGAGAGATGTTGATGTTGAAATCCAGCAAGACCAACTTGGGAAACATGGGGAGAATGTAACTGAGTGTGGGGCCTAAAAAAAGGGGTCAGGTATATAGATTTGTGGCAAAAGAAAGAGGAGAGGAGGAAGCCTAAATATCCAGCCATATCTTACTAGCTAGGGCTGGCTCCTGTCCAGCCCAGCCTTTCATTGTGGGGTCTCTGGCTCAGTTCTCGCTGAAGGCCCACCTGCAGGTCCCAGTCTGAAGGGAGACTCCGTGGGGTCCTTCCTCCAGATCTAGCCACCCAAGGAGAGGCCCCTGAGAGTGGATGGAGAAGGGGTGGCTGCTAAGAGGGTGGAGGGAGCCCCTACGTGTTTTTTTTCGTTTCCCTGTTGGCCCTAACAAGGATGTAGAGGTTCCTGGGCCTGGCTTCCTCCTCTGAGGCTGTGGGCTGTCTCTCTCCATAATCCCGCCCCCGATTTTATGTCCAAAAAGCCTCCTCCTAAGACAGAGTCACTCACCCTTAATCAGCTTAGGATCAACAGACTTATTTTGCTATTTCTAGGCATGACACAGGTTCTCCCACTCCACATCCCGTTTAGGCCCAAACGTGACTCTCCCTCCCTGTCCTGTCCCTAAGATATGAGAACAAGGTACAGGGAACTGGACGATTTGCCCTCCCGGAGAAGAAGCAAGCACAGGGCCATGTTTTGGTCTGGCAGCAAGACCCAAGCACTGGGGCTTGCAAGAGGTGCTGTTTGGGAATAAAGAACCTCTCCTCTCCCTTGGGTTAATCCGCTAGCAGGGACAGCCTCGTGACCTCTCCATGATCCCAGTCTGGGGCTGTCGGCTCACATTCCTGGCAGATGGACCATCTAGGATTTTCTGCAGCCGGAGCTGAAATGGGGAGGCAGGCAGGCTCACTGGCCCTCAGAATAGAAATCCTGGCTGCCAATGATCAAACACCTACTGTGTATGGAGTGTAACAACGCAGCTCTGTTATTATCCCACCTTTCACAAACAGTGAGGCTGAAAGAGGTTAAGTAACTTGCCTAAGGTCACACCACAGGCAGACAGGAGTAGCCAGAAATCCAAACCAAGTGTTCTTTCTATAATG
The DNA here is from genome assembly GCF_009828535.3 of Hylobates moloch. Lineage (NCBI taxonomy): Eukaryota > Metazoa > Chordata > Mammalia > Primates > Hylobatidae > Hylobates > Hylobates moloch. Next base: position 11,316,456 of record NW_026652296.1, read on the forward strand.
ATCAAGTGCCGCAGCCTCCTCCCCAGTCTCCCGGCTTCCACTTTTGCCCCTGCAATCCATTCCCCACATAGCAGCCAAAGTGAGCTTTTCAGAATGTAAATTGGATCACATTATTCATCTGCTTAAAATCCTCCAGAAGTTTCCCATCACACTCAAAATAAAATCCAGACTTTTCATCCTGGCATACAAGGCCCAGGCAGAATCTGGCCCCCATGACCTCCCTGGGCTCATCTCTTTTGATCTCCTCTGGTTCACTTGGCTCCAGCCCCACTGGCCTTGCTGTTCCATAAACAGGCCAGAGTTTATCTGACCTCAGGACCATTGCACTTGCTGTTTCTGCTGCCTGGAATACTCTTCCCCAGATTCCCCCTTGGCCAGCCCCTTTTCCCCCTTCCTCATTTGAGCAGGTTCCTGCTCACATGTCCCCTCCTCATACAGACCTTCCTTGACTGCTGTTCTAAACAATTTCCCTCCCCTCACTATCTGTTGCATCATGCAATGTCTTTCCTGCAGAGGCCTTAAACGCCATCTGAAATTATATTTGCTTCTTTGTGTTTCTCTGTTTCACACCCACAAGAATGGGAGTACCATGAATTGATTCACTGCTTGATTCCCAGCACCCATGATGGTGCCTGGCACTGAGGAGCATGTGGAATGAATAAATGAATGAATGAATGAATGAACGAATGAATGAATCAATCAAGCAAGCAAGCAGTCAGTCACTGTGTCTCAGGATTTGGGGACCTGTCACCCCTTCTCACTGCCCACCGGCAACCCAGGTCCCTGTACCTCTGGCCTCCTTTGAGTCATCTGCACCTTGCCCACCCCATCCCCACCCATCCCCCAGCTTGGATGCCTTGCTTGTCAAAATAAGCAAAGCCTGTGGAAATTGCTTGGAGCTCACAGAGTGACAGGACCAAATGGAGGATCATTTCTAGGTGATTGTAAGATACAAAAGTGGCCATATCTCATATGCTGAAGAGCAAGGATGGATCTGGTTCTGTGCTGGTCTCCACTTCCATAGCTTTTAGCTTTAGGTAATTTCTCCAACTTTCCAAGTCCCAACCTTCCACCTGTAAAATGGAGATAAAAGGCTCACCTTACAGGGTCTTCATTAAATCAGATTTGTCAAAATTTTGCTCAAAGCCTAGCACATAGCAGGTGGGGATTGTTGTTATAAATGCTAAGGAAAAGAGTCTTTTTTCTAGGGCTGGGTGGGCCGAGTTGCTGCAAACCCTTTCCTTCTGACAGCAGCAGTGCCAGGGAGACTGAGCTGACGCTGTTAATAATTGATGGGATGTTCTGGCAACTCGGAGACAAACCAAAGCACAGGCCCTAGGCTTTGCCATCAGAGGAGCGAAAATCAAAACCCATTAGGCAAAAGACAGTGTGATTGATTCTTGTTTAGAAGATGGGGTCAGCCCCATTGGTGTGACAGGGTTGCGGTGCTGGGGCTACCACGGGGCTTTGGCTTTCTGGGAAAACTTGACAGGCTTTTCTCAGTAGGAGAGACAGTGAACTGATTTGCCAGTCCAGGAGTGTCTGTGATCCCTGGGATAGTCTCAGGGTTAAAGCCCTGAGATAACTTCCTAACTTCCAGATTAGCTGATGTTTATTGGGCCCAGCACTGATTAGTGGTGCTTCATATCTGCTATCTCATTGAAATTCCTCCAACAGGGATACAACCAGGTAGTTTGCCAGTTAGGGATGCTTTGGGCTGCAAGTAGCAGAATAGAAAACTCAAAGCAGCTTCAATAAGGAGGAAGACGCATCATTGAATATAATATGAAGTTCCAAGGCAGTTGGTTTTAGGGTGAGTTAATGGCTCAATGATGCCACCAGGATTCTAGATTCTTTTCATCTCTCTGCTCCTCTGCTCTCCAACCCTTGCAAGTGGCTTGGTCTTCATGCTTGATGCTTCATATCTCAAGATGGCTGCCCAGTTCCAGCCCTCAGACGTAGATTCAGTGATGTTTAACCCATGAAGAGAAACATTTTCTTCTATGCTCCACTTTCTTTCTTTTTGAAATGGAGTCTTGCTCTGTCACCCAGGCTGGAGTGCAGTGGCGTGATCTCGGCGGCTCACTGCAACCTCCGCCTTCTGGGTTCAAGCAATTCTCCTGCCTCAGCCTTCTGCCGAGTAGCTGGGATTACAGGCATGTACCACAATGCCTAGCTAATTTTGGGGTTTTTAGTAGAGACAGAGTTTCACCATGTTGGCCAGGCTGGTCTCAAATGTTTGACCTTAAGTGATCTGCCCGCCTTGGCCACCCATAGTGATGGGATTACAGGTGTGAGCCACAGCGCCTGGCCCACTTTCTTTTTTTTTTTCCTGAGAGGAAACCCTTTCCCAGGAGCACCCTAGCAGACTTCTTTTAAAATCCCATTGGCCAGGACAGGTCACATGCTCATGCCCTAGCTATGAGGGAACCTGAGAAAGCAAGTGTCTGGCATTTTCAGATGAGAGAAGGAATGGATTTGATAAGTGGTATGAAGACTCTTTTACAGAACAGGAAATGGAGGCTCTGAGAGGCGAAGTCACTTGCCTGAGCCCACACATCTAGGTTCTCAGTAAATATTTGTAAAAGGAATGAAAATTGCAGAGCCAAGGTTTGAACCCAAGTTCGTCTGGTTCCCAAGCCTATGTTTCTAAATCCTGGGACCTTGGGTGGATCATTTTAGCTCTCTGAGGTTCAGTGAATTCATCTGCCCGATGGTGATAACAGTCATAGCTCCCTTTCAGTGCTCTTTTGATGATTCAATGAGATTTCAGATGTGAATGTAATTTGTAAATGGAAAGTACTTTATAAGCATGAAGTATTATTGTATTCAAAAGTGGGAGTGGCCTTTATTTATTTATTTTTAATTTTTTAACTCTTTTAGAGACAGGGTCTCACTCTGTCACCCAGGCTGGAGTGCAGTGGTGCAATCAGAGCTCACTGTAACCTCAGACTCCTGGGCTCAAGTGATCCTCCTGCCTCAGCCTCCTGAGTAGCTGGGACTACAGGTGCACACCATCACTCCTGGCTACATTAGAAATTTTTTTTTGTGGAGACAGGGTTTTGCTACGTTGCCCTGGCTGGTCTCGAACTCCTGGGCTCAAGTGATCCTCCCATCTAAGCCTCTCAAAGCACTGGGATTAAAGGTGAGAGCCCTCATGCCCAGCTTAAAGTGGCCTTTATTTAGGAACAGTGGTCAATATTTTTCCCATTACAGACTTGATTAAGAATCAGCTCTGGAGTCCAACAGATGCGGTTGATTTCTTGTCTCCGTTGCTTACCATGAATATGACCTTGAGCAAGCCCCATTCCTTCTCTGAGTGTCACTTTCCTTATCTAGGAAATGAGAATTATAACAGAGGCAACCATGAAGAGCCATTAGGAGATGCCCCTAATGTAAAGAGCCTAGCCCAGCGCCCGACTCATGGGAAGCATTCAGTAAGTGGCAGCAACGATTATTAGTGTTATCGCGGAATTCCTCTGCTCCAGCTACACGTCTGTAGTGTAATGAGGTTCCAGCTTCCTTGACCTGAGCCACAAGGATCTGTGTATTATCAACAAAAGAAATGCGGGAACCACCTCAGAATCCATGGGGCCCCTTCAGTGTGATGAGTCATCAACTTAGGCTCTTGCTGGCCCCAGCTTGGTCAACCCAGATGCCTGTTTTTATCCTGGCAGATAATATGCCAGCAATTCTGAATCCTGATTGTGGGGTCACATAGACCTGGCTTTGAATTCCAGCCCAGCCTTGTCCTAGCTGTGGACTTTGGCCAATTTGCTTCACCTCTCATCACTTCCATTTCCTAATCTGTAAGTGAGGGTGTTAATAAAACCTACTCCACAGGGTTGTCTGAAGGATGAAGGATGATAGTGCATGATCAGTGTTGAAGCTGTACCTGAGAAATCCCACATCCCCACAGGATAAAGAAACCCAGAGACCCAGGATGCTCCAGTGACCTGCTGAGGATCACACAGCCCATCATAGCCTTTCAAATCCCCTGAGAGACCAGCTGCTAAGAGATGATCCTGGTCAAACATCCTGGAATAACAGAAAGATCCCTGAGCCTCAGCGGATATGGGTGGTGGGGCCAGAAAGGCCTGGGCATGGCCCCTGATCTTTTACCGACTTGCTGTGTGAATGTGAAATGCTAGGAAGAAAAAGGGATGGTCAAATGAACAGGTTGGCCAAAGCTTAATTAACTAGAAGAGAACAAGAATGCATTAGGCACCAACTCCATACCCAGCATTTGTGTACTTCCCGTACTTGATAACATCATCAGGATGGGAAGCACTTGACCTTAGCGCTGGATTGCCCAAGTTCAGAGTTTGGCTCCTCTACTCACTGACCATGTGATTTGGGGTTAACTATTGCAGGCCTCTGTGCCCTGGTTCCTTCAGCCAACAGCAATTTTGGGGCAATCACTGTGCCTGCCTCATTGGATTGAGTTACATGCATTAATGTATGCAGAGCACTTAGACTAGGGCCTGGTATGTAGAAAGCCCTCAATAACTGTTGGGATTTTTTTTTTTTTTCTTTTTGCTGTCCTCTCATGTAATCCTCCTGACAATTGTGCAAGATAAATAAGCTCCTTTTCAAAAAATTGCTGTCATCAAATGATACCTGCTCATTGTAAGGTTAGAGGCTTTCTCTGGCCACTGCAGTCCAGTAAAGGCAGGGCACTAACACCCCAGCAGGAACTAGTGGTATACTCACCTGCCGGCTGATGGGGAAGGTGTGTACGTGCTTCTCCCCTGGCTGGGGGTATAACTCAGAGGTGTGTGTTCTAACTGGTCCCCAGAGCAGCTCCAGTTGTTCACATTAATTACTTGCTTGATAACAGACCCTGTTTGACCTCTTTCCTAGCCCTGTCTCATGTTCCCTCTACCCTTCCAGAGTTTTCTGGGATCACTTATCATATAAGCCACTTGTACTCAGAATCTTGTCTTAGGATCTGAGATGCTGGGGAACCAACCAAAGCTCTGTGGGACACATCATTTTTCAGAATGACCTAGTGCTGTATTATAGACAACCCACCCGTGATAGAGAAAATCTCTTGGAGGTTGTCGTAAAAGAAGAAATTCTAGGTCTGGCAGGGCACAGTCAGCCTCATCTCTGTCTCTTAGATAAAATGAAAACCACAGCGGTGGCAGCAACAGCTAACACTGAGTGCTTACAATGTGCTTGCCTGGCACAGTGCAAAGGGCATTAAATACCCCATCACATCTGATTTTCACAGCCCCCCCATAAGGGAGGGATAACTATCCTCGTCTTACAGCCATGGAAACTGAGGCTCAGAGAGGGGAAGTGTCTGGCCCACGGTCACGCAGTGAATGGAACGCTGGGACAGATCCCACCCAGGACTCCCTGACTGCCCAGCCCACGACTTTGACCTCTGAGTTGTATGAGTGACCTTCAGAAAGTGAGAAGCAAGATCCCAGTGTTCCCTTCTCACGCTGGGGCAGTGCTGAGAGGAGAAAGATTTGTCTAGAATCGCCCTATGACTTGGAAGTGTTCCTAGCTCTGGATCTAGGATGACTTTACCCCCAAAGGCTCCTGGATGGGACTATGGGAGAGACAGATTTAGCATTAAGCATTATTTAATAGACAAACTAAATGCATAAGGTCCTACCTTCTCCCTGAGGTGAAATCAACTTGATTTTGGTGTCTCTGGCAGGAATGGGCATGACTAGGTGGGGCCAGAGACGGGAGGAATCTCTCAGCCCCCATATTGGGAGTGGGTGGGGTGGGAGCTAGAATTCTCATGTTAATATCCAGGGTGCCAATGCTCCTTAAATGTTTTCTCTGATGACATAAATAACAAATAAGATGTAATGTTGCCATGTGAGACACACTTCTGTGGACCTGGGTACAGGCCTGGGTTCAAATCCCACCTCCTCTGCTTCCTGGCTGTATAAGCCCCCAAGGCACCTCACCTCTCTGAGACTGGGAGGTGGGGGTAATACCTGGGGCACACCTCACAGAGTAGCGCTTCTCCATTCTGGCTGCACATAAGGATCACCTGGGCTTTGCAAAATACCCATGCCTAGGCCCCACAGTTGAAACTCACCCCCTAACTGGTTTCTTTTTAGTTCTGGTAAAATACGCATAATATGAAATTTTCCATCTTAACCATTTTAAAATGTATAGTTCAGTAAAGTATATTCACATTGTTGTCCAACCAATCTCCAGAACTTTTTCATTTTGCAAAACTGAAACTGTGCCCATTAAATTCTCCTGGGCCCACCTCCTAGGCCCTGGCAACCTCCCTCCTACTTTCTGTCCCTTTGAACTCAACTGTTCTAGGTACCTCATATAAGTGGAATCACACAGTATTTGTCCTTTTGTGACTGGCTTATTTCACTTATCATACTGTCCTCCAGCTTCGTCCATGTTGTAATGTGTCAGAATTTCCTTCCTTTTAAAGACTGAATAATTTTCCATTGTATGTATACACTACATTTTGTTTATCCATTCATCCATCGACAGACACTTGGTTGCTTCAGCCTCTTGGCTATTGTGAATAATGCTGCTATTCACATGGGGTACAGATATCTCTTAGAGTTCATGCTTTCAATTCTTCTGGGTATGGATAAGCAGAGACTGACTAGAATTTTTAACAATTCTTTTGGGTATATACCCAGAAGTGGAATTGCTGAATCATATGGTAATTCTATTTTGAATTTTTTTAAGAACTGCTGCTCTGTTTTTCATAGTGGCTGTTACCATTTTACATTCCCACCGATGGTGTACAAAGGTTCCAATTTCTTCCTATCTGTATTAGTCAATTTTGCATTGCTATGGAGAAAAACCTGAGGCTGGGTAATTTATAAAGAAGAGAATTTTATTTTGGCTCACAGTTCTGCAGACTGTACCAGAAGCATAGCGCTGGCATCTGCTTCTGATGGGGCCTCAAGAAGCTTACAGTCATGCAGAAGGCAAAGGGGGAGCACGCATGTCACATGAAGAGAGAGGGAGCAAGAGAGAAGCCAGGCCTTTTTAAACAAGCAGATCTCACATGAACTCATTACCGTAGGGAGGGCATCAAGCCATCTGTGAGGGATCCACCCCCATGACCCAAAGACCTCCCACTAGGCAGGCCCCTCTTCCAACATTGGGGATCACATTTCAACATAAGATTTGGAGGGGACAAATAGCCACTACATCAACATCCTTGTCAATGCTTGCTATTTTTTTGTTTACGTTTGTTTTTTTTTGGTAGCTATCCAAATGGGCGTGAGGTGGTATCTCATTGCAGTCTTGGTTTGCATTTTCCTGATGATTAGTGATGCTGAGCATCTTTTCATGTGTTTTTTGGCCATTTGTATGTACAAGCACCCCCTTGTCAGGATGCCTAAACCTCAGATGGTACCAAACCCTATATGTTTTTTCCTACACATACGTACCTATGATAAAGTTTAATTTATAAATTAGGCACAGTAAGAGATTAACAACAAAAACTAATAATAAAATAGAATAATTACAACAAAATACTATAATAAAAGCTATGTGAAAGTGGTCTCTCTTTCTCAAAATATCTTATTGTATGTAATACTTTTGGACCACAGCTGACTGCAGGTAACTAAAACCTTAGAAAGTGATATTGCTGTGATAAGGGGGGACTACTGTATTTTCTTTGGAGAAATGTCTACTCAAGTACTTTGCCTATTTTAAAATTGTTTTTGTTTTTGTTGTTGTTGTTATTGAGTTGTAAGAATTCTTTATGTATTCTGGATATTAATCCCTAATAAGATATACAATTTGCAAATATTTTCTCCCATTCCATAGGTTGTCTTTGCACCCTATTGATTGTGTCCTTCAATACACAGAAGTTTTGTATTTTGTTGAAGACCTAGTTGTCTGTTTTTTCTTTTGTTGCCTGTGTTTTGGTATTATATTCGAGGAATCTTTGGCAATAGGGGGAAATCATAAAGATTTTCCCCTAATTTTTTCTGAGAGTTTGACAGCTGTAGGTCTTATTTTAGGTCTTTGCATGTGGTGTGTAAGATAAGGAACCAACTTCATTCCATTGCATGGGGATATCCCCATTTTCCCCACACAATTTGTTGCACTGGGTGATTCTGCACACGGCCAGGAAGCCCAGCCACAGAAGACAACATGGGATGGCGGAGATCAGAGGTGCTAAGCTGTGGAGCACCATGTGCAGTGCTGGGAACAGAGGGAGTCACCATCTGGGGCAGCTGCTGTTATCACTGTTGCCAGGATAAGGGGCAATCTCTGACACACCCAGCATGGCTCATCCCTTCCTCTTCCACTCAGGACAGCTTGGCAGAATGCCAGTGAGAGAGTGAGATGCAAGTGTGAGTGACATGTGTCCAGGTTGTGGCCACTTCTTGCCACCCCACTGCTGCCTTCCTGACCCTATCCTCTCCCTCCTGGACCATTGCAGGAGCCTCTAGTCCCATCTGCTGCCTCCAGCCTCCCATCCCCAGTCTGGTCTCCACACACAGCAACTCACACCCCTGCTCAAAACCCTCCTATGGCTCCTGCCTCACTCAGAGAAAAAGCCCAACTCCTCAGTCCCACTCACAGGGTCCATTTTCTGGCATCTTCCCCCTTTTCCCAGCACCCTTACAGCCTCCTTCCCTACCACTCTCCCTCTCCATCACTCTGTTGCACCCACAGTGGCCTCCTTGCTGTTCTAGGCACCCTCCCACCTCAGGGCTTTTGCACTTACTGTCTGTCCCTTCTGCCTGGTACGGTCTTCCTGCCAATGCCACAAGACTCACCCCTCACATTGTTCAAGTCTCAGCTCAAATGTCATCTCAGCAAGGCCATCCTTGACCACCACATATAAAATAGCACTGTTCATTCCCCTTGGCTGCTTTATTTGTTTCAACCTGACATATAATTAATTATATGATTCCTTTCTCTCTCTCCCACTTTGATATACGCTTCAAAGGGCAGGGATTTTGTGTGCTTTGTCCACTGTTGTGTCTTCAGTGCCTGCCATAGGGCAGGCATGAAATACATGCGTTAAATAAATGAATGAATGATGTTATCCTAGAGATAACTGAGAATACTAATTGATGAAAAAGGAATTTGTTTACAAACTTTGGGACTTTCACTCTTATTACTAACACATTGCTAGAAGTCTGACTCTCAGCTGCTTCTGCCAGGCTCTGGATGAAGAATGTGTCTGGTTTTTCAACCAGAGCCCAGTTTCTCAACCTTAGTGCTACTGACATTTGGCGATGGAGAATTCTTTGCTGTGGGGCTGTCCTGTGCGTTGGAGGATGTTTAGCAGTGGAGAATGGGCATTAGAGAAAGAAGGGATAAGCCGCTGCCAGGAGGATATTGCGTTATTCCAGGAAAGAAAAGAAAGATGACAGCCCAGAAGAGGGTGGTGGCAGGAAAGTTCGGTGAAAAGTGGCTGGACTCTGGATATAAGGTGTGGAGGCAGCTCCTGGGAAGCTACAACGCCCCTGCCTCGACCAGTGGTCACAGACCCTCAGGCTGTGCAATGGGTCTTAAGCCCTAGCCTTTTTTTAAGCTGTGAGTCCTGGGTCACATAGCTGTTTTCTCATCTGTAAAATGGACCTGATCACTGCACGTACCTCATAAGGGCATTGTAAGGATTTGATAATTATGACAAATAACAATAACAGACACATAATGCCCAACAGGTCAATAACAAGATTTTATTATCATGATTGGTTGTGTATATTCATTCAGTGGAATTTATTGAGCACCTACTATGTGCCAAGCACTGTGCTGGGTGCTGGGGACACAGCAGAGATCAAAACAAAGATCCCAGCTCTCATGGCACTGATACTCCAGTAGGAGAAGGAGCAAGACCGTTAAAAAAGATAAACATAGATACTGATTGGACCAAAACAACCATGAAAAATAAATAATGAGACTGTAAGACAATCAGGGAAAGAAATATGAATGCTAACTGAATATTTGATGTTACTGAGGAATGAATGCTGTGTTTTTAGATGTGATAATGCTATTACGACTATGTTTTAAAATCTTTATCTTTTAGATACACGTACTGAAGTGTTTATGGATGAAATGACAAGATGAAATAATTATGTAATTTTTTTTTTTTTTGAGACAGAGTCTTGCTCTGTCGCCCAGGCTGGAGTGCAGTGGCTCAATCTCGGCTCACTGCAACCTCTGCCTCCCAGGTTCAAGCAGTTCCCCTGCGTCAGCCTCCCAGGTAGCTGGGATTACAGGCACCTGCCACCATGCCCAGCTAATTTTTTGTATTTTTAATAGAGATGGGATTTCACCATGTTGGCCAGGCTGGTCTCAAACTCCTGACCTCAAGTGATCTACCCACCTCGGCCTCCCAAAGTGCTGGGATTACAGGCTTGAGCCACCGTGCCCGGCCTGATATAATATTTTGGATGGCACTGTGGAGAAAGTTCTGCAGGGAAGGAGGGGAGTGCTGGGGCTTAACCAGGCTGGTCAGGAAAGGAGAAGGTGCCAAGTAGAAAGGGAGGGAGAGAGGCACATGGGCATGTGGGGGAAGAGTGCTCTGGGTGGAGAGAAAAGCAGTGCTAAGGCCCTGGGACAGGAACGTGCCTGGGACACTCAAGGAACATTCAGGTGTCAATGTGGGTGGAGCAGAGTGTGCCGGAAGCAAGAGAGTAGAAGGAGGTGAGATCAGAGGTGCGAGCTTGTGGGTCACTGCTGAACTCTGACCCTCCCTGGGAGCCTCTGAGCCCCAGAATAGGCTCCCTGCTTCCAGCCTTTCCCATCCAGTTCAACCTCTGCAGAGCAGCCAGAGCCATCTTTCTCAGATGCAGTCTGCTCAACTTCATCACCCCCTTCCCAAAACTTCCATAGTTCCCACTGCCCCCAGGATAGTCCACGCTCCTTAGCCTGGCTTTCAACATCCCAGCACAACTCTCCACCTTCACCTCCTCCCTGTCCCTTCTTCAGACACCCTCTGCTATCACCACACTAACCTTTCTGCATTCCCCCAAAAACTCCAGCCTTTCTCAGCGCTGGTCACCCTCTTGCCCAAGCTGTTCCTCTGCCTTGCACCCATTTCTTCCTCTTCTCTGCCTGCAGCCTCTCTCTTTCCACCTTCAAGGCCTAGCTTCCCCACCACCTCCTCTGTGAAGCCTTCTTTAACCACCCCCCGCCCCCCTACCACCACCTACACTTCCCTTCAGGCAGCACTGACTGCTCCCTCCTCTGTGCACCGGAAACCTGACGTTCATACCTTCCTCGCACAAAACATTGTGAAGATTCACTTGTGGGTTGTTCTGTGGATGCCAGGCCTGGCCTACAGAGAAATAGGGAAGCTTAAGCGTGCAGGCTGTGCAGCCTGACTGCCTGAGTTCAAATCCCAGCTCAGCGACTTTTGAGCTGTGTGCCCTTTGGGGAATTACATAACTTCTCTAGGTTTCAATGTCCTGATCTGTAATTTGGAAAGCCTCATAACAACCAGGGTTGTTGGGCAAATTCTATATGAAACACTCAAGCTGTGCCTGGCACTCAGCAGGTGTTCAGTATATTTCACTATTACTATTGTTACTGCAGGTAGGTGTTAGTAAACGTTTGTTGAGTGAATAAATGAGCAAATGTGCATGATCTTATGATGACTGATCAGAGGGGTCTTCCTTAAAAGGTAAGGGTCTCTCCCAGGTACACCCCACTCCTTCCACCTTTCTAGTCTCTACTTGCCTGCAGAAAGAAGTGGCCTTTTGCCTTCCATTTACAGAGAGGAGACACACAATTAAGTTAGACACTTGAGGTGTTCCCTCACACCCTGACTGTTTTTGAGACAAGGTCTCGCTCTATTGCCCAGGCTGGAATGCAGTGGCGCAATCATGGCTCACTGTTACCTTGATCTCCTGAGCTCAAATGATCCTCCCACCTCAGCCCCTTGAGTAGCTAGAACTACAAGTGTGCACCACCACCACACCCGGCTAATTTTTGTACTTTTTTTTGTAGAGACAGGGTCTTCCTATATTACCCTGGCCAGTTTCAAACTCCTGGGCTCCAGCAATCCTCTCACCTTGGCCTCCCAAAGTGTTGGGATTACAGGTATGAGCCACTGTACCTGGCAGCTGCTCCATTTTTGCTCTGAAATGAGACTGGTTTCTACCACAACTGCCCACCATGGGCTGGCAGGCAGACACTGTCTTTGAGAGAATAATGTTGCATTTGCCAATTCCACACCATCACTTACATCCACCAGGTAATGGGCCTAGAACCAAAGTTTCTAAAAACAGATCAATTGTCACTAATCACTCCCTACAGGCCATCCCTGAGTCTTTCTAAGCTTTGTGTGATCCTTGGAGCCCTTGAGCTTGGCCAGCCTCACCTCTCAGAGTCTTTGTAGACTCAGTTGTACCGAAGAGGCAGCCGATGATTGCCCTGTCAGGGGCATATGAGAGGCAAAAGGAAAGATGGAGACAAGACGAGGTTGAACCAGCCTTTCATTTGCTTATTTCTTGTCTGGAATTCCCACTGTCTCTGAATGGATCGAGTTTCTTTTATCTCTTTTCAGTGGATACATTTGCACATCCTTGATTGTTTCTTGAAAGAGTGACTGTAATTCAACTCAGTCATTCCTCCTGTTTCTAGATCATTCTTTCGGTTTCAAGGTGGCTTCCATTCTAGGCTTCTCTGGTCCTAAGTTTAGGTGGGAGTATGTGCATGCTTTGAGGACCTGTTTCAATCCTACCTGTGGTTTGTCTGATAAACATTTAAAACATGTTACTGTGGGCCAGGTAACCTGCTGGGTGCTTGAGAAACACGTGTGTATCTATTTGTTAGGATTCTTCTAGCTGCAGGTGACAGAAAGGCAGCTCCAATGGACTTAAGCAAAATGTTAAAAAAAAAAAAGGCTTGGGTTGGGTAAGGTTTCCAGCAAGGTTGGATTCAGGGGCTTAAATATGTCATCAAGACTTGGTATCCTACATCTCTAAACTCTATTCTTCGTCATGGCTTCTCAGCAAGCTGCACCAACATGGTGGGAAAGATGGCCCCCTCAAATCCAGGCGTTCTTCCTGGGGCAAAGCAAGTCTCTTTTCCAATAGGCCCAGCAAAATCCCAGGGCTGATTTTCATTGGCCCAGCCCTGAGCCAATTACATAGCTGCGTCTGGGTCACATGTCAATGGCTGGAGCTGGGATGGGATTGAGAATGGGAAAGAGGTGCTTTCCCAAAGAAAAATTGAAGTCTTCTTACCAAGAGTGGGGAGAATAAATGTAAACCGGCAGAAATAATCCATGGGAGGGAGATACGCATTAAACAAATTAAAAATTAAATGAAAGAATAATCACACTAGGCGCAATATGTATTTTGGAAGCAGAGAAACAGGGTGTTTTGACAGAGACTGATGGGGCAAGGTGAAAAAGGGCTTCTCAGTGTATGTGAACTTTTTTGGGAGCCTGCAGTTGATATCTGCCCTGCTGAGCTACAAGAGTGATACTTCTTCTATAAGATCGCCATTCCACCTATCCTGCACTGTTCAGTGTGCTCTCATATTCTATTTTCTTCTTAACTTGTTTCATCTCTCCACATAAAACAGGATGTTCTCAAAGTCTAAGAGTGTATCTTACTCACTTCTGTGTTCTAAGGCAGGGTGGGTGTGCTGCCTGTTTTGTAAATACAGTTTTAATGGAACACAGCCAAGCCCATTCATTCACCTGTCATGTACAGCTGCTTTTGGATGTATGGCCATAAAGCCTAAACCACATTTATTATCTAAACCTTTACAGAAAAAGTTTGCTGACCTGTGTTCTGAAGTTGCATCAGGGCCTGGTGCAGAGGAGAAGCTTATTGGGTGTTTGTGGGTGGGTTGGTGGGAAGGAAGATGCAAGCTAGCTGTGTGACCTTGAGTGAATCACTTAACTTCTCTGGACCTCTGGCTTCATATCTTGCAGTGCCAGCCAGCCCCTTCTCCTTCTTCAGATCTCAGCTCATAGGTCACCTCTTCAGAGAGGCCCTCCCTGACCTTGAATGGCCAATTTGGACTTGGTAATGTTTACAGTCTTCCCATCATAACATGTTTCTTTGGTTTATTTTGGGATTATGCCCACTTGGGGCAGGCATCTTTCCCTTTCTCTGCACCAATGTTTTTCCTCCTCTCATGTGCCATCTCCCAGCAGGGTAGGTGGAAAGAGCCCTGGTTTGGAACTCTGGAGGTCTGGGTTCATAGTCCCCATATATGAGAAATGAGACCCTGGGCAGACCCTTCTTCTCTCTGAGTTTCCGTTTCCTTGGCTGGAAAATGGGCATGGTGACTTTACCAAACAAAGCTACTGGAAAGACAGGTGTACTCACCCGTGCCAGAGGGCCCAGCACTGTGCTGGGCTGAGCACAGGTACTTCATTCGTGTTAAGTTGTTTTTCCTTCTCTCCTTCCTCTCCTCAAGAGAGTCTACCCCTAACCTTGCTTTAGTCCTGCCCCTGATGATACCCTTGCCTGCTCAAACCCTTCATGCAGTGACTGTGCCAAGGAACGGTCGGAGAGGAAGTGTTAGATACTTCCTCCACCTCCCACCCCCAGGCCCCATCACACTCCCCCATTCTTTGATGGCGCGTCCTCCATGTTACATAAAGCTGTATGCAAATGCAACCCAAGGAAAGTCCCCTTGTTCCCCTCCCCACCCCAAGTTACTGTCCCCAAGCCCCTCTTGTATAAAAATTTGGGACCCTTGCTGGCCTCATGCCTGGGAGAATTGGCCAATCCAAAGAGGTGGTTTTCCAGATGGATGAGAGCAGTCCTTGGGGGCACGGTGTATGGGGGACTGGGTGTCCCTAATTACCGAGTGACCTACTGGCAGGGCCAGCTACAGAATTCGTGGGGTGCAGTACAATATAAAAATGCGGTCCCCTTGTTCAAAAGTAAGAAAGAATTTTGAGATGGTGACAGCAGAGTAGCAAACCGAGCATGGAGCCCTTGTGAGCGCAGGGCCCTGTGCAACTGTGCAGGTTGCACACCCATGAAGCCAGCTCTGCCTGCGGGGCAGAACGACTCAGAGGTCCCTATGGGTTGGGAGGAGAAGGCCTTAACCTCCCTGCCTAGGCAGACTCAGAGGTCCCTATGGGTTGGGAGGAGAAGGCCTTAACCTCCCTGCCTAGGCAAGTGCTGGGGCCGCAGACTCTGATGGCTACCGGAGCTAGGTAGGCCTTGTCACCCAGTGAAGCAGTTGCTGGAAGAACTGTAGGAGGGCAAGTTCAAGGAGGACACTGGTCAACACCCAGCCTAATGTGCCTATTCCATGGCCAGCCACTTTTCAGGCAGGGACTGGAGGGGGCTAGTGGTGAACTGGAGCAGAAGCCTGCCTGAGAAAGCAGCAGCCATTCAGCTCCAGACTGGGTCTGGGCTTAGCCAGAAATTTTAATTTTCATGGGAGCTATCCCAGTTTTTCAACGTTGGCAAATCATTTTTAAAAGTTAAAAACATGCCCAAATGCAGTGTCTCATGCCTGTAATCCCAGCACTTACGGAGGCCAAGGTGGGAGGATCCCTTGAGCCCAGGAGTTTGAGACCAGCCTGGGCAACTTAGTGATATCCCATCTCTACAAAAAGTAGCCAGGTGTGGTGGCATGTGCCTGTGGTCCCAGCTACTCAGGAAACTGAGGTGTGGGGACTGCTTGAGCCCAAGAGGTCAAGGCCGCAGGGAGCCATGATTGTACTATGGCAATCCAGCCTGGGTGACAGAGCAAGACCCTGTCTCAAAACAGCAACAAAAGGCCGGGTGCAGTGGCTCACGCCTGTAATCCCAGCACTTTGGGTGGCCGAGGTGGGCTGATCACAAGGTCAGGAGATCGAGACCATCCTGGCTAACACAGTGAAACCCCATGTCTACTAAACATACCAAAAAAAAAAAAAAAATTACCCGGGCATGGTGGCAGGCGCCTGTAGTCCCAGCTACTCGGGAGGCTGAGGCAGAAGAATGGCATGAACCCAGGAGGCAGAGCTTGCAGTGAGCCGAGATCACGCCACTGCACTCCAGCCTGGGCAACAGAGCAAGACTCCATCTCAAAAACAACAACAACAACAACAACAACAACAACAACAAAAACTCCAATACTGTGGTGACTGTCTTTGCACTTAACATCTGTGTGTGTGTGTGTGTGTCTGTGTGTGTGTGTGTGTGTGTCTGTGAGTATATCTGTGAGAGAAATCTCTGGAAGTCAGATTTTATAACAGATTTGTGTATTTTACATTTTGATCCATATGACCAAACTGCACTTTGTAGAGGTTGTACCAATTTATTCTCCCACCAACAATGTGTGAGGGTGCCTGTTTCCCCACAACTTCGTCAGCACCATGTATTGTGAACTTTCTGATTTTTTTGTCACTCTAATAGATGGAAGCAGGTATCTCGGTATGGTTTCAATTTCTATTTTAAAATGAAGAGTGAAGCAGGTACCTTTTGCTTGTTGAGTGAAACAGCATCATTGTCACATGTCAGGAAGCTTCATTGTTTTCCTGTCTCAAAAAAAGAATTAAAAACAATTTGAGTGGGCCAAACAGAATACGTTTGGAACCATATGCAGCCCTTGTGGCTCTAATTTTTGACCTCTGGAGCATAGAGCCTTCTCGTGGCTAGAAATGTTGGGGGGGGGGATTTCTTGCCTCTGAGGCCCCCACCTGGAAGGGAGGAAAGAGATAGAGCTTGGATGACAGAAGCAATAGGTCCCCTGTATTAGTTAAGGTTCTCCAGAGAAACAGAATCACTAAGAGATTTGTTTATTCATTCATTTATTTGAGAGACAGGGTCTCGCTCTGTCATCCAGGCTGGAATGCTGTGGCACAATTATAGCTCACTGCAGCCTCGAACTCCTGGCCTCAAGCAATCCTTCCACCTTGACCTCCAAAATAGCTGGGTTACACGCGTGAGCCCCCATGCCCAGCTTCCCAGTAAGACATTTATTCTGAGGAGTTGGCTCACACGAGTAAGGAGGCTGAGAAGTTCCACAATCTGAACATTCAGGAGAAAGCTGGTGATGTAATTTGGTCTGAGTCCCAGTGCCTGAGAACCAGAGAAGCCGATGGTATAAATCCCAGTGCAAGGGTAGGAGAAGACCCATGTCCCAGCTCAGAAGGCAGGCAGGAAGCAAAAGGGGCAAATTTCTCCGTCCTCTGCCTCTTTTTTTTCTATTCAGGCCCTCAGAGGCTTGGATGATGTCCATTCACATTGGGGAGGGCTAGGTACTTTTCTGAGTCCACCGACTGAAATGCTAATCTCATCCAGAAACACCTGCACAGACACACAAATAAATGTTTAATCTGGCCACCCCGTGGCGCAGTCAGATTCACACATAAAATCAACCATCATATCCCACCTTCCCTCGTCTTATTTCTGGCATCAAGCACCTCGGGTGGCAAATCTTTGTTGAATGAATGACTATCCCCCCAAGGCGGGACTTGGCTCCAAAAATCAAGGCAGTTCATGCCTGATGGATGGCAACACCAGTCGG
The DNA here is from genome assembly GCF_009828535.3 of Hylobates moloch. Taxonomy (NCBI): domain Eukaryota; kingdom Metazoa; phylum Chordata; class Mammalia; order Primates; family Hylobatidae; genus Hylobates; species Hylobates moloch. The sequence continues at coordinate 11,333,874 of NW_026652296.1, forward strand.
GGAAATTCTTAGGCAAATCGTAAATTGATTAGCTAATGAGTTACAACTTCCCAAACCCAAACTCCAACCAGGGCAGGAAGGAAAAGCTACTGCAATGGCTAGAAAAAGCTCTCGATGTCACGTCAGCAAACTGAACTGGCTCTAGGCCTCAGGTTCCTAATCTGCAAAATGGGAATAAGATCACTGGGGTGACCCAGAGGATGGATAAGATGAAACATGTAAAGTGCACAGCAACGTGCCTGATACGTAACAGATGTAAGCCAGTATTATTTGTGTTGTTATCATCATCATCATCATCATCATCATCATCATCATCATCATCGAAGCATTTGGCTTACTTCTAGGGGCTGTGGGCCTGTGGGAAAGCTTACTGCGTAGAATTAAACTTTGTATCCTGTGGAGTAATGTCAGCTCTACTATTTCAGGCTGGAAAGCTTGGGCATTGAGAGATTCAGTAGAGATTAAGGGGCCCAGGAATGGGATTCTGGTGCTCAAGATTGCTGCTGTTGTGTCCAATATTGCAGCACATCATTCAAGGTCACAACTCTGAAGTTCAAGATCAGACGACTGCCATCCGAGGTCAGAATCCTCTAATCCATCACTGGAGCCAAGGAGTCCATGGCCAGAGAGTTGCTCTTCATAATTAAAACTCTAGCAGGCAAGGTCAGAATGCTGATGTCCCAGGTTGGAACTAATGTACGGGGTTGGAATTCTGAGGTTCAAGGTCAGAACACTTCAGCAGTGTTCACGATCAGAATTCTGGCAGGCACATTCAGAAGACTGGTGTTTGGAGTTCAGTGTTTGGAGTTGGAAGTCTTATTCCCCGCTTGTTATATTGGGAATCTCATCTTTTCTGTGTGTCCTTAACCCTTCATCATCTGCCTTCCTGGCAGCAGTTATTGAAGAAATGCAAACCACAGATCCCCAAACCCCCATTTATCCAGCGAGGTCCTGATACATAGGCCTCTCTCTCTTACTGTGTCTGATGCTCATCCACTCAGGTCATGCTGATAAGGGTGACAGGATCCTCAGGAAGGCAACCAAAGTGTGGCCCCCCTGCCCCACCCCTGCCAAAGACCCTGGAACCTGTTGTCAACTCTTTAAATCCACCCTTAAATCCATCTTGTTGGCTGACCTGGAGCAGATCCAAGGAAGCAGCTCTGCCAAGCCCCTGGGGGGCATCTGGATGATCTCACTGCTCCATCATCCAAAGAAAGGCAAACACTGTCAGGCAAGGGGCAGAACAAAGTGCCAAGGGCTTGCGGCTTTCCAGCCCGGGAGATGGGCTGGCAGCAGAATGTGGGGAAGTGGAACAGTTTGTTGGTCACTGCGGTCACCACAAATACATTGTTGGTGCCAACTGGAGAGGGAGGTTTATTGCTCATGGGGTGGAGGTAGCTAAAAAATAATCTTTAAACTGTATTTATGATGGTGCAAGTAATGAGTGCTCAGTGGAACAAGGGCGGGCAGGAAGGATTGGCTGGGTCACGTTCCCAAGGAAATTGTTATAACGCACCTCCCCTCCCTGCCCTTATGCTCCATTTCTCGGCCTTCCTTTATTTTTTTCATAGCCCTTTTGCTACGTGTTATGTTATAGGTTTATCTGGCTCTTATCTGTCTCATTTCACCACAGTATCAGCTCCATTAGAAAGGAACTTGGTCAAATTTTACTGCTCACTCCCCACTGCCTAAAACTGTGCCTCACATAGAGCAAGTAATAAATATTTGTTGAGCGAATGAATGAATGAATGGATGGATGATTTTTACCCATTCAGAGACAGTATTAGAGAGTCTTCTGAGCTCCCAAATCATTCCATGCATGGCTCACCTCCAAGCCTGTTCGCTCTGTCTCCAGATTTTGTGGATGGGGGTGAGGGGAAACAGCAGGAGAGAGAGGGATTGGTCACTCCACGGCTCCTTGTTGCTCTCGGGATAATTTCCAAAATCTTTTTCTGGCCACCAAGGCCCTGGAAGGTCTACCACCCTACCTTCGTATCACATGCCTGTTATCTTGCCCCCTTTTTTCTCCTAGCTGTACTAGATAGCTTTCTCAGAGCCTCAGCATGTGGTGCTGGGTCACACCTCAGGGCCTTTGCACATGCTGCCATCTGACTAGGACAATCTTATGGCCCCTACCCTGGCTCCCTTGGCCTCCCTTACTCATGCTTCAGGGCTCTGCCTAAACATCCCACCCCTAACTTACTGAACATGATGTCATTCCCTCCATGATAGGCCTTGGTATTTCTTGCAAGGGTTTATCCATAGATCCTCTTGGTCACTGCTTTTGGGTTCCAGTGTTCATCACTGTCAGGATAAATCTTCCCTGAACTGGAGGTTCTTTATGAGGGAGGTAGCTAGAGCCCTTTCCCTGTCACTAAGAAAAATGCAGAAACTCGCTTCTCCTCCCAGAAATGAGACATCCTCGCTCTAGCAGGGAGGAATTTTGGTCTCCCAGGAAGATTTCTTAGCTGCCTCTCCAAAGCCTGTCCCATACTAGCCCCATCACAATGGGGTTCTCTCTTTCCTCTCACATTCCAGCTGTCCAGGCTAAATCTATGGTTTCCCCCAGGACCCTGCAGAGGTTAGAGGGTGCAACCCAGCCTCTGAAGACAACGGCAAAATAGCTAACACTCATGTACCACGTTTTACACATCTCATTTAACCCTTACGACGTCCTATAAGGAAGGTATTATTATTATCCCTATTTTACAGATGTGGAAACTGAGTCCAGAGAGGTTAAGTAACACATGCAAAGATGCAGCTAACAGGTGGCAGGGTAGCATTTGAACCCCAGCGGTTACCCCCAGAGCCCAGGCCCTGAACCGCTACACCCCCTCCCCTGTCCACTCCTTTTCCTCCCCACAGCCTTCTCCTCACTTACTTCTTCCTTTTATTCTTAGTCTTCTTGCCTTTCTCTTTGCTCTTCTTCTTTTTCTCCTTAAGTAACCCAAACTCCCCAAGTTATAAGCAACCCCAATTGTATGGATGCGTTGTTCTATTTTTCAAATTGCAAAAATCATAAGAGCAGTGGAATTTTTTCACATCCTTATGCTATAAGCGAGGGTGGATGGAAAGGTGGGAGTTTTCTGTTTGATTTGCTGCAGAACGGGTTGGGACCGGAGGGTAAATTTCCTCACAGTGGCCTATAAGACTCCATGAGGCCAGAGTCATTTAACACTCTCTGACTTCATCTTCCACTACCATCTCCTGCCTCCCTGTGTCCAGCCATGCTGATCTCATACTTACTATTATAAATTCCTTCCTGCCTTGAGTCTTTGCATATGCTGTTCCCTCTGCCTCGAATGTTCTTCCTCTCTTCTTCATCCAGTTATTTGCCTCCTCACCATAAAGCTCCCAGATAGAATGCCACCTCCTCCTGCAAGCCTTTCCTGATCTCTCAATATGTCAGGTCCCCCAGTTATGGATTTTCAAAGTTCTCTGTGTCTCTCTTGGGTGGCCTCCCTTCCAGTTGTAATTTCACATAGGTTTAAGCAACGATCTGCTTAGTGCCTGCCTCCACATCTGGGCTGTGATCTCCCCAATAGTAGGACCTTGTCTGCTACAGGCATGTCTCTCCTGCATCTAGCACTTTGCCTACCTCCATGCAAATCTTCCATAAAATTTTGCTGGATGAATGGATGGATGAATTCAGAGGTTAGTCAAAGTTGGCAGAAACCACAATTCACCTTCCTTTGGTTGAGGAGTGGTGAGATGGCCTCAAATGTTCAGCTCGAACTCCAGCCAGAAGTTTCTTATCCACTGAAAGCACAGGACACTAAATTCTTTACAAGTGGCCAAATACCTTCTCTGGTGCCCAGAATGTGTTGAATGATCATTACAGTGTCTTCTATCAGCTTTTCAAAGGTACCTAATTTGGTTTATATTTTATGGGGTGCTATTACATTTTACTTAAGTAAACCCTACATATGAAGACTCAAAACCCAGGAAACAGAAGTTCTGAGGGAACTATAGGCAGTGGCTCACGCCTATAATCCCAGCACTTTGGGAGGCCGACGCGGGCAGATCACCAGGTCAGGAGATTGAGACTAGCCTGGCTAACACGGTGAAACCCCGTCTCTACTAAAAATACAAAAAATTAGCCGGGCGTGGCAGCGGACGCCTGTAATCCCAGCTACTTGGGAGGCTGAGGCAGGAGAATGGTGTGAACCCGGGAGGTGGAGCTTGCAGTGAGCCGAGATTGGGCCACTGTACTCCAGCCTAGGTGACGGAGCGAGACTTCGTCTAAAATAAAAAAGAAAAGGAAAGAAATAAAATGAAGAATCCCAGGAAATTCACCAGAAATGTGGCTTAGTGGGAAGTTGTACTACCTTTGTGGGCAGGTGGGCCTAGTTCAAATCCCTGCTCCACCACTGATGCCGGTGGCCTTGGCAAGTCATTCCCCATCTCTCAGCTGACATTGCCTCCAGATTCCATCCTCCCAGCATGAAGGCCAGCAGAGAAAATGGCCATTTTTTTCCTGACTCTTCCCATGAAGATTGCCTCTGACGGGACAGACTTGAGCCACATGATCATCTCTGAACCAATCCCTGTGGCCAGAAGGGATCATGAGTGAGGGGACCAGCTTGGGTCAGAGACCACCATTAGGTCCAGGGGAAATGCCTGAAATAGGATTTGCTTAATAGTCTTCTTTAGATTAAGTCATTAATTTTACTAAATCAAGTTGTTTTAACAGGAAATTTGATATTATGAAGAACTGGTGCCATTTGCCATAAATCATGTCATAAAATTCCAGCCAGATGCTGAAGCCTGACACTTACTCTCTGGGTTAAAAGGGAAGATGTGTGTTAGAGAGGTGTTAAAATGTCACTGGCTTCATACTGGGACTTTCCCCTTCAGGGAGTCTGGGGGTCTGAAGACAATTGGAAAGGGTAGCACCTTCTCACTCTGTGAATCAGTGTGATTCTGATGGCTTGTCCCTGGGCAGCTAAACCAGTCTTAGCTGCGCATGAGAATCAGCTGAGGATCTTTGAAAAATCCCAATGCCAGACCACCCGCCAGACCTGTTAAATCGGGATCTCTGGGGATGGGACCCAGGGATTGGTGTTTTTCAAAGCTCACAAGGTGATTCCACTGTGCAGCCAAGGATGAGAAATCCAGATTCCAACGTATCTAATACTGGTGGTGTGTGCCCCACATTGCTACCCACAAGGGTTCAGCAAGTCCACTGGGCTGCAGGAAGGGGCTTATTGGAGACTGGGGTGGCCTGGCTGGCCAAAGAGTGTCACAGAGAATGGGCTTCTGTTTCTCCAAAGCATCAGCTGAACGGGAGTCTGGGAGAGTCATTTAACACTCTCAGATGGGAAGAAAACACGTCTATCTCCCAAGTCCAGAAGGATTTGATTCCCAAAATGAAATTCAACTCTGACCTGGATCCTACCCCCACTGTCCGGATCCAATTGCTTGTTACCTGAACCAGCTGTTACCTTTACCACCTATCCATCAACCATCCCAGACCCAGCTCTGCTGTTTCCCAGCTGTGTGGCCTCAGGCAAGGCACTCAGCTTCTCTGGTCTTCAGGTTTCTCATTTGCCTAATGGGGGTAGGCTGCTGGGCTCTGTGATCTTTAAAGCCATTTCCACTTGGGAACCTGCAAGTCTTGAGAGGTAGCCACAGGCTCTTTAATTGGACATGAGTTCTCAAACCCCAGGCGGTTCAGATTCCGGGTCCATCGCCCAGACCACAGAATCAAACTCTCTAGAGGCAGCCCAGGATCTGCATCGCTAACAAGGATCTCAACTGATTCTGATGCAGGTGATCCTCAAAACACTTTAAAAGCATATTGCCTATGCCTCGGTGTTCACCATAAAAGCCCCTTATCCAGAGATCCAGCCCACACGAAACATGCCCTCCTTTTTGCAGGTGAGGAGAGGCAAGTCCTTCTTTACCCGAGGTTCTGCAGTGAGTCCACGGCAGAGCTGGGATTCAAACACTGACCCTGCCTAACTCCAAAGCTGGTGTCCTTCCCCTGTCTATGTGACATTCCTCAAACTTAACATCTCCAAAACTAAGCCCCACGTCCTCCCACTGCGAACTCGCTTCTGCGGATTTCCCCCCATCTCAGTACCTCTTTCCAGCCACAGAGGCCAAAAACCTGGGAGCTACTCATGACTCCTCCTTTGTTCACACTCCGTGTGGGACCTCTGCATAAATCCCAAGGCCCTGCTTTCAAAGTGTATCAGGCTCCAACCCCTTTTCATCACCCCCATGAACACTCCTGACCAGGAGTCAGCACACTTTTCTTGAAAGGGCCAGATAGTAAATATTTCAGGTTTGCAGGCCAAGAGGCAAAATTGAGGATATTCTGTAGGTACTTACATAATCACTTAAAACGGAACCATTTAAAAATGTGAATCTGCTCTCGGCTTGCTCTCAGGTTGTACAAGCAGGTGGCAGGTTGCATTTGGCCTGTGAGCCATAGTTGGCTGACTCCTGCTCCAGACCAACTGGGGGTGATTTTTGCCCCTCAGAGGACATTTGGCATTGTCTGGAGATATTTTTGGTTATCATACCAGGTGGGATGGTACTATTGGCACCTAGTGGGTAGATGCCAGGGATGCTGCTAAATATCCATAGTGCACAGGACAATCCCACAACAAAGATTTATTCAGCCCAAATGATGACAGTACTGAACTTCAGAAACTCTACTTTAGGACCAGGTACAGTGGTTTGTGCCTGTAATCCCAGCACTTTGGGAAGCTGAGGCAAGAGGATCACTTGAGCCCAGGGGTTCAAGACCAGCCTGGGTAACATAGTGAGACCCCATCTCTACAAAAAATAATTTCAAAAAATTAGCTGGGCATGGTGGCACATGCCTGTGGTCCCAGCTACTTGAGAGCCTAAAATGGGAGGATCACTTGGGCCCCGGAGGTTGAGGCTGCAGTAATCCATGATTGCACCACTGCACTCCAGCCTGGGTGAAAGAGTAAGACCCTGTCTCACCAAAAAAAAAAAAAAAAAAAAAAAATTCTACTTTAGAGCAAGCCACTGTCATTTCTCACCTGGACTATTACAGTTACTTTCTCACTGCTCCCCTGCATCCACACTCACCAGCTCCCCACTGTCCCTTTTCCGCGAAAGCCAGAGGGATCCTGTGAGAACCCAAGTCAGGTCATGTCACCTCTCATTCAAAGCCTTCCAGTGGCTCCCACATCACTCAGTGTAACAGCAAAGTCCTCATGGCCCTGCAGGACCTGCCCCCACAAGATCCCTCTGACCTCATCTCTCCGCCTCCCATCGCAAATCTACCCGGGGGAGCTTAGCATCGGCTATTCCCGCTGTTCCCTGCACGACTTCTCTCACCTCCAAGTTCTTATTCAAGCATCATCTCTTTAGGAAGTGACACCTTCCCTGACCCTCTATTTTCAAATGGCAGTTTCCACCCCCTGCCTTCCTTTTTTTTTTTTTTTTTTTTGAGGCAGAGTCTCACTCTGTCACCCAGGCTGGAGTGCAGTGGTGCCATCTCGGCTCACTGCAACCTCTGCCTCCCGGGTTCAAGCAATTTTCTCGTGCCTCAGCCTCCCGAGTAGCTGGGATTACAGGCAAGCACCACCACACCCTGGCTAATTTTTTTGTACTTTCAGTAGAGATGCGGTTTTGCCATGTTGGCCAGGCTGGTCTCAAACTCCTGGCCTCAAGTGATCTGCCTGCCTTGGCCTCCCAAAGTGTTGGGATCACAGGTGTGAGCCACCGTGCCCAGCCCTCTTGCCTTCTTATCTCCCTTCCCTGCTTCATTCTTTTTTTTCCACAGCAATTATTACTTCCTTCCCCACCCCCTCCTTGCCCACCTGAATATGTGCTCCATGTGGGCACTCTTTTGTTTACTGAAGTATCTCAGGACCTGAATTAGTGCCTGGCACAGAGTAGGTGCTTCATCAGCATTTGCTAATGAATGAAGTTAGTGCACTTCTCTAGGCCTCAGTTTCCCCCTGCGTCAAATTTAGCCCCCAACTCACCCACCTCCGGATGCTGAGCTATTAGATTGTTTGCTCACTGTAGAGTGCTGTACCCAGGTGAGAGGGGTTCAGTTTGGCACGGGTGGTGTTGAAGCGTGGCCCTGCTCAGAGCCGAAGCATCCAGGTCCTTTTGCAGCTGGGGTCAGGGCTGCAGCCAGGTCCTCACCTACCCCAAGGCCACTCCACTGGCACCTAATTTCCTACACCTTCTCACAATCTCAGCTCTCCCATCCTCTCCACGGCCTGTCGTGGGGCCTCCCATGAGACCTGGTCAAGCTACCTTGTCTTTCCTCACCTTGTAACTTCATCTGTCCAGCCTGGTCCTCGAGCCAGGCCCCATTCTGTCTTCCCCTGGGGAGGCCCCCTTTGTGGGTACATTAGCTCAGAGAGGCTGAAAGCTACAATTCTGAAGTTCTGCCCTCAGTGTCTTGAAGGTTCTAGAGTCCTACAACTGGAATAGGCACAGCTTGCATGCTGTGAGCCTAGATGTGTGAGCAGGGCCATTGTTTTGTTCGTACACTGGATGCAATGGCCTGTGATGGAGGGTGGTGGAAACTGAATCTTGGTTCAATTCAGTCTCCCTTTTCTTCTAAGAGTCGACCCTAAGTTTGGGAGGTTTAGGTGGTGATGAATTAATACAATAAGAGGACACCCAACATTTAAAAAAAACTAAAAGAGTGTAATTGGATTGTTTATAACACAAAGGTAAATGTTTCAGGGGATGGGTACCCCATTCTCCATCATGCGATTATGATGCATTGCATGCCTGGATCAAAACATTTCATGTACCCCATGGATACCCCTACTAAGTACCCACAAAAATAAAAAATACATACATTTTAAATTTAAAAGAAAAGAGGACAGCCAATGTGGTGGACACTGTGAGTTCCTCACCTACACTCCATGTACAAGCTGGTGCACCCACACCCCGACTGCTGGCAGTCCCCGCCACTAACAGCCCATCACTGCCCCCTTCTCATGACTCCCGCCTCTCACAATTGCCCTTGGCCCATGGGAGTCGCCTGCCAGGGGATTTTAACCTGTGGCAGCTCTCCCCTCCTCCCACCAGGCAGCCTGTGGACTCACTGAGTCAGTGGTACAAAAGCTCAGCCCTCTTTCTGCAAGGTGGAATCAACAGCTGGTGCAATTCAGGCCGAAGCTAGACCTCAGCTGAGGCTACATCCTTGCTTAGCTCCTTCCCTGTCCTGTCATGCTTCTCTCTCTCTTCCATCTCCTAAAGGAGATGTGGAGCAAGAATGAATCACGTGCCTAAGAATCCCTGTCTCAGGCTCTGCTTTTAGGGATGCCCTGATGTGAAGGGAGGTGATTGGTGTTTTTTTTGTTTTTTTTTTTTGAGACGGAGTCTTGCTGTCTCTCAGGCTGGAGTGCAGTGGCGCAGTCTTGGCTCACTGCAAGCTCTGCCTCCCAGGTTCACGCCATTCTCCTGCTTCAGCCTCCCAAGCAGCTGGGACTACAGGCGCCCGCCACCACACCTGGATAATTTTTTTGTGTTTTTAGTAGAGACGGGGTTTCGCCATGTTAGCCAGGATGGTCTCGATCTCATGACCTCGTGATCCACTGGCCTTGGCTTCCCAAAGTGCTGGGATTACAGGAGTGAGCCACTGTGCCCAGCCGATCAGTGTTATTTAAAACTGACCTCCATGCCCAAGGGCTGGGGACTGACAACTAAGAGTGACCCTCAGGATGGGATGGTCTCCCCCTACCTAGCTTCACCATCTTCCTGCCTTTTCCCTTCCATCTTCAGGGTGGGCTCTCATTGGCACTGTCCCCACACCCACAGACTCCAGTCCATTCTCCATTTTCCCTGCTGGGCTGAAGAGTTTGGCTGTTTCTGCTGACTTGGAGGGGACAATGACCAGAGCGGGCTGCAGTCCAAGCATTTGTTCACGAAGGGCTTTGAAAGGCTGGCCCGGTCCTCCCTCCCCACTTTCTTTGCCAGGAATGGTCCCCATCCCAGCGCAAAAGCTCTGGCAAGCCTTGTTTCCTTTCAGCCAGCGTTTTCTGAGGTTTAGCTTGGCAGGCTTCCGTGCCGACCTTGGATGTCTTAATGAAGTTGGGAGAGGCTCCATGCCAGCTCCCCATTAACGTGGCCTTTGAGAGAGCCTCAGGGGCTCCCAAATCTTTTGGCTTGCTCAGGTCCGAGGGCAGAGGAGGTGAGCCAGGCAAGGGAGAAAACAATAGCTTCAACGGCACCAAGATGCTGTGTGACCTTGGACGAGTCACATCCTCTCTCTAGGTCTTGGGTCCCCCAACTGTAATGGGAGGGCATTGGGCTGGGTGATTCCTCCCAACTCCCTGCTGTACTCATTCATTGGAAAACATGTATTGAGTGTCAAGTATGTGCCAGGCACTCTTCTAGGTGCTGAAGACATAGCAGCAAACAAAACAAAGCATCTGCCTTGTGGAATAGAATATCCCCATCTGGGGGAATAGAAAGAACGTGGGATTTAGAACCAGAAGACCAGAATCTTTTGCCACTGACTTCTGAGCCTCAGTCTCCTCATCTGTAAAATGGGGCTGCTCTGAGGCATCAGTGAGATAGTGGATGTAAATGTTCTTGGTAGTAACCTTATGCAATACTTATTGAGCACCTACTGGGTTCCAAGGCATGGACATAATCAATAATTCTCATAATCCCTTCATAAAGAGGGATAATGGTGGCAGGTGAAGGCTCTGGAGCTGGACCGGGTCCAAATCCCAGCTCTGCCCCTTCCTGTGTGACCTCAGACAAGCTGCTGCGCCTCTCTGTGCCTCAGGTTCCTTTCCCGTAAGACAGGTAATGATGATACCTGGATTATAGGGTTGCTGGGAGGACAGAGCGGACTCGAACTTGTGCAGTCCTTAGAACAGTGCCTACTGCATAATAAGTGCTCAATACAGGGGAGTTATGAGCTGTATGTTATTATTCATTTCGTTTCACAGGAGAAAACAGATTTTCAGTTCTTGTCTGAGGTCACTCAGCAAGGGAAGCTGAAGAAGATGTGGAAGGAGCCCCCCACGGTGGATGGACCCAGCGTCAGGGGCTCTCCCCACTTCCTTTAGCCCCCTGGACCCAGAGAGGCTTAGCTGAGCTGCAAGCTGAGGCCAAGGGATTTACAGCTCAGAAATCCCCATTTCTGAATGAGTCTGACTATCCATGCACATGTGTGTAAGTGTGAGTGGCTGTGCGCACATCTGAGCATCCATAATAGGCATTGCCAAGAAGGACACACCATATGATTCCATTTATATGAGGCTCAAGCACAAGCAAAATTCAACTATAACGAGACAAATCAGAACAGTGATTGCTTTTGGAGGTATTGACTGGAAGGGAACCCGACAGAACTTTCTGGATGATGGAAATGTTCTGGACCTTAACTGAGGTGGTGGGTACACGAGTGTATCTATTTATCAAAAGGCACTGCACTAAACACTTAAAACTTGTGCATTTTATTATGTGTAAGTTATACCTCAATAAAAGAGCACTGGAAAAAAATAATAAGAGATCTAATTTACTGAGGAGTAATTAACCACATGCTGGGCACCGTTCAAGACGCCTTACAGGTGTTCTGTAATGTAATCCTAACACAACCCCATGTAGCATTGCCTGTTATGTACATGTATGTACTCCATCCTGTGCGTATGTGTCTGAGGCTGCTTCTTAGCCGGCATATGAGTAGTTCACAGAATGCATGTGCACACGTGACACTGACTCATTCTTATACTTGGGGGCTAAGTGGGCACGTATGAGGGTGCACATGTCCACAGATTAGTCCATGGGAATAGATTTCTGCCAGCACCTGTTTGCTCCCCTCAAGAGCATTAATGAACCGTGCTTCACGCGCCGTGCTGGCTGGTAGTTAGATGCTAACAGTATGCATGCAGGGGCCCTGGTCTGTGTAGACAAATCAAGCACTGTTATCAGACAATAATGGCAGGGGATCGACAGCCAGCCGCCTGTGCCAGGGAGGGGTGGGGACGCATGAGCACTGGGCAATTAGCATCTCTGAAGGGTGTCTCTGCTGAATGGTGGCTAATTTGCCGACATGGCCCCATCAGTCAAACTCAGCAGTCACTGAGTGGGGAATGCCGGGCCTCTCCAAAGATTTGTGAGTTCCTGCTGTTGGTGCCAGCTTTTGCACTGGGAGCAACTCATACCTTAAGACCTCACCCTTAAGAGGATAAGGGTGAACAGAGCCTGCCTGCCCACAACAGCCCTGCCTCCCCCGGTTCTGAGGATGGTTGGCCTTGTGAGCTTGGGAGGATGTGGAGGCTCAGAGAGGGTGAGCCACCTGTTTAGAGTCAAACTGCCAGTGGGCCACCAACCCAGGAACTGAGCTTGGGTTTCCAGACTTGCAGGCATTGTACATTTCTCAACACCATCACTCACTCACATGACACAACGTTCACAATATTTTTGCCATTTCTTTTCACCAAACGTACTATTAGTTTCTTGGTATTTTCCCTCAAGTAGCTCCCTTTTTAAATTTTTAAAATTATTTTGTTTTATTTTTGCTATTATTATTTTGACACGGAGTCTTGTTCTGTCGCCCAGGCTGGACTGCAGTTGCAACCTCCGCCTCCCAGGTTCAAGCGATTCTCCTGCCTCAGCTTCCCGAATAGCCGGGATTACAGGCGTGCACCGCCACGCCCGGCTAATTTTTGTATTTTTAGTAGAGATGGGGTTTCTCCATGTTAGCCAGGCTGGTCTCAAACTCCTGGCCTCAAGTGATCTGCCCGCCTCGGCCTCCCAAAGTGCTGGGATTACAGGCGTGAGCCACCGCGTCCGGCCCCTTTTTAAATTTAAATGTTTATTTTAAAAGGAAGCTGCCATTAATGGAAAACCAGTATCTGATACCCATAAGTTGAAGCAGGGGTGACCAACCACCCCTGCCTCCATTCACCTGTGAACTTTCAGTTGTAAAACCTAGATGGTTCTGGCAAACCGTATGGAGTTAGTCAACTTAAATTGAACACAGGTTTAAAAATCAATACCACGAAAATAAACTAGGTTGTTAAACTCGAACTGGCAGCTCTGAGCCTGGAGCCTGTTCTTACCTGTGCTGAGCACGGAGCTCCATTAGAATCCTGGAGCTTCTCTTTCCGGGTAGTCCCAGGACAAGTCCCAGGGTTCACTCTGATTGGCTTGATTGGGGTCACATGTCCAAACTCGGCCAATCGTGGTTGCCAGGAGAATGCACAGTTCTGATTGGCCAGACCTGGAGCCAGAGGTGAGGCCAGGCTCCAAGCCACGTGGCTTGAGAGTGGGAAAGGGATAGTTGCCCCCAAAGGGTGAGACGGTTTGTTGCTAAAAAGAAGCCACCTCTTCCCCCAGGTCTGAGCAGCAGGTGACTCCTCTGCCCTTGCAGGAACAATCTCCTCTTGCTGTCCCAGGCTCTGGCTCCCAATCTGCCTCCTGCTGCCTGTGTCTCTTCCCGGCTCTGGTCCTCAGTCTCCTCATCTGTGAAATGGAGGGTTGCGCTGAATGATCTCTAAGCGTCTTCCAGGCTTTGATGTTATGTGATTGGTCTTCCCTGGGATGATTATTACTGGAGTTTGGTGGTGGCTGTTACTGTTTTACTCCCTCCCACTTGCCCAGAGATAGATGAGAAAAGAGAAGGTGTTATAGCATGGTGAGAAAAGCATAAGGCATTTCCAGGTTCAAATCCCAGCACTGACAGTTTCTGGCTGTGTGACTTCAGACAAGTCACTTCACTCTCTGAGCCTCAGTTTCCTCATCTCTAAAATGGGAAGAACAATAGTATCTATGTAGAAGAGTCATATTAAGGATTAAAACTGGCAATAAGTCTAGACTGTTGAGGTGTATTTGGGTCTTTTGGGGTGTATTTGGGTGCAGGAAACTGAAAGTCAAATGAAACTGGCATGGACAATAAAGGGCATTTATTGGATAGTGCAACTGAAAAGCCCGGGCAGTATGTAGCAGGGGTAGGGAAGGGATCATGATGTCATCATTGTGTCAAGGATTTACTCTGCTTTGTCCTCCTCTGTGAGCCAATTTTTCTCTTGGGCTGGCTCCCCTCGTGGGAGTCCCAAAGGCTGCAGCATTTCTAGGCGTCACACATGCACACTATGTTATCCAGAAGAGAAGGGAACTCCCAGCATTCCTGGCCAAAGCTCAGAAGTCAATAAATTGGCCTAGCTTGAATCACATGCCCCACTCAGCAAGCTCTCTAGCTGGGGGATGCCATGTGCTGACTGGCTTATCCCTGGGGCAGCGGGCAGGGTCAGCTTCCTCAGAACCACAGGGATCCCCAGGGAGTAGTTGGGAAGGGCACCTGCATGCTGAGAGTGATGCAATCAAGCTTCGAAGATCACCAGGGACTCTAGCGCTGAGGCTCTGAAAGGGCTCTCTGGACATCTCCTGTCCAGAGCTATCATTTTACACAAGGGGGACACCGAGGCTCAGAGACAGGGGCTGATTTCAGGAGAGTGTCACTTGGAAAATGATGATCAAGATCTGCCTTTGGCTGATTGCTGTAAGACCCCAGTGAGATGAAAATAATGCTTTGAGAAAGAAGGAAAGAAAGGAGGAAGGACTCAAATAGATCACAGACCTACTAGATGCTAGATTTTCTGTACCTGTCATGTCATTTAATCCTTGTAGTCACCCTCGGAAGCGGGTTTTGCCATTACTCCCGGTTTACAGAGGGGAATGTGAGGCTGAGAGAGCTGAGGTGACTTTTCTAGGGTCACACCCTAGGAAGCGGTGCCAAAGGGCTGCGAAGCTGGCTCTGTATGATTCTGGTCCAAGGACACTTGCATTTAGTGTGCACCTACTGTGTGGTAGGTGCTTCCCAGGCCACCATCTCTTATGTGAGTGTTCAGTGGGTCTGCCCATGGCAGGGGATGTGTTCTCAGGAGAGAGCAGAGATCCCTTCTCAGTCACCAGAAATGGTCCATTTTTCAAGTTGTCTTTGCCAGTGGAGACTCTGTGACTTCTTTCTTGTTCTTTCTGTAACCCGGTCCCCTCCCCAGTCCAGAACATTTTCTGGCCTGGCAGCTCTACTAAAAGTCTCGAATGTTCCAGGTACCTGTACCCAGCCCTGGGACTGGATGAGGAGGTTCTTCTGGAGACACCCAGGCCTTTGTATCCCTGGGCCCCAGGGCTCCGTCCCACCCCTGGCTGCCCCCTCCTGGGCCCCTCCCCAGCACTGGTTTTGTGCCAATGTTTGGGCTGCTACAGCCCTGGCCAGGCTCGAAAAAGGAATTATTTCTGTCTCTTGCATAGTTCTCAGCCCAATTCCCAAAATGGGAAGTGGCCTGGGAGGGCCGCCCAACCCCCACTCCAGTGGAGGAGGGAGGTGAGGAGAACTTGGCAGAGCTGAGACACACACACACACACACACAGCTCCTTCTCTAGGTCTGTGGCCTGTAGAGGGAGGCCAGGCACTTCAGAGGGAGATGAGGGATGGCTCTTGGAGTGGGGTGCCTCTTCTCTCCTCTTCCAGAATGCTTTCCCTGATTGTTGAAGGGCTGTATCAGGCTCTTGAGAGGGGTGTTGGGACCCCCGGTTATTCTGTGAGCTTAGGACCCGCGGTCCCATTTCTTAACATTCCTCATAGCATCCAGTGTTTGTCTCTGCCCAGCCTGGACGTCTGTCATAATGGCCAGCTGCATCACTGGCCAGAAGGCAGGTTGGTTCTGGCCAACCTGTCTGACTGACTTGTCCACCGCAAGTCTGAGAGCCTGACGGACAGGATGGCTGACTGACTGGATGAATGGCTGTGCCTGCCTGCCTGCCTGTCTCCATGTCTGACTGAATGTCCCTCTCTGAGACAGAGAGACTGTCTCTCTGTCTACCTGGCTGCAGCTCTTGTACCTGACTAATTAGATGCACAACAAATTGCCTTTCTCTCCCTCTCCTCATTCAAATGCCTGTTGGAGTGTCTGTCTGTCTTCCTGGGTGTTTGGCTGGCTGTAATTAGATGAGTAACTAAGCCTAGCTGTCCATCTCCTGTCTGACTGACTAGCTGTCTCCATAGCTGACTGACAAGATGGCTGATGGACAGCCTGTCTGTCTGTCTGTCTATGTCTGTCTGCCTGTCTGTCTACTGGGTATCTATCGTATCTGACTAATAGATGAAGAAACCTGTCTGTTCATCTCCTCCTCTGACTGACTGACCGTCCATCTGTCAGCCTGCTTGTCTGACTGCAGGCCTGATCAAATGGCTGAGTGATGGCCTGCCCATCTGCCTGTCTCTACGTCTGGCTGACAAGATGGCTGTCAGGCTGACCACCTGTTTCCCACCTCGGTGTCTGAATGATCAGCTCACAGGATACTTGACTCTTGACTCTCCTAACTAGACACAACTCCCAGGCTGTCCTAGATGGTCGGAAGGGCATGGGTGACACCCATCTGGAAGCCCCCACCCAGCCTCAGCAACCATGCCTCTCCCCTCCCTCCAGGGCTCCCTGGCCCAGAGGAGCTTTCCCTGCCAGAGCAGGGAGGGGGAACTGAGTGGAAACCTCAGCGCCTGCCCGTGTGTTCTTGTTTCACATGTTTGCACTGCCCGGAGATGGGGGTGGAGGGTGAGCCCTGTGTTCCTCATCCATCTTGCACCCCTGTTTTCAAGGGTCTTAAAGGGGAAACATCCTTCCCCGAAGAGGCCACAAGGACTCTCCCGATATGTAATGCCCTCCCCAGGCCCTGCAATCCTGGAAAGCAGCTTGGGGAACCGTTTCAAACTCTTCACCCCTGTGTTGCTCAGACACTGGGGCAGAGGCCCAGGACAGGGGCCAGGTCTGGGGCAGCCAGCCACCGGTGGGAGCACGGGCTCCCTGGTCAGCATCAGCAGACGTCCACCACCTCCACCTGTCAGGAACTCCACAGCCCTTCAGAAGGAAGCCAAGCTGGGGAGAGTGAGTAACACTTTGCCGGGAGGGAGGGCACAGTCCTTCCTGCTGGCTGCATTTCCTCCTGATAATAGAATTCTGCCCAGCTGCTGGGCCGGCTGCTGTCTGACCTCCCTTCTTAAAGACAGAATTTGCTGATGAATTTTGTTTCAGGAGAAATATGTGTGTGAATGGGGGAAGAGATGGGACAGAGAGAAATAGGAAGAGTTTGGGAGCCTCTAGATGGAAAGCAGCCTCTCGAGAATTTAGCTCTGTCTAAATCATGCCTTCCCTGTCTTTTTCAGAGCCCTCTAGGTCCCCCAGATGGGCCCCAGGGATGAAAGGCTGGGTGACCTCTGCACAGGCCAGTGGAATCACTTTAAGCTCTGGGGTAAGGTGGGAAGAAGGCATTCTGGGAGTCTCTGGATCCCTGGGCAGTACACAGCAGCAACTGGAGATGGCTGGGCGTCTGAGGCCAGGGCTGAACTCAGTGTATGACTAGGGTTAGAGATCAATATGTGACAAAGGTTATGGTTCAGACCTAAGACCAGATTATGGTTGACTCTATGGCCAGGATCAGGGATCAGTCAGTGATGAGTGCCAGGACTCAGTGTCTCTCCAGGGTCAAGGCTCAGTCTGTGTCCTGTGTCAGAGCTCAACCAGTGAGCAGGGTCAGGACTCAGTGTGTGATGAGGGTCAGGGCTTATCCTTGACAAGGATCAGGGTTCAGTCTGAGACTGAGGTCAGTAAATGACCCGGGTCATAGATCACACTAGGAGTTAGTCTGTGATCAGAGTCGGGGACCAGTATGTAACTAGGGTTAGGGATCAGTGTGTGACCAGGGTCAAGGCTTAGCCTAGGACCAGGGTTATGAAGGAATGTGCGGCCAGGGTCAAGATTCGGTGTGACCCGGGTTAGGACTCAGTTTGTGGCTCATTCAGGAGCTGGAGTTAGAATCAGTCTGGACACTTGGGCTCTAGGGGTAACCCAGATTCTTATGCCTGAAGGACAGGCAGACAGGGGACCAGCATGTACCTGGCTGGCTCCTGCTCCCCCTTGTCCCCTCTTCTACTTGGGCTCCAAGGGCAAAACCAGGACACCTTAGGAGCCCCGGGACAGGGGAAGATTGAAGAGTGTCCTCCAATCCTTGCATGTTCTGCTGCAGCTGGGGCCAGAGGAGGGTCATCCTCATGTCTGGGGAGGACAGGGAGGCAGAGGACTGGCTCTGATAAGCAGGGAAGAGGAGGAGAAGAAAGTCATGAAAGGAAGTAGTTATAAGTATGGCATCTGTAGCAGAATACCTGAGTTTGAATTCTGGTTCCGCCACTTACTAGCTGTGTGGCCTTCAGCAAGTTACTCAATTTCTCTGTGCCTTGACTTTCTCATCTCTAGAACGGACATAAAAATAGTACCCACAGGGTTGTAGTAGGGGTTCTAAGTAAGTTGATACATGTAAAATACTTACAGTGTGCCTGTTGGCTGTATGTGTTCAATCAATTTTAGCTGTTTGTATTTGCTCTGATGCCATGGAGGGGTCCAACCTTGTGAACTGCCCAGGCTTGAGGATAGAGGGCCGGAGCCCAGGCTCTGACCCCCAGCCAACTCCCTAGACCTGCGAGCCTCCCCTGTGTTAGGTTCCAATGCTGTCATAATCCCCAACTGTTGTAACACTAACGACATTTGCAGTTACTTCTCTGATTCCTGTGTCCCCCCAGCTAGAGCACCTGATCCTGAGGACCAATATTTTTATCTTTCTTGCTCACTACATATCTTCAGCACCCACAAAGTACCTGGCACACAGTAGGCGCTCAAAAGACAGTTAATAAATGTTTTATTACTATGATAATAATAAAAGCAACCATTTGCATTGAGCCAAACACTGCTCGTTTCTTTCTCTCTCATTTTTGTATCCAGTCTTTTAAAAACTGATCATTAAAATAAATGCATTCAGCCAGCTGCAGTGGCTCACACCTGTAGTCCCAGCACTTTGGGAAGCTGAGGTGGGTGGATCATTTGAGGTCAGGAGTTTGAGACCAGCCTGGCCAACATAATGAAACCCTGTCTCTACTAAAAATACAAAAAAATTAGCCAGGTGGCACACACCCGTAATCCCAGCTACTCGGGAGGCTGGGAGAATAGCTTGAACCCAGGAGGCAGAGGTTACAGTGAGCTGAGATCGTGCCACTGCACTCCAGCCTGGGCAACAGAGCAAGACTCCATCTAAATAAGTAAGTAAGTAAATAAATAAATAAATAAATAAATAAATAAATAAATAAATGCACTCAACAGTAAGACTAATTCAATACCAGAGGGCATACAATGGAAAGACAGAAATCTCACTCCCACATCTCCAGGCTCAGAAGAAGCCATTTTCTTGCACGTCTTTATATTAGGTTGATGCAATTGCTTTTGCACCAACCCATAGAACCTCCATGTGTTTGTATATTTGTCTTCATATTCTACCAGCTCCATGGAAATAGGAGTTTTGTTTTATCCACACTGTATTCCTCCTGCTTACTCCAGTGCCTGGCAAGCAGTAGGTGCTCAATAACGCTATGTAGAAAGATTATTTTTATTTCTAATACCAATGGGATTATGTCATATATACTGTTGGGTACCTTACTTTTTAACTATTAATAAATGAACAAGCCACCGGGCGTGGTGGCTCACACCTGTAATCCCAGCACTTTGGGAGGCCAAGGTGGGTGGATCACGAGGTCAAGAGATTGAAACCATCCTGGCCAACATGGTGAAACCCATCTCTACTAAAAATACAAAAATTAGTCAGGCATGGTGGCGTGCACCTGTAGTCCCAGCTACTCGGGAGGCTGAGGCAGGAGAATCGCTTCAACCCGGGAGGCAGAGGTTGCAGTGGGTGGAGATTGTGCCACTTCATTCCAGCCTGGGTGACAGAGCAAGACTCCATCTCAAATAAATAAATAAATAAATAAGCCTTAGAGATCTTTCCATATCAGCAAAAACTAGATTTACCTCATTCATTTTAATGGCTGCATAATCTTTCATGGCTTAGATGTACCATACATTATTTAACTAGACCCTTTGTGGATATAGTTTTCAGTTTTATTTTTCTTCACTCATCATGACAATAATTTATTTAAGCGTCACACCTCAACTCTACAAGGGTTAACGCTGATTTTGGCTGAGAAGACTGCATCTCAGAGAATCTAAGGCACTTGCCTAAGGTCAGAGAATCTCAGCACTTGCCTAAGGTCACTCAGCCAACCTCCAAGCCCATTCCACCACCCAAGCTTTTTCTTTGCTGCCCGCCAATGCCTCTAACTGAGTTGTCCCATCAACAGCCTCAGAGAAGGCTGCCCTGCGACGCTTCTATCACCTGCACAGGGCAAGGCCCTCTGGCAAGGTTCTTCTCTAGGCCTTTGTCAGTGTCTTTCCAGAGCCTGAAGCAGGCTCAGAAGGGTTAAGAATCAGCTGGGTGCGGTCGCTCACGTCTGTAAGCCCAGCATTTGGGAGGCCAAAGTGGGTAGATCACTTGAACCGAGGAGTTCAAGACCAGCCTGGCCAACGTGGCAAAACCCCGTCTCTACAAAAAATTAAAAAATTAGCCAGGCATGGTGGTACTACATGCCTGTAATCTCAGCTACTCAGGAAGCTGAGACACGAGAATTGTTTGAACCCGGGAGGTGGAGGTTGCAGTGAGCCGAGATCGCACCACTGCCCTCCAGCCTGGGCAGCAGAGCAAGACTCTGTCTCAAAAAAAAAAAAAACCCAAGAGTCCCCAAATGGGCCTAGAATCCACATCTCCAGAGCTGTGTTAAGACAGTAGTTTTCAGCTGGAGGTGATTTTGACCTCCAGGGGACACTTGACAATGTCTGGGTCATTTTGGTTGTCATACCCAGGGGGCATCTAGTGGGTGGAGGCCAGAGATGCTGCTGAACATCCCAGAATGCACAAGGCAGCCCCCGACCTGAGTGAGCCAACCCAAAATGCCAATAGGTCGAGGTTGAGAAATGCTCGGTGAAGGGCACAGATTCTTGCACCAGGCTTCCTGGGGCCAAATCCTGGCTGCCGCTTACTGGCCGAATGACCTCAGGCAAGTTGATCGATCTCTCTGTGCCCCTGTTGCCTTATCTGTAAAATGGGGATAAGAGTAGTCCCTCTCTTCCAGATTAGATATGTAAATCACTTCGGAAAACACTCAGTATATGAAACCATAACTGGAATATTTGTCCTCAGAGTCTGGCTATCAGAGCTGGGAGAAGATGTGCCCTACAGAGAAAACAGGGCAGTGGACTGTTGCCCCACCGTGGCCCAGCCTCCCCCAGGGAATGTGACCTCAGTCCGCAGATAGAAATAGATGCCCCTGACGCTGCTGACCTCTGCTCGGTCAGGAATAGAGGAAAAATCGCTGTTTCTATTTTGAGGTCTGAAAAGCAGCTCCCAAGAGACCCTCAGACTTGGGGATTTTCAAGAGGCCTAACATTAAAGGATTTTAGGAACCAGCACCTCCAAGCCATCCATTTGACAGGTGGAAAGACTGAGGCCCAGAGAGAGGGTAGGGGGCAGGACTTGCTCACACAGCAAGGCCGTGACAGACCTGAGCTGGGATGCAGCCCAGGACAAACACGGGCCTCCCCACAGCCCAGCCCAAAGGCTCTTCTCAGGTACAGACCAGCGCCTGGGTCAGATTCGTTCTTCCCTCTTTTCTGAGAGTCTCTGGAATCCAGCCTGCCTGAAAAGCAATGTCATGTGTTTACAAGCACAGCTTTGACATCAGACAGACCCTGGTACAAATCCCCATCTCACCAGTTGCCTGTGATGACTTTGGGCAGGCGATGTACAATTCTCTGAGCCTCAGCAAAATGGACACCATCATAGTTTGTTGTTGAAAGGATTAGAGACAACGTGTGGGTGCACTCCCACATTGGTGGTGGAATGCACGTCAGCCAGACCTCTTTGCAGGGAAATTTGACAAAATCTAAGAACACTGAAAAAGCATCTGCCCTTGCATTCAGCAATTCTTCTGAAGACAAACCCTCACATGTGGGATATGAACAATGTCCCTGTTTTGTCTCTGCAGTATTATCTGTGATAGCAAGAAGTTGAGAACGACCCACACCAAGAGGGACCTGGTGGAACGCTCTAGGAAGCATCTGTGCAAGGTCTTAGACACATTCATTTAAAAGTTCAGGGCAGCTCTGTGTGTACCTATTTGTAACAACCTCCAAGATATATTGTTAAGTGAAGACGTAAGATCCTGAAGGGTAGGTGGAGTATATGCTACCATTTTAGTGGGGAAGAACATAGATAAATACAAATGCTTATTTAGGCACAGTTTCAGTTAGGAAGGCATGTAGCTGCAAGGATGAGAAAAATCCAGCAAACAATGGCTTGAACAAACACAGTAAGTCCAGAGCTGGGCAGCCCCGCACTGGTGCAGCTGCTGAAGCACTCAAGCATCTTTCTTTCGTTTCCCCCATTCTGAGTACGTGTCTGTGACCCTTACAGTCTCAAGGTGGCTGCTCCTCCACCTCCAGGCATCAAGTCCACATTCGAGGCAGGAAATTTTTTTTTTTTTTTAATTGAGATGGAGTCTCACCCAGGCAGGAAATTTTTTTTAAGGGCAAAGGGCAAAAGCAAAACAAAAACACAAAAGTCTTCTTTTCTGGGCACTTTGATATTTGAGGGAGTGAAAAGAAATTCCCTGCCCAGGGACTTCTACCTGCATCTCATTGTACAGACCAGGTCACATGGCTGCTGCTAACTGCAAGGGAGTCGAGAATGTGAGTGTTTTTATCTGGGCATATGGCCACCTGTGAGCAAAACTGGGGTTCTGTTCGCAAGGAGGAGGTGGAGGATGGATACTGGGTGGGCAACTAGTAGGTTCTGCCATTCCTAGTCCGTCACTGGAAAGATCCCTAAGAAACAAAATAGTAGTCACTTCTGAGGCAGAGAGCTGGTTGACGGGGGACAGGGGCGGGAGGGAGATCCCCCTTTTTAACTGTGTACCCTTTTGTACCTTTTTGATTTTCAAACTGTATGCAGGTACTGCCCTTCAAAATTAATATAATTTACATAAAAAGTGAAATTTTTAAAAATGCAGTGCAGGCTGAGCACAGTGGCTCACGCTTGTAATCCCAGCACTTTGACACACCAAGGCGAGCCGATCACCAGAGGCTGAGAGTTCAAGACCAGCCTGGCCAGCATGGTGAAACCCCCGTCTCTACTAAAAATACAAAAATTAGCTGGGTGTGGTGGCACATGCCTGTAATCCCAGCTACTCAGGAGGCTGAGGCACGAGAATCACTTGAACCTGGGAGGTGGAGGTTGCAGTGAGCCGAGATCGCGCCACTGCACTCCAGCCTGGGTGACAGAGTGAGACTGTGCCTCAAAAAATAAATTAAATAAATAAATAAATAAAAGCACAGTGCATACAAAGATGCCTGGAATATAACATGCACTCAGTAAAACTGGCTTTCCTTCTTTTATCACCTGGCTTAGCGTCAAATGCACATTGAATTCTCAGCTCTGCTACACCTAAGTTTTGTGACCTTGGGCCTAGTTCTCCAGCTTTCCGTGCTTCCATTTCCTCCTGGATGTGTTATGAGATGCAGGTCAAGCATACTGTTTTAGTGGCTGTCAGGAGAATTCCTCCCAGGGGCCCACTTTTGTTGAGGAGATGGCTTCTTAAGACCTGTTGAAATGGGAGAGCCCCATCGGATGTGGGTGGATGGGGCCAATGTTTCCCAGAAAGGGAGCTACCTACCCAACACCCCTTACACTAGCCACGTGATAATAATAGAAGCCAGGACGGGGCACGGTGGCTCTCACCGGAGACTGAAGCGGGAGGATTACTTGAAGCCAGGAGTTCAAGACCAGCCTAGGCAATATCACAAGACTCTGTCTCTAAAAAAAGAAAAGAAAAATTAAAAATTAGCTGGGCATGGTGGTGCGTTCCTGTAGTCCCAGCTACTCAGGGGGCTGAGGCGGGAGGGTGGATTGGGCTCGGGAGTTCAAGGCTGCAGTGAGCTATGATCACGCGACTGCACTCCAGCCTGGGTGACAGAGTGAGAGCCTGTCTCTTAAAGAATAACAATCTGCAGCCATAAAAAAGAACGAGATTACATCCTTTGCAGCAACATGGATGCAGCTGGAGGCCATTATCGCAAGCGTATTAATGCAGAAACAGAAACCCAAATACCACATGTTCTCACTTATAAGTGAGAGCTGAACATTGGGTACATACGGACACAAAGATGGGAACGATAAACACCGGGAAGTCCAGAAAAGGGGAGGGAGGGGAGGGAGACGGGGGAAAAGGATTGAAAAACGACCTGTTGGGTACCATGTTCACTGCTTGGGCAATGGCATCGTTAGAAGCCCAAACCTCCGCATCACAAAATATACCCGTGTTAACAAACCTGCACATGTACCCCCTGAATCTAAAATAAAAATAAATAAATAATAGGAGTGAACATTCATTGAGTGCCAACCATGTGCCAGGCACTGTTCTAAGTGCTTTTACATACATTAACTCATCTAACCTGGAGAAGAATCTTACAAGGTGTTTACTACTATTGACTCTTCAGTTAAGTCTGCCAGAATGATAACATGTTTGATGGGTTGAGTTTCTCATGGAAATTGGTGGCAGAGGCTGAGACAGCATCCAGATGGGTTCAGGACATTTAAACCCAAGGGACAGAAGCAGCAAGGACACCGGCATTTGTAGAGCTGTGGAGAGGGGCTGTGATTGACCTTGGTGATTGGGAGGGATTCAAAGACTGTTCATCAGGTAGGAAGCTTTTGATCTCAGCTGACATGTGGGTCAAGTTAAATGGCAATAAAAATCCCTGCAAATGGAGGTTCCATGGATAGAATTGCTAGTCCACAACTAGCATCTGACCACTTCACACCTCCATCTCCACCCCCTGGGCTGAGCCCCCTTCGTCTCTCGCCTGGTCTATTTCAGTAGCCTAGTCACTGGTCTCCTGGCTTCCATCCTGCCCACATCCACCCCACAGTCCATTCTCCACTCACAGCCAGAGAGATTTGGTGCAAACCTAAGTCAGAGCACGTCCCTCTTCTGCTCAAAGCCCTCCATGACTCCCACTTCACTCAGAACCAAGCCACGGGTCTCAGCAGAACCTCCCTGGCCCTCCAGGATCCAGCCCCCATCAATTCTCCCTCCTTATCTCTTAGCTTCCTCTGGCTCCTTAGTGCTGCCACCCCAGGGCCTTTGCACTTGCTATTTCTCCTGTTGCAAATGCTCTTCCACCCAATTTCTGTGCCCCACCCCACCCAATCTCTTCATTCAAGTCTCTGTTCAAAAGCTACCTCCTCAGTGTGACTTCCTTGGACCACAGTGCCTCTCCTCCATCTAAAGCAACTCCAGTCCTGGCCAACCCTAACCCAGCCTGCTTTATTTTTCTTAAAGTCAAACTGCACTTTTCATATTTCGAGTCAAATTGCACTTGTATCTGTTCCTCTGTGTCTTCATGGTTATCTTCCTGAGCAAGCAGGGATTTTGTGCTGTTCACCTGGCTCATATTAGATGCCCTATAAATATATTTTATTCAAATCCATACACACATACACATATAACAGATTTATTGAGATATTATTGAGATGTACAATTTACCCATTAAATTAAAGCTACAGTTTACCCCCATTAAAGTGTAAAATTCAATGGTTTTCAGTACATACACGGAGTGGTACAACCATCATCATAATCAATTTCGGAACATTTTTATCATCCCAAGAAGAAACTCCTACCCCTTAGTAGTCACTCCCCATCTCTCCCCACCTCCATCCCAGCCCTGGGCAGCCACTAACCTAATTGTTATCTCTCTACATTGCCCTATTCTGGACATTTCATGTAAATGAAATCATACAATAAGTGACCTTTGTGTCTGGCTTCTTTTGCTCAGCATAACATTTTCAAGATTTTAGACCCATGTTGCAGCATGCGTCAGTACTTCATTCCTTTTTATGGCTGAATAAGGTTCCATTATGTGGACATACCACATTTTGTTTATCCATTCATCAGTTGATGGACATTTAAGTTGTTTCTACTTTGGGCTATCATGAATAATGCTGCTATGAACGTTTGTGTACAAATTTTTATGTGGACATATGTTTTTCTTTCTCTCGGTATATACCTAGAAGTGGAATTGCCGGATCATATGGTAATTCCATGTTTAACCTTTAGAGGAACTCCCAGACTGTTTTCCAAAGTGACTTTGCCATTTTACATTTCCTCCAGCTATATATGAGGGTTCCAGTCCCTCTACATCCTTGCCAGCCCTTGTTCTGTCGTTTTTATTCTAGCCATCCTAGTGGGTGTGAAGTGGTATTTCACTGTGATTTTGGCTTGCATTTCCCTGACGGTTATCATAGTATTTCTTGACGGAGTGGATTGAATGACATGCTGTCAGGTGAGAGTCCACACAGGAGTCTGAATGGCTGAGCCCCCTCCACCGCCCTCCAGGCCACGACCAGGCTGAGGTCTAGAGCCCAGGTGATCGCTAGGAAGGACGCTCTCTGAGGCTGGGCAGCCTTCCAGGTCAGGCGAGCTGGTTGGACTAACCTTCTATGCCATCTGGTGGCCAGTAGCCAGCTGGGTGTGAAAATCCAAGGTGGGCACCAAGTTACGGCACCCTTAGCCGAGCCTGGGCTGTTGACTGGCAGCTGTGGCCAGATTTGCAGGCCGGGCTGTAGGAACTGTGACATCGCTGCACTCCCTCACCAGCTCACAGTGCCTTTGCAGGGTGTGGTCTCCTTTCATCTGCTCCTCAGCCTTTGCAAGAGCTGCTGTTACCTCTTTTTGACAGGTGAGGAAAGGGAGACTCAGAGAGGTGGCTTCCTGGCCCCAGGACACACAGCATCCCTGCCCACCTTTCCAAGATTTGTGTGTACATTCTACAAATATCTATTGAGTGTCTTTGACGTGCCGAGCCCTGTGCAAACTCTGGGGTTCCAGAGTGACTAACATAAGTCCCTGTCCTCGTGGAGTCCACCCTTCGGCCTGGGAGACAGACAGCATACAAGCAGATAGATATGCACTATAATATCAGGAGGGGACAAGGGCAGTGAAGAAAAGTAAAGAAGAAAAGGGAGGAGCTGAGTGATAGGAGGGGGCAGAGTTTGCAAGTTTAGATAATAAAAATAATAATAATACTCAATACTTCTGCAGTGTTTAGTTTGGAGGCTATGCTGGCCATAAGCACCTCCACTTCTGCCAATACAAAAACCATAGGCCAGGAGTAAAATAAAGGGTCACTCTTTCTGGGGGAAGGTGGAGGAGGGAAGAGAGAGAGGATCCAGGTCACAGCCCCCTGGAGAGGGATCGTTACCAGGTGCCAAGCCGGGCCCAGTGGTCCAGCTTCCACCCTGGTAGGGACAGGGTGGGCCCTGTGTTAGAGGAATGAGAGAATGAACGAGTACTTCTTAGGCACCTACAACATGCCAGGCACTGTACTAGGCAAAGGTGGAATTGGTGGAAATCAAACAGTATCATCATCATTGCTGTCCCCTCCCTGGCCACTGCCACACCCATCCTCCCAGCTGGAAGCTAACAACAGGCTTTGTCACGGGTGTGCAACCAGTGCAGTAGCACCATACCCCACTCTCAGAAGGGCCCCACACTTTGTTTGAGGCTCTGCTGTCACTGTCATGAAATCCATAATTTTTGAACAAGGGGCCCCGCATTTTCATCTGCACTGGGTATTGCAAACCCCAGTGTGTCCAGTCCCAGCAGTAAAGGAACAAGCAGGCCCCCAGCTCCCTACCCTTGCTGGAGCCCGTCATAATGGCTACTTTCTTTCCGTTGGAATTTAGAGGCATTATTTGATCCATCTAGTATCATCAAGTGCCTTGTGAGTTTTCTCGGAGGGTCAAGAAAAGCATTTGCTCTTTAGAGAAACCAGGGAGCCCAGGAAGATGGGACAGAGAAGGGTCTGATGGTGCATTTAGCTTGGGGAGTCCGTAGAGAGCATTACCAGGGACTCCATCCACTGAGATTTTCAAATACATCACCCGCCCAACTCCCGGGATCCCAGAGCCTCCTGAAAAGGAGGCAAACACCACTTTGTGGCCAAAGCTTTTTCCAATACTATTTTACTTCATACTGCTTGGGAAGGCATCACCAAAATTAGCCCATTTGCAAAGGATGAAACCGAGACTCCATAAGGCAATGCTAATTGCTTAGGGCCCCATGGTTAGTGGGAGGAGGGGTGGGGAGCAGAAAGTAGGGCCATGTGATGAATTTTGTGGGCCCTGGGCACTCATGCCTCTCTCCATGAAAAAAAATCAAACATTCTATATTATGGCTGCACTGGTATAAAGATGAATATATTAATATCACATACGGTATTACAACATTTTCTTCTGGCTGAAAGTTCTTTTTTTCTTCTAATTATAAAAGAAATTAAAACATTGGAGAAGGGGCCCTAGAGGTAGTGTGAGCCCCAGGCTGTGTCTATTGGGCCTAATGGAGAAGTCAGCCCTGGCAGAAGGAGAGGAGTGGAAGAGAAAGAAGATGGAGAGGAGGGAAAGGAGGTAGAGGAAGAAGAGAATGGCTGTGTCGCTTAGCAAAGGTGCCAAGGTCTGCAGTGAAATGCCACGGGCAGCAGCTCAAATCATGGCCCTCTGCTCTTAACCCAAGTGTCTGAAGTCTTGGTGCCACCTCCCTCTGAGACACCCTCACCCTACCCACCCGGCCCTATCTCTCCACTCCTACCTACACCTAGTGACCCTGGGAGCTTCATCTGCCCCAGACATCACCTGTCTAAAGCAGGTCCCTGTTAGATCAGATTGGCCCAAGGGCCTTGCATGGGATGTGTGTCTGCGGCCACACTCTGCCCCGTCACTCCACCTGCCCCCATGCCACTTCCTCTTCACAGATTGGACCTGTCCTTCCTGATTTATGCTGTCATCCTGGCAGGCATCAACTGGCACGCAGCCAGCGACGCCGTTACCTTTTGCTGCCATTAACGCAGCTATTTACTCCACGGAAAATGACCTTAATTTACAAGGCATTATAACTAATACTGGATGATTACGGTTATTAATATTTATGGATTGATACTCCCAGGAGGGGACCTGGGTGCTAATTGGCACTCCTCTCTGTGCCTCTTTTCTCAATGAGATTTCTTCTGATTTCTGCTGCTGTTCCAGCTCTCAGCCTCTTAGTTTCAAAGGAAAATATCGCACGGTGCCCTGCCTTATTTCTGGCTGATTCTCTTATTTCATTCCCTTACTTCCTTCGGGTTCTGTAGGCAGCCTAGAAACAGGCCTGCTGCCCTGGGGGCTCCTGGGTATTGGGAAAGGTCTGGGGTCCTGGCTGAAGGGAATTTGGTTGTGAGGAGTGGTAAGGGGAGGGAGTCTATGCTTCTGCTTAGAGGATGTGGAGAGAAGAGAGGCATCAGGGAATGTGTACATTTGCCCAGAAACAAAGCACTGTCTCAGACTCCCACACCTTCCTCCATCTCTAATCAAAAATGTTCTGGTCTTTTTATATAAGATGGAATCTAAATCAACCCTTCCCAACGCCTCATCTCTGGGTTGGTTGAACAAATGGGGGTGTTTGGGGCATCTGCATTTGGGGCCCAGATTGGAGAAGACAGATCACACTCCCCCTTCTCGCTCTTAGGTTTTTGGGGGTGCCAGGAGCTGATGTTGCCTGGGCTGAGAAGAGAGATGTACTTGTCATCTCCTCTCCTTTTCAGGTGGAAGATGTGTTACAAACAGCAGCATGTTGCCATGGTAACCAAGGTGCTTCCTTCCAAGAGAGAGGGAGAGTGTCCTGCTTGTGGTCCCTGCATGGCCTCACCCACTCACGCCTGTGTCCCATCAGCTGGGGCTGGGCTGCAATCTGAGACTGTTTCTTGGGGGCCAGACAGCCCTGTACGAGAGTGATATAGCCAGGAGGGCACTGGGATGAAATGGGGCACTTGTATCCTGACAAAAGGTGCAGCCAGTGCCCAGCTCCTGTAAATAGCTGCCATGCAGAAAAATGGCCACAATGCTGTCAAACCTTCAATCAGAAGAGAAGTGGGAAATTTGGATTAAGGCACAATGTCCCAATTATTTTTATCGTTGGCAAAGAATGCAAATAATAATTTTTTTAGGAATTAAACAAACATGGGCCAAACGAAACTTGTCCATGAACCAGCCATTTGGGTTGGGCAGTTTGGTAGCCATTTTGCCATCTGAGCAGAGTACACACTCACAGAAGGTGGCCCCACTCAGCATCATTCTGGGGTCCCAAGGTAAGTGAACCCAGGAAGAAAGCTTTCTAAGGAGACAAGTGGTGGGAAACACCAAAATTCCCAAATTCAGGAATTCGGAACTGTGCTCAGCTGGATTGTGAGTCTCTAAACAATTGTTCAAGATCCACCAGTTGATGTTGATCATGGGTTAAGAAAGGGGCACATGGGTCTGGCTGCATCTGCCCCCAGCTTTCTGAGTGACCTTGAACCATTTTCTCCCCTTTTGTGTGTCTTAGTCTCCCCATCTGTACAATGATAGGACTGAACCAAATGTTTGCTTGGGGTTTCCTCATGTTGACTGATATCCTCCTATATTTATTCCAGAGTCATTGCCCCCAACATTCACTCTGTGTGACTCCCAGGAATTTTCAAAGTTGGGGCTTCAGTCTCCAGAGAAGGTTTCTCCCCATTTTAGTCCCTTATTCTTTGACAACAATGTGTTGAACAACTATGGTAATGGGCATCAGATGGGAAGGGGGATGGCGAAGTGAATGGGTCAGGTGAGGTCCCTGACCATATGGGGCTCACATCAACTATAAGAGGCAGAAAAGAGGGAAGGGCTGCATTTTTGCTCATCCACATGGCCAGCTGGTTAGACTGACTTATTACCTGGATTGATTTAGCCAGTGTCCATTTTTCAAGACTCAGTTGAGCTATTACATCATCCAGGAAAGCTTTCTTAAGCAATTCCCCTACCCCTTTCTACTGTGTGCCCCATGACTCAGGATTTTGTTCTGACTGGTCTAAAGCAGCACTATTGACATCTGAATAATTATCTGCCGTGGGGTCTGTACTGTGCACTGTAGGATGCTTAGCAACATCCCTGGCCTCTATCCACAAGATGCCAGTAGCAATCCCCCCAAAACACACACATAATTATGCCACTGAAAATGTCTCTAAATGTCCCCTGGAGCGCAAAATCATGCCCAGTTACAAACAGCTGGTCTGAGACAATCATGGTGGCCCCATTCCTTTTGCTCGTGATGGTCTGAGTATGAACATGGGCATGTCTTCACCTGATGGCCAGAGCAGAGGCAGCTATCTTGTGTCTATGAAGTAAGCCAGCCTGGGAATGAAGCCAGTCCTCTAAGGGTGGTAGAGGAGATGGTAGAAAGTCTAGATAGTTGACTATGTTGTCAAGTCCCTCAGCGATGGGGTAACCCTATTTCAGGAATTTTGGTTATGTGGGATCATAACCCTAACTGCTGGAGCCTCTTTTGGTTAGCATTTTCTACTTCTTGAACCAAGAGCATTCCTAACTGATAAATCATAAATTATACTTCAGATCTTATCTTAAATGTCAACTTTTTCAGAAAAGCCTCCCCCATCTCCCAATGGAAATTAGGCACCTTTATTATTCTGGACTTTTTTTGGTAGCATTCATCCCAATTTATGCTTACATTTTGTGTGTCTATTGAGGCCCATCTTCCTTCAGTGGACTGTGAGCTCCATGAGGAGAAGGACCCTTTTTGTCTTTTCTTCCACTGTATCCACTGGCCAACACAGTGCCCGGCATATAGTAGGCTTTTGGTAAATATTTATTGAATTAATGAATGAATAAAGCAAATGGGAAAATAAATGAATGGGTGGATAGATGAGTAGATGAATATATGATTTAATGGATGCATGAGTGGATGGATGAATGAGTGGATGAATGGATGGATTAGTAGATGGATGGATGGGTAATTGGATGTGTAGATGAGTGGATAGATGGATGGATGGATAAATGGATGGGTGGATGAGTGGATGGATGGATGATTGATGGATGGATGGATGGATGGATGGATGGATGGGTGAGTAAATGGATGGATGGGTGAATGAATGGATGGATGGATGGAGATATAAAAGAGTGTTTGTTTGCATCTCTGCCCGTACACTTTGATGGAAAATTCTCTGCAAGTCTACAAACTCCAAAGTTGAACCTAAAGCTTCAGAAAGTTTAGGTTCTGAAGGGCCCCACAAAAGCACCTTATTTAGTGCTGAAGAAGAAAGCCTGTGAAATCACATCATCTGCCTTGAACCCAGTGGCAGGCAACATCAGGGTTTTTTTTGAGAAGCAGTGCAGCATGCCAAGCACTGGAAGGACAGAGTGGAGAAAAACAGCATAGATGTGGACTAGGATCCCTGGGCAGGTGGGGCACTGAGAAAAGATGTTTGGCTTTGTTCACATGAAATCTGATGAAATGTGAAGCACCATTATATCAGAGGCAGGTGGTGATGCTCTGGCTGAAGCCCCCACCAGGACAATGAAGGAGTAAGCTGGGATTTCATGGAACAGATGGGGAAACTGAGGCTCACAGTGGTCAAAGAACTTGCTTGGGTTCCCTCGGAAAGTGGCCTCAGGCCTTACTCTGGGTGTGTCCCACATTCTATTATGTAGTTGAGACAGCCAAAAGCTGTGTGACCCCGGACAAGTCATTTTATCTCTCTGAGCTTCCATTTCTTCACCTGGATAGTAAGGGTGATGGTACTACCTTACATTCAGCAAGGTTGTCGCATGGCTTCAGTGAAATATCACAAGCAGAGCACCGGGGCACTGAGTGGTTCCCAGTTATCATAATGAGTTCATTTTCTTGTCTGTGGTTGGGATATCTGGGAGAGTTACCTGGAGGAGGTGTCCTACAGATTCTCAACTCCCTAGGAACAAGCCCTCAGGTGACTCCTTGGAGCTTGGGGTTGAAATACTTTCTTGAAATTCTTCCTGGGACATCCAAGAAGACAGCATGGAGCTGTCCATGCTGGGGACCCTTCCTCATTTGTATGTTCCCCCTTCTAAAACTTCCTTTCCATGGAAATGCTCCTCTTGCTCTTTTTTTTTTTTTTTAAGGGTTTGATTGGGGTATAATTCAAATGTCATAAAATTCACCCATTTAAAATGTATAATTCAATAGTTTTAGCATATTCAAAAAGTTGTGAAGCCATCATCACATCTAATTTTAGAACATTCTAATCACCCCAAAAAGAAACCCTGTACCCATTAACAGTCACCCCCCATTCCTTCCTCCCCTCATCCCCTGGCAACCAGTAATCTATACTTTCTGTCTCGTTAGATCTACCTATTCTGGACATTTCTCATAAATGGAATCATACAATATGGGGCCTTTTGTGACTAACTTCTTTCACTTAGCAAAATGTTTTCAAGGCTCGCCCACAGTCCAGCCTGTATCCGTTTTTGTTCCTTTTTATGGATGAATACTACTTTATTGTATGGATAGGCCACATTTTATTTATCTTTCATCAGTTGATGAACATTTGGGGTGTCTCTACTTTTTGGCTATTATGAATAAAGCTGCTATGAACATTCATGTATAATTTTTTGCATGGACATAAGTTTTCAACTCTCTTGGATATATATACCTAGAAGTGGACTTACTAGGTCATATGGTAACTCTTTTGAACATTTTGAGGACCTGCTTTCTTAGTCCCTTCACTCCAAATGTTGTAGTATAATTAAGGTCAGAGTTGTCCTTGTAGACCAAGGCTTTTACCTCCCAGCTGAACATTTCCAAGGTCTCTTCCTCTACCAAAATTTAAGGGATGCCCCAGCCTGCATCAAGATGACATGGATTCAAATTCAGTCTCTACCTAGGCTGTGTGATCTTGGATAGGCAACTAAACCTCTCTTAACTTCCGTTTCCTCACCTGCAAAATAAGGACAAAAGCAATTCTTGGCTACAAAGACAATCATGACGTCGAAATGAGGGAATGTGTGTGAGAATTCTTTGTGAAAGCTGAAAACAGCAGTAGAGATGTTGTTCATTCATCCAACGTATATCAAGGGCCTATTATTTGCCATGTACTACGTTTTGTGATGGGACACGATGTTGACCAAGACAGATAAGGTACATGCGAGTACCGAGATTTTATGTTCTGGTCTTTTTGGTCATAGATTGCCACCAAATGTTCTATAATCCTGAGCAAACTATGTTTCCTCTTCAGGCCTCAGTTTTACCATCTGTAAAATGGGTGGGCTGGATCCACCCATTTGCAGTAGAATTTCTACTTCTGCTTTCAGCCCAACAGTAAAATGAGCACAAGTGCCTCATACAATGCAGACTTCTAAATTCTATCCCTCAGGGGATAGCGAGGGTGGGCTCTCTGTAGCTGCTCAGGATAGTCGAAGAGGACAGATCAAAAAAGGCAGTCCGTCTGGGACGGGCATGTGGACCGGGATGAGCTACCTTCCCCCTCACCTCCACGTCTTCTGGAACTTAATGATAACATCATCCCCACGCAGCTCCTGGCCTAATTGGCATGATTCCATTACATCTGCTGGTTCTTTCCCATAACAGAACCCAGCCTGGTGGTCCAGACCCGACTGCCGGGCCGCAGCTGAGAAAAGGGCCCCCCGGGAGTGTGTGTTCCTCACGAAGAACAAAGATGTAGGCAGCAGCCTAAAATAGACACGGAAAAACACTGCTTTTTGTTTTCTCCCTGGAAGGGTGGCTGAGTGATTCGCGGCAGGGAACCCAGAAGGTCTGCATTGAAAACACTGTTATTATAAGACAGTCAGGAGGGACTGGGAGCTGCGGGTGCTGGTGGAAGACACCCTCTCTCACCACTGCGTGCACTCTTGGCTGGAGTTGGAGCCCAGGAGAACCCTGAACCAGACTTCATATCCAGAATAATCCTCTCTCCCGAACCCCCACACCATTGCCAACTCTGGCAGGTCCTTTCCCTTCCTCTGAATCTTCTATGGCTCCCTGTTACCCTTAGGATAAAGTCAAAGTGACTTAGCAAGGCATTCAAAGCTCCCCAGGTTCTGGCTTTAAGTGACTTTACTGGCCTCTTCCCACTGCAGGCTATTCATTGGAAATCCCAGAACTTGTTCTGCATTTTCCTTCTTCTGGGCCTTTGCTTACCCAACACCTTCACCTACCATGCCTGGATGAGTCCAGAACCTTAATTCTAACTGATAGTAGCAAAAAAGGAGGAAGACAGAGGGGATTGATTGGCTTATGTAACTGAAAAGCCCAGGGGTACGTGCCTTCAGGCTCAGCTGAATCAAGGTGCTCAAATCATGCTCTAAGGTTTCTGTTTTCCTCCATCACCAGGACCTTTTTTCCTTTGTGTTGGCATCCTCTCAGGCAGCTCCCCCAAGTCATAGCAAAAATGGCTCCCAGCAGCCCCAGGCTTGTATCCAACCAGCCCAGCAGCTCCAGTGGGTACCAGTAGTTCCTAAGAGCCCTGTGGTTGACATGCATTGGCCTGGATTGCATCATATGGCCATCTCTGAGCCAACCACTGTGGTCATGAACCACATGCCCACACCTGGAGCCATTTCCTGGGGATCAGAGGAGGGATGGTGCCAGGGAAAATCAGGCAGCTGTTACAGATAAAGGGCAAGTAGATACTGGGCAGTTAAAAGCAAGTGTTCACAACAATGCCCATAGGTCTGGCCCACACTCTGCCTATTCCAACTTTAAGCAAATTTCACCGGGAAACATATACCCAGGGGAGGAATGGTTAGAAACTCTTCTGGGCAAGACTCATCCTCTGGTCTTGGTTTACTCACCCGAGAACAAAAAAGGTTAGACTTGAAGCTTTGTCCGAGGTCTTTCCTGCTTTGACATTAAGTGAATTGCAGCAAAACAGCCCTTCCTTTTCTCCCAAGTTTCTGATCGAAGAGACCTGGTGAGTCAGATCAAGGAATGGACTGTCATTAAAGACCAGAAAAAGCTTTTTTTTAAGTTTCCACTTATTGTGTTCTATTTCCTAGGCTTTGTGTTAAGCATTTTTCCAGGTATATTGTTTTGTTCAGTTTTCCCATTAACTCTCTGAGATTCCATACTACACGTGAGAAAACTGAAACTGTGATTGCTGAAATGAGTGAGGACTGCAGCCCCATCAGCCTGACTCTTAACCACTGTGCCGCACTCTTTCCAGCCCAAACCAAAGACCCTTAGAGACCTCAGATTAGAGACTTGGGCTGCAAGCCCAAAGACTCCCATAGGTAGAACATGGCCACATAAATGAATGAAGAGGGCCACATAGGGCCTTTGGCACTGGAATGCTTATGCCTCAGCCAGTTGCTGTTACAGATGCAGAATGCACAGCTTAATATTTTTGTTTTCTTTTTTTTTTTTTTTTTTTGAGGCAGGGTCTCACTCTGTCTCCCAGGATGGAGTGCAGTAGCACGATTATGGCTCACTGCAGATTCAACCTCCCAGCCTCAAGTGATGCTCCCACCTCAGCCTTCCAAGTAGCTGGGACTACAGGTGTATGCCCCCACACACAGCTAATTTTTGTATTTTTTGTAGAGACGGGGTTTTGTCCTGTTGGCCAGGCTGGCCTCGAACTCCTTGGGCTCAAGTGATCCACCTTCCTCAGCCTCCCAAAGTGCTAAGATTACAGGCGTGAGCCATCACACCCAACCTTAGTTTTTCAAGATAAATTGAAAATTAGCATTCTAAAACAAAATCTCTCAACTTTATAAGTGTTAGCAACTTGCTCAATTCTTGAAACACTATGTAGACCAAACAAAACAGTTCTGTGGGTTAGATTCAACTTACAGGCCACCAATTTTCAGCTTGTCTCTCTTTGCTCCATATGGATGGGGGAAACTAAGTTACAGATATATGTCATATTATACATATATATATATTTGGCCTTATCACTGAGGCTGAATTAGGTGCTTTCTCCTAGGGTGGTCTTGATAGTGTGTCTCTGGGAAGATGACATATGAGCAGAAACCTAAAGGGAGAGCTTCCCTTCTGGGGGAAGAGATTTCCAGGCAGATGGAGGAGCAAGTGCAAAGGCTCTGAGGCAGGAAAGCATCTGTATGTTTGAGGAACAGCAGTAAGACTAGTGAGCTAGAGTAGAATAAGAGAGGGGGAGTGAAAGGAGATGAGGACAGGACAACCAAACCCACTTCTACATAGGGCCTGTAGGACCCAGGTTTTAATTTAGAATGAACAACTGAGAGGACAAGGTGATGAATGGATTTATGAATGAATGAATGGATTCCAAGCTGCTTTCATGGGACATTCATATTTGGTGTTAGTGTGTGGGTGTGGCTGATTCGCCCTAGGTTCTGAAGTCTTCAGAATTATCCTGGAAGATGATCTTGGTTACATTCCCAAGTTGCTGTCAGTCTTCAGAGGTTGTGACACTTGGGTAGAAGCCTCAGTGGGGCAGGGCCTCTGGGAGAGCGACTATGAGAGAGACAGACAAACCAAGAGGAACCAGGACAGGAAGAGATGGTGCTCACCAAAATACCCATCACGCCAAGTGTGCTCATTCCCACCAGCCAGGGACCCCAGGCTTCCATAGAGTACTGTGACCTGGACAGTGAGCCCATAAATCTCCCTTGTCACCAAGACCTCACATCCCTCCCATCAATCCCTGGCAAACCCACTGGGGATGCCGTGCAGGGGGCCTGCTCCTGTCCTCGGCCGCACTCAGCCTGTGAGACTATTTTGTGCCTTGGTTCAGTCACTGGCATCCCAGCTGCTGGCAAGCGACTCAGATGGCGTTGTCATGGCGACCCTCAGGCACGGATTTCCAGAGATGCTCCCTGCATCCTCCCGAGCCTGCCACTGCTGATTGCTGGGGGAGAGCGTGACTCACCGTTAAATATATCACGGTCGTCCCAAATTGGCTGCTCAGCCCCAGCAGCCGGATGTAGGGACAGGCAGCATCTGGGGGTGTGTGGGTTTGGGAAGCTGAGAGGCACGACCTTCTGTGTACCTTCGGGGCCTTCAGCTCCTGTCATTTCCAGCGGTTCTCTTCTCCAATCCCCTACTCATCTCTCCTGCCTTTCCCAATTGGTCTGGGTATCAATCCTAGCTTTGTTACTTGTTAGCTATGTGATCTTGAACAAGAAGCTTCAATTCTCTGGGCCTCAAAGTCCTCATCTGTAAAACAGGGGTGATGTGAGTATGACAGAAGAACTACGAAGGGTCCGAGATTTTGGACTGCTCACAAGCTAATGAGTTAGTCTGCCACAATGCCATCCATGACCGCAGAAGACACGAGATCCCAGGTCAGAGACAAAGGACTTTATTAGTCACATTTAGCAAGCAGCACAAGCTTCATTTTTGCCTCAGTTCTAATTGTCTCCCAAGTTCCATGAGAGCAATGCAAAACAACCCAAATGGATTCTGCACACACAGCAGCAGATCTGTGTCACAATGGAGGATCCCAGAGCTTAGGAAACCTGGGATCTTACAAGGGATCTATTGCCAAACCTGTCTAGCCTTTGCCTCAGATGGAGACATTATTGTATTGGTTGGAAAACAACTCTATCCTCTTCCTTCTGCTCCAGAGAGAGATATTGTCTCTGTCCTCCAAGTATGTTTGCTACACAGATGTCCTTGAGATGATAGTCTAGAACAAAGGTCTCAGTGTCTTTTGAGCTGAAGACATGCAGACCTTGGAGACACCCATGGAGAATTGTCTCCCAATACCACTTCAAAGGGCTTCTTGGAGGAACATACAGGTTCATACCTGTAACATGCTCTGCATAGTTGCCTGGCATGTGCCTGGCACTTAATCAGTGTTAGCACTTGTCATTATTACTCTCAGCTTTTATCACTTTTCAGCTAGTAGGAACTCAGAGGCCTCCTGTTCTGGGATTTCCCCAGTTAGGTGACTAAGAAAATCACAGCTTCTATCCTTTCCAGCCAGTACATATCCATTTACCTCCTATGCCCCACGAAGCTCTAACAACCCCACCCTCCACCCCTTGTCTCCTCCCTCTGACTCCCCTATGTTCTTTTTTTGTTTTTTTTAATAGCTTTATACCATAAAAATTTTTAAACAGCCTTATGGAGCTTTATACCATAAAATTCATTCATTTTAAGTGTGCAATTCAATAATTTTTAGTAAATTTACAGCATTGTGCAGCCATCACTACAATCCAATTTCAGAATATTTCCAAAAGAAACCCCATGCCAATTTGCATTCACTCCCCATGCCCCTTTCACCCAGGCCCAGGCAACCACCAAGCTGCTTTCTTTCCTTATGGATTTGTCTCTTTGGGACATTTCACGTAAATGGCATCATACAGTGTGTGGCCTTTTGCATCTGGCTGCCTTCACTCAGTATCATGGTTTTGAGATTCATCCATGATGTGGCATGCATCAGTAGCTCATTCCATTTTATTGCTGTGTAGTACTCCTTTGTACAGGCATACTATAGTTTTTGTCCAGTCACCTTCACTGGATTCCTGAAAGGATATTCCAAGATCATGATTATAAAAAGCTCTTGTGCACCATCAAGTGTAGAGCAGACATTGACTGTTATTGCCCACATCACCCCTTGGAGCTTGTCCTGCCATCATTGCCCCTTGGGGTGTTCTAGCTAATGTAAAATAAGACAGAGGGATAGTTTGGCAGGCAGAGTTTTAGAGACTTTTAAAATCACATGACAAACCCACTTCTATGAAAAGCAAGCAAAGAACCAGTCCAAACCCTACTCCAACAAAAAGAGGCATTCACAATTTTTTTTTTAAGAGAGGGGATCTCAGGCTGGGTGCGGTGGCTCACACCTGTAATCCCAGTACTTTGGGAGGCCAAGGTGGGCGGATCATTTGAGGTCAAGCGTTTGAGACCAGCCTGACGAACATGGTAAAACCCCATCTCTACTGAAAATACCAAAATTAGCCAGGCGTGGTGGCATGCGCCTGTAATCCCAGCTACTCGGGAGGCTGAGGCAGGAGAATCACTTGAACCTGGGAGGCACAGGTTGCAGGGAGCCGAGATCGCACCACTGCACTCCAGCCTGAGCAACACGGTGAGACTCCGTCTCAAAAAAAAAAAAAAAAAAAAAAGAGATGGGGTCTCATTCTCTTACCCAGGCTGGAGTACAGTGGTGCAGCCAGAGCTCACAGCACACTTGATCTCCTGAGCTCAAGCACCCCTCCCACCTCAGCCTCCCGAATAGCTGGGGCTACAGGCATGCGCCACTGCACCCAGCTTCACACAGATTTTGTAGGCTGAACTTCCCCTGTCTCTTCCCAGCTCCATCTCCATGGCAGCCCCACACAATAAATAAAACAGGAAAGGAATAGAAGGAGAGGTTTCTGATGCTTGCCTATAGAGCGGCCTTATTTCCTTTGATAGTCCAAGTAGGACGATAGCCACCAGATAATTCCACATTCTGTGAAAAATATATAAGATCCTGAATTAAGGGAAAACATTTGTTCTCCACTTTTGCCACCTCCACCCTGGCCATAGAGGATCCTGAGGTGTGTTTGATTAGCAGAAGATTCTATCTCAAATAGGGAAGACTCCTAGACTGTTCTCAGCTATTCTCATTGACAAGGCTAGGGAGTGCCAGAAGGAAGTCAGCAGATGATGTTTCCTGACCTGATTTATTGGTCTTCCTTAAAATAACCCCAGGCCTCTCTGTTATTATTAAAATCCTACATCTGGATTGGGTTCCTG
This sequence comes from Hylobates moloch, assembly GCF_009828535.3. NCBI lineage: Eukaryota > Metazoa > Chordata > Mammalia > Primates > Hylobatidae > Hylobates > Hylobates moloch. The sequence continues at coordinate 11,374,336 of NW_026652296.1, forward strand.
CAGGGCCCAGGAAATTCCTTCCAAGTTGGGAAGATGTTCTATTTCTCTACAGCCACATAACACACCACCCTCCAAAACTTAGTGGCTAAAAACAAAATATTTATTTGCTCATGAATCTGCAGTGTGGGCAGGGATGGACAGGGCTGGTTCATTTCTGCTCTGCACACAGCCTCCACTGGGGTGGCTCAACTGGGGCTCACTTGCTCGCAGGGCTGGAAAGATATTGCTGTCTGACAGTTCCCCTCTATGAGGTGCCTTGAGTTTCCTCACAGGAGGCATCTGGTTCCAAGAGTGATCACACCAACAAGCAGGAAGTGAAAGATACCAGTTTCTCAAGGTCTGTCTGGGTCCTGAAACTGGCACTGGGTCATTTCTGCCATATTCTACTGAACAAGCAGTTGCAGAGCCCAAGCTCAAAGGGAAGAGACAAAAGCCTTGTCTCTTGATGGAGGAGTGTCAGAGAATGTGGGGATTATGTTTTGAGACTCACATGGTTGACAAGTCCATGGCATGTCAGTAGGCCAGAAGGTTTTGGAAGAAAATGCTCTGCAGGACTGTTACACCATAAGTACTCATCCCAGAACAAGATATTTCTTAGAACTTCACATTGGCCAAAGTTGGTTTGGGCCAAATGTCATGTTGCCTAGCAGACCAAACGTGAAGTGGTTCCCCAGCTTGTCTGTTCTCTGTCCTCAGGCCAGTGTCCCTAACCCCCACCTCCTTGAGGGGCTGTGCAGGAAATCCAGACCTTCTTGCCCAGCCTTGGCCACATGTTTTCTCCCAACTGGGGAAACCCACAAGTGAGTCAGCAGGACATCATGCACACGGTGGCCTGGGTCCCGAGAACATCTGCTTTAATGGAGTCCAGAGAATGTTTCCAAACACGTCTTCCCTCTCCTCTCACCAAAGCTTTTAGGAGAAAATGGCCAGAGCTCTCTGGATGTCTTCCAGGAACACATTGACAATGAGATGTAACCTCAGCCTGAACTCATGGTGCTGCATGACTGGCCTCCTTTGTCATTTGAAAGACCTAGAATCCTTGTTTTTTTCAGGCCCTGGCCAGCAGGGCTGTGCTTATCTGCATGGTTGTCTTAACAACAAATCACCAGTGCCAGTGTCCTTTGAGGATCTTTTCTTGGATTCATGGTGAGAAGACCAGAGTTTGAGGGCTGACTTTTCCTCTTAGTGGTGTGAGACATTGGGTAAGGTATTTCACTTCTCTTAGCCTCGGTTTCCTTTTCTGGCAGGAAAGTTTGGAGCTCACAGTTTCCTTCGAGCTCCACATAGTTCTCATGGTGTTTGTTTGACTACCTTGAGGAAACAGAGTGTACCTTGCCATCAGCCACAAAAATACACTGACTAATGGGTATTGTTGCTACAGCCACCTGGACATGTGGCCATAAACTGCCCAACCCATGGTGTAATGCTGGGTTTGTCTTTCATGGAGAGAGAGATTCATGAGACATTTCAGAGGACTCTCTGTTGTCCTGGAGTCCTGAGGAGTCTGCCTGGAGACCTGGAACTCATTTGTTTGTTCTTTAATTTGTGTCTACTGTATGCCAGCCCCTTGCTAGCCATGAAGGACACAACAATACAGTCAAGAAAAAGAACAAAGACCTGTGGTTCTTAAAGCTTGCATTCTAGAAGCAAAAGAAGAACACTAAAGAAATAAGAAGACAATTAAATATATAATATCTATGCACATATGTAAAATGTCAGGAGTAAGGGGACTGGTATTGATGGGGTGTGGGTGCCATTTGAAATAGAGTGGTCAGGGAGAGCCATTCTGGGGATGTGAGATTGGAGCAGAGACCTGAAAGACACAGAGAAAGGAAACAGGCCTGCACATGGGGCTGGAGTATTCTAGGCAAAGGGCACAGCAAGTGCAAAGGTCCTGAGGCCAGACCATGCCTGTTGTGCTCCAGGAGCAGAGGGGAGGCCAGCATGGCTGGAGGGGAGTGAGCAAGGGGAGGAGTAAAGGGGATCAGGACAGAGAGATATGGAGGGGCCAGGCCCTGCAGAGCCTTGTGGGCTGTTCTAAGGACTTGGGCTGTTGTCCTGAGTATGCTGGGAGATAGGGAGGTGTTTTGAGCAAAGAAAAGTGCCCTGGTCTGTCTTAGGTTGTAATAGGATCCGTACGGATGAATGTGGAGAATGGACTGTGTTTTATTGTAGGGGCCAGGATGGAAGCAGGAAGACAGTGAAGAGGCAACTACAATCATTCAGGTAGAAGAGGATGTGGCCTGGCCCAGGGCAGATCTCTGGGGGTGGTGAGAGGTGGGCATGTTCCAGGTGCCTCCTGCAGGCAGATCTGGCAGGTCTTGCTGATGTGGTAGATATTCTGAGACTCCCTGTAGCTGGTGGCTCAGCGAGCCTCCCCCATCACCAGCCTCAGCAGGACAGTCTAGACTAGAGTCATCCGCCTCTGCCCTGCACTCTGCCTGCCTGGTGATGAGGGGCCTCTCCCATCCATGCCGTGGGCACGGAGGCACCAAGCTAGGCCCACCCCGGGCTTCCCCAGGTGGTGAATCAGAGGGAGCTCTGGATTGGAGACTTTTACTCTAGGCATGACACTCCTTAGCTCTGTGACCTTAGACAAGTTCCTTCCCCACTTGGAACCTCAGCTTTCTTGCCTGTAAAATGGGAATAATGACACCAACACTGCTACCTCCTAGGGTGGCTGGGAGAATCAAGTGAGATACAGGCTGGACATAGGGTTTGAAGACAGCGCAGGGGGATGCTCATGAATGGGTTAAGTGTGTGTACGTTATTAATAGTATCATTTTGTTCTTTCTACCATCTCATGGGCTGTTGGGAAACTTTAACGTTGGTTCAGATCAGGCCATGGCCACACTAAGTCAACATCTCTCACTTTGATTTAGTGGCTAAAAAGCCTGGGCTCTGGAGCTGTTCACAACTGGGTAGCGCTCCTAGCTCGGCGCTGTGAGATGCTGTTTCCAGAGGAGGCAGCTTAAAAACCACAGACATTCCCCTCCAGTCCGCAGCAAGACCAGCTTCACAGGCTGGGAATTTTCTCTTGCCCATGTTCAGCAGAGCTACAGTCCCAGGGGCAGGCCTGGCCCTGCCTCTGTGCCCTGGTGAACCTGTCCCCATCCCCTGGGAGCACCTAAATTGGGACTGTGGGCTGCTGTTCCTCCTGAGAACTCAGGTTTACTGTCCCTGTTCTCGGGCCTCTCTTGTCTCTCTTGCCCCCTAAGGAGAATTGGGACAGGGTCCCTCCGGCGGAAAGAAACCTGGAAGACTTCTATTTTTTGAGACTCCTGGAGTATTAATTTATAAAGAAAACAACAACAAAATGAAGACATCCCTAAAGTTGCGGTACATTTAAGATGTAACATTGAGCAAATCGTGACAACCTGCATAAAATTACAACGTAATGTAAATGTGAAACTCACAAGATAACCCCAGGATTTATTCCATTTGTTTATATATTCATATGTTAAACCCATGGCATTCTCTACGAGTGGTTCAGTAACGGATGCAGGAGTAGCGTTGTTTGAGGAATGCAGTCTTTTTTCATTGTTATCATTCTGTCCCTGTTTGTGTACATAACCCATTTAGAGATAAGGTCAAAATTCTAAAAATACTGGAATGTCAGTTTTCTGAATAGGCACTATATTTCCCTAGTATGAAAGTCAAAGTGTTCAAAAGGGCACAGGATGAAAAGTTCTCTCCCCGCCTGTCCCCCAGCCACCCCGTCCTCCTCCCCAGGGGCAGCCACTGTTACCAATTTCCTGTGGTCCCTTCCACAAATAACATATCCATATATAAGTGAATGCATACATGTACATATTGTTTTTTCCTTGTTTTATTGAAATGGAACTTTGTTATACATTCTGTTCTCACGGTGCTTTGCTGGCTGACAGCATACCTGTGGGCTGTTCCCTATTTATGCATATTGAACCATCTCTGTTCTTTTTTACAGCTGCACAGTGTTCATATTTACAGCTGCATATAAATGACCCTCTGTTGAGTTAACTTTTCCCTGTTGACGGACATTGAGGTTGTTTCCAAACTTTTTGATCGAATAAACAATGCTGCAGTGAATAATCTTATACCTATATCATGAAAACTCTTGTTTAAGACCCTTAGAAGCCAGGCACATGGGTCCTGCCCATAGTCCCATCTACTCGGGAGGCTGAGGCGGGATATTCCCTCGAGCCCACCAGTTCGAGGCTGCAGTGAGCTATGATTGTGCTACTGCACTCCAGCCTGGGTGATGGAGTGAGATCCTGCCTCTAATATAACAATAATAAAGTAAAATAAAGATCCTTAGGGACTGTGAGGTCTGCAAGGAATGGCACTCCCTTTTGCCCACACCAATCCCTTCCTGGGAGCTGAGGCTTGAATGAGGAGGGCAGTCCCAGAGTGGGGGAAGAGCATTCCGGGCAGAGGGAGCTGCAGTGCAAAGGCCTGGGGTAGAAATGAGCTCAATCTATGGGAGAACAGCAAGAAGGCCATTGTGGCTGCATGGGACCATGTGAGAGAAGGGTAGTAGGAGATGAGGTTAGAGAGGACTTTTGGGGACGGGTGAGCTTTGGTGAGACGGGAGGGAATGAATGAATGAAGCCTCCGATACGGTAAGTGAAAAGACATGATATTCCAAGAGACAGGCGTGGTCCTCCCTCGAATTTTGGTTGCTAGGAAGAATGGCAGTCCCTCCCCAGCTGGATCCCGTAGGCCTTTTCCCAGCATCACCTACAGAGAGGAAAGAACCGTGTGCCCTGTCACAAGGCTGGGGCTCACAGCCTCACAGCCCCCACCCCCTGCACCACCCCAATAGCTTCCTTCCATGGACTTAGCTCTGGCCTCTCCCAATACCCACGCTGGCCTGGGCCAATCACATTTTAGGTGGATGGGAACTCGCAGGACCACCACTTCAGCCACCTTGGCCTCTTTGCCGTATTTACATTCTCCAGGCGTCTGCTGCTTCCCTTATTCCTCCCACTGTCCTTACATGGCCAGACCCCCTGTCTCAGCTCACAGGTCACCTTCTCAGGCCACTGAATATCAAGCTGCATCCCCACCTTCTTTCTCCCACCACCTACCCAGCCTGTCCCATCCCCTCATGTTTGGAGCCACCATGAAGGGCCATGGTTAACAGCTTGAGTTCCAAAGCCAGGCTGCTCAAGTGGAACCCGGGAGAAGCTGTGAGCAACCTGCTTTCCAGCTCATTCCCTCATGGGGTGGAGGTGATAGAGCTTCCACCTCTCAGGCTGGAGCAAGATTCAACAGGTAAATGCACGCTAGCCATTCTGAACAGTGCCAGGCAGATGGTCCTCAAAAAGCTTAGTCATTTGCCTTTCCACCTGGTGCTGATCCCTGTCTTAAATAATCTATCTTGTTTTTTAGTAGAGACAGGGTCTCACTGTGTTGCCCAGGCTAGAGTGCAGTGACAAAATCATAGCTCACTGCAACCTCAAACTTCTGGGTCCAAGTGATCCTCCTGTCTCAGCCTGCCAAGTAGCTAGGACTAAGGGCGTGTGCCACCACACCTAAGTGTGTTTTGTTTTGTTTTGTTTTTAGAAATGGGGTCTCACTATGTTCCCCAGGCTGGTCTCGAACTTATGGCCTCAAACAACCCTCCTGCCTTGGCCTCTCAATGTGCTGGGATTACAGACGTGAGCCACCGTGCCCGGCTGATCTATCCTTTTATGCGTTTATGTATGTGTTATCTGTCTCCCCTCTGAACCATGAGCACAGGAAGCGTGTATTATCATTTGGGTTCAGCTCTATGCCCCAAGTGACATTTAAACAGGCCTTCAAGGAAGAGCTGGAGTTAGCCCAGGCAAGAGGAGTAGGGAGAGAACACAGCCCATGTGAGACCCCTGGGATCGAAATGGTGTGGGAAGCAGGGAGCCGCATGGCAATAGGGGTGCCATTAGTAGGACTCAGATCCCGCATAGGGCCTTCAAACCTCAGTGAGAAGTGTGGATTTATTCTGAAGGCACTGGGGAGCCATAGAAGGCTCTAAAGCAGAGGAGTGACAAGATTAGATCTTATAGAAAGATCCTTGGGATTCTCTGGAAGGAGGAGTCAGAGGAGACAAGAGTGACAGCAAAACCACATCGAAATATTATTGCCTTTCTAGAGTCAGACAAACTCTCTCCCTCTGCTCGTGCTCTCCCTCCGCCCCTCTCCATGAACAAAACCGTAACTCATTTTCTCCCTCTGGCTGGCCCTGGCGCCCTTCCTCTAGTACCACTCATTATTTTAATTAAACTCTGGGATCTGTTTTACTAACCTGACATCTTGCTTAGGAAAACCAAAAGAGGAGTTGCCCGGAGCCAAGGAAGGGAAGTTGCCAGAGGATGGAGGAAAGGTTTCCATCGGCCCTGTGGCAGGAGGGGGCCCCTCTTACCCAGGTCTAGCACTTAAAGGGGCAGCCGTGCACCATGCTTAAGGATATGAGCACTGCGGTGGCCTCTGAGCTCCATCACTCACTGGGGAGAGTGACGCAACCTCTGAAGCCGCTTCCTCATCTATAAAATGGGGATATTAATAGTTCTTCTCTTATAGGGTTTTGTGAGGTTTAAATGAGTTAACACAGTGCTTTTCAAACTGATGGTCATAAAATCAATCTAAGGGATCACAACCACCACTGAAAATCCAAGAACAGAAAGTATCAGAGTGTATTATCATCATGAGGATACGTCTTGTGGGTGGAGCGTTTATTTCAGGGTATTTGTACTCGCCGGGTTTTTTTTAGAACTATATTTATTACTCTGGTCCCCAGTCCAGAAGGCTTGAAAGCTACAATTAAAGTCCTTAGGAAAGTGCATGCAGCAGGTGCTCAAACTGTGGTTGCTGATATTTCTTGTGGTAGCAAGAAGATTTTCTTTTTTATTTCCCTGCAATGTCATTGGGTTTTGCTCCATCTTACTCATGGGGGGACTGAGGCTCACAGAGAGAAGAAGCCATTTCAAAGCTACATGACCACACTGAGCTGTGAACTGTGGCCTGACCCTGCCTGAATATGGCCTGAACTCCCATCCAGAATCTTCATGAGGTCGAGGGAGGGTCATGTGGCTGCCAATGGCATAATGAGAGCTCCAGGCAGCCAGGGTCTGGCAGGATGCAGGACAGAGGCTGGTAGGGGCCTCTGGGGTTGGGCCACCCTTGGCTGTGGCCCTGGAGGCAGCACAAAGCCCTACCCTGGAGATCTCTCCTCTCCACACCCCCACCTGCCCACAGCCCACACCCCACAGTTACCAAGGGAAACAGGCACCAGAGGGGAAAGGCTGCATTTCCCTGCTTCCTTGTGGGCTTTCCAGAAACCAATCCATCTAGAAGAGCTCTCCACGTGGGGCAGGGGAAGATGTGCGGCTGAAATAGGGCAGATCTGCAAACTTCGGGGGCTTTCAGGAAGATTCCATGAGGCAAGGACTGGGAACCAGTGCCTGGCTGAGAGGCTGAGGGGCAGAAGGTCTGGGTCCCAGCCTTGGTTCTGCTCCAGCAGGGCTATGTGCCTGGGGCCCGCTTCCTTCCCTTTCCTTCTGGGCCTCAGCTTCCACATCTGTACAGTGGGTGTGGTAGCTCCCAAGATCTTTAGGGGCCACACCACTCAGATGTCTCAAAAATGCTCCCGTTGAGTGTGTTTCTAGTTCTGAGAGGTCGCTTCAACATCCCCACTAGGGAAGGCATTGTGTATTCATTCATCCAGCAAACATTTATTGAGTACCTACTGTGTAACAGGCGGCTAGTGTTGCACAGGGATCAAGACATAGCTCTTGTCCTCTCAGGGAACCTTCATTCTAGTGAATGAGACAATTACCAAGTCAAGAAGCAAATGACGAGTGCTTCCAAAACCCTGAAAGAGGGTCATGGGATAATAGATGAGGATAAAGTGGCCAGGGTGGCCAGGGAGGCCCCTCTGGGGATGACACATGAGCTGAACGCTGAAAGATAAGAAAGCCCTGCAGAGACCTAGGAGAGGAGCATTCCTGGCAGGAACTGCAAGTGCAAAGGCCCTGAGGCTGGACCCAGTCTGGGATATTGGAGGAGCAGCAGGGCCAGTGGCTGCAGCAGGTTTAGCTCAGCTGGTGGAGGTGAGCGGAGAGAGGTAGCCGGGGCCAGATCAGACAGGGTCTTGAAGGCTGTGTGAGGCGCTGGCTTTCATTCCAGGTGCACTGGGACTCCACTGGGGGCTTTTGAGGAGGGCAGTGGCAGGTTCAATGAATGCTTTAAAAAGAGAGTTCTGATTGGAAAACAGACGGCGGGGGTGAGGGAGGACATAGGGACAGCACAGGGACAGCAGTGAGGAGGCCACTGCAATAGTCTTGGTGGGATACATCAGAGGCCTGGCCCAGGGTGATGATCGGGGAGGCGGGAGAAGTGCTCAGACTATTTTAAAGGTGGAGCCCATGGGATTTGGGAATGAACAGAGAGGAGACGAGGAAGGCTCTTGGGTCATGGCCTGAAGATCTGGGAGGATGGAGGCACCATTTGCCAAAAAAGGCAAAACATAGTACAGAGCAGGTAGTGGGGCATCAAGAGCTCCATTTGGCCTTGTTAAGTTTGAGAAGCCCGAGAGACGTCCAAGTGTCAAAACAATCCTCCTCCCACCCAGCAAGGCCCGAGAGCCCAGATAGAGGGTGGAGGGGAGCCTGCCTGGGGTGAAGATTAATGCACATGACCCAGTTCTGTCTGCCCGTGGCTATTTGGGTCACTTGGACTGCAGGTCCTCACCCCTCTGAGCCTGTCAATCACCCCCACCCCACCCCACCCTGTCCCTGTCCTTTTCAGTCTCTGGAACCTGCTGCCAGGAGAATGCTCAGGGAGGGAAACCGGAGCACTCCTCTCCCACTGGCTCCTTGATGAACCCTAAATTTCCCTGCCCCTTTGCCTTTGCTCTTACCATACCCTCTGCCCAGAATTCCCTTTCTCCTCTTCCAATCTCACACATCCAAATTCTTTTCATCCTTTTATGTCAAGCCCAGAAGCCTCCAAGAAACTTCCCCAGTTCCCACGTAGACTAATAAGAACTGTATTTTGAATGCCTGTTGTGTGCCAGGCTCTCTAAAAAGTGCTCTACCTTTCTGATGTCATCGAATCTTCAGAGGCAGAGATTTTCATCTCCATTGTACTCATGAGAAAGTTAAGGTTCAAAGGGGTAAAAAGTCACTATCTTGAGGTCATATGAGCGAAGTGGCAGAGTGGAATTTGAACTCTATGATTTCTGTTATGTTTCATAAAGCAACTTAGCTGCTTACTCTGCTGAAGGAGCTCTGGGCTTCTTGAGGGGGATAGATTGAGTTTACTTAGTTTTTGCATCCCCAGAATCTGCCACAGGCTCTCCATAAATGCTTGCCGAATGGATGGATGGATGGATGGATGGATGGATGGATGGATGGATGGATAACAGATGAACAAATGGACAGATTACTGGACATATAGACGGTGCATAAGTAGACAGATAGATGGATGGAGTAGGAAAAGAGAGATAAGAGAGGTATGAGAGAGAGAGAATTTCTAGCTGGTGGAAGAGGGAAAGAGCAAGTGCCAGGGGCACCCTTCTATGCCTGTGGACACCCCAGCCATCTGCTCATTTCTACCATATCCATTGGCCATGCCTAGCTGTAAGGGAGGCTGGGCAACAGTCTTTATTCTGGGCAATATGTTTCCCAGTACACATCAGTGGATATATAACACTAAGAAAAGGAGACGATGGATAACAGGGACATATTCTGCCCCACTTAATATCCCATCTCAGTATTTCTTTTCCTTTGTAGCACTTATAACAATCTGCTATTATCTTGTTTATTTGTTTATTGTCTGTCTCCCCTACTAGAAAGTAAACTTCATTGTGGTAAGGAATCTTGACTACCATGTTCACCACTGTATCGCCAACAGTACAAATGAATGAAAATTAATTAATAACTAATTAATTAAGGCAGCTTGAGCTTTTTTCCTTCCACACTAAATTTTTTCAGATTTTTCTTTTGTCAACATGTAATTGCACCCTAGGGGAGATGTCAGACATGTGGCTGTCATCATGAATGCAGCAGTGCCGAGAGGGTGGCAAGTCCCTATTCTACAAAAACACAGTTTAGCTGAATGTCACTTAGGGAATGTCATGTCAAAATAATGCAATAAAAATACCAAACATGAATGAGACGGAGGAGAATGTTGGGAGCTTGAAGTCCTCAGCGGGCCTGCAGCAGTCAGACCTAATTACTCAGGCAGGCTCACCCCTACCAGATAGGGTCAGCGCAGGAAACGGACTGCAAAGCGTGCCTGGGGCTGCAGCTCAGGTAGCCAAGGGCCCTAGAAGCCCCCTCCACCCTCTAAGCTCAAAAGACTGTCTTTCCTGCCTGACCAGCCCGGCCTTTCCCACCTAGGCTTATATGGAGGCAAAGAGATTCTGGTTTTAAGAGATGAGGTCACTGGTTCTGAAATGTGGTGTATCTGTGGCCTGTGTGGCTTTCACGAGACAGTGTACTGTGGTTAATAACAGGGGCTCTGAACCCAGCTCTGCCTGAGTTCAAATCTCACAGTTATCTCTTGCAACAGAGACCAAATGGTGCACAAAGACTAAAATATCTACTATTTCTGCTGTGGAAACTTGCCCAAGGATTCCAGTCTCTCTGAGACACCGTTTCTTCATCTGAACATAGGGCTGCCTATCTCATCAGGATCCTATGAGCTAAGACATGCAAAGCCTCTGGAGCCGGGGCCAGCAATCCAGGGCCTGTGGGCCACATCTAGCCCACCCCCTGTTTTGGTACAGCCCTCAAGCTAAGAACAGTGTTTACATTTTCAAGTGGCTGAAAAACATCCAAAGAAAAATATTATTTCGTGACATGTGAAAACCATATAAAATTTAAATTTCAGGACCATCAGGGTTTTTTGGAACAGGGCCATAACTCACAAACTCATTTCTGTTTATCTGTGGCTGCGTCTGTGCTGCCCTGCAGAGTTGACGGGTTGTGGCAGAGATCATGCGGCCCCCATAGCCTAAAATATTTACTCTCTGACCCGTTTACAGACAAAGTTTGCTGAGCCCTGGTTTAGAGAGCATTGCCTTATTCAGACCTTTAGGGAAGCAAGTGTGGAGTGGGCCCCAGGCTGCATTTATTAAGCACCAACTGTGGGCAACCTCTTGGGTTAGGCACATTATATTTGTCATCCCTTTCACAATACTCTGAGGTCAGTGTGACTATCCCCACCTTATAGATGAAGAAACTGAGACTCAGCCAGGTGTGGTGGCTCACGCCTATAATCCCAGCACTTTGGCAGGCCAAGGCAGGTGGATCACCTGAGGTCAGGAGTTCAAGACCAGCCTGGCCAACATAGTGAAACCCCATCTCTACTAAAAGTACAAAAATTAGCCAGGCATGGTGGCAGGCACTTGTAATCTCAGCTATTCAGGAGGCCAAGGCAGGAGAATGGCATGAACCCAGGAGGTGGAGGTTGCAGTGAGCCAAGATCACCCCACTGCACTCCAGCTTGGGTGACAGGACAAGACTCTGTCTCCAAAAAAAAAAAAAGAAAGAAACTGAGGCTCTAAGAGGTGGTGGAAGCTCCTCACCCTGGCCTTCAAAGCTCTGCCTGATTTGCCCACAATCGCCCATCTGGGTAAGTGTTAGAGCTGAGATTTGAACCCAGGGCCTTCTGATTCCACCGAGCCCCTGCTTCTCCCCCTCACATATACTGCGTGCACTGCTGCCTGAAGTAGCTCTGGGAACATGCCAGCAGCTATGTCTCTCCAATGCTGGACAGAGGAATCACGTGGAAGTGTTTGTAAAGATGTGAACTCCTGGGTCCTCCTGGGTCCTAGCACAGGCCACCTGAATCATTATCTCTGTGGAAGACCCTGGGACCTTCATTGCTGGCAAACTACCCCAGTGGATTTCAACACCAGGAAGGTGGTTGGGAGGAGGAGGGCCCCATAGGCTCTAGCTGCCAGAGAAGGTTTCCTGAGGAACAGTGGGAAAATCAGGGAGAGGAGAGGCCACTCCAGGCAGGGAATCCTGTCCGAGCAAAGGTAGGGAGGCAGGAATGAGGCTGCTATGTGCAGTGAGGTGTCGCTCAGCTCCTCCTTATGCGGGGACAGGCTGCATACAAGCCACCCAGGTTTCGGGGGTTGAGTGACGGTCAGGTTCTCCCATGAGCCCTGGTTCTCCCAAGAAGTAAGGCAGTTCATCCACCCAGGGCCCAGAGCCTCCTCTTCCTCTAGGTCCTTAAAATAAATTGCAAGCTCCTCACCCCAGCCTTCAAAGCTCTGCCTGATCTGCCACCCGCCTGCCTCTCCATTATCATCTCTGACCACTCTTTCCTTTGCTTCTTCCACACCGGCCACACTGGCCTCCTTGCTGGTACCCAAACACGATCATTCCTATCTCAGGGCCTTTGCACGCGCTGTATCCTCTTCCCCACAGTGCTTGGCCTCAGACCTCTGCTTAGCAGGCATCCTCAGTGGGGCTTTCTTAACCCTCTGCCTCCCTCCCACTGGCACTCTCACCATCGCCCACTAACTCCCTCCCTGCCATTTCATCTGTTTGTTGGCTCTTCTGCTGTCTTGGGGACAGTGACTCCCAGAGCCCAGCACAGTGCCTGGCACACAGAAAGCACTCAGGACATGCATCTGAATGGACATGCAACGTGGAGTGTGTCCAAGCCAGAGAAGGGCTGAACGGAGGCTCGGGACTCCTCTCTTGGTTACATACTCAGCACCCAGGGGACTGCTGGTTAAAGGCTTGGGATGATAACTGTGGCATGAAAGTAGACAGAGGGGCACTGGGGAGAATTCTCCAAGGATAAAGCAAGGCAGTCAGAGAGGTGCTTGCCTTCATCCACCCTCCAGAGAGGAGAGCACACTGTCACCTTCTGGAATCCACCAGAACATCCCCGGCCTCCACGGACCCAGGAGCTAATGGCCACCCCAGGTCCCCTCATTGAACAAGCCGTGGGCCAGCCCTTCACATCCATGTTCCCATTAAATATTCACAGTTCCACTATTAAGGAAGTCTCACTGTCTCCCACTGCAGATGGGGAAAGCGAGGCTTGGAGTGGTGAAGGAATTTGTCCTGGGGCTAGCATGAAGCTCCAGTGCAGGAACCCAGTGCAGAGCCTGTTTTTCCCACCATTGTGTTGTGGCTGCCACCTCAGTTCCCACCATTCATACCATTCTTCCATCCTCCCTCATGTGACATTGTCAGAGAGTCCTTCTGAGACCACAGCACATCACCCTGGGAGACAATCTCAAAGACAGCTTCTGTTTCCATTTCTAACCTAACTTTGTGGCTCAGTTCAAACCAGGAAGGCAATGAATGTTGAAGAGAGGAGGCATAGAAAACCCAGACCCAAAGGAAGTCAATTCTCAGAAACAAAACTGCAGGGAGGCCGGGCGCGGTGGCTGATGCCTGTAATCCCAGCACTTTGGGAGGCTGAGGCGGGCGGATCACAAGGTCAGGAGATCGAGACCATCTGGCTAACATGGTGAAACCCTGTCTCTACTAAAAAATACGAAAAATTAGCCAGGCATGGTGGCGGGCGCCTGTAGTCCCAGCTACTCGGAGAGGCTGAGGCAGGAGAATGGCGTGAACCCAGGAGGCGGAGCTTGCAGTGAGCCGAGATCACGCCACTGCACTCCAGCCTGGGTGAAACAGCAAGACTCTGTCTCAAAAAACATAAAAAAAAATTTAAAAATTTCAGTAAATGGGCTGGGGGGGCGGGGGGGGTCAGGGTATCTGGGTTCAAATCCCAGCCCCAACACTCCCTTTGCTATGCGACTTTGATCAAGCTAGTGACACTCTCTGTGCATCTGTCTGCAATTGTGGAAAACAGGAGTCTTAACAGACAGGCGCCTATGTCCAGGGTGCTGTCAGGTTTGACCCAGAAAAGTGAAAATGTGAGCTGGAGAGGCAGGCCCTGCCCTGGAAAGCGGAAGCTAGAGGGAGCCAGGGCCTAGTGGGGAGAAAGCATGGTGACGGTGCAGTCAGAGGACAGCTCCAGACAGCGGCAGGAAGGCTGGAGATCAATCACCAAGTACAAAGACCATGGGGTCCTGGGGCCTTCCCAGGAGCCAGAGTGGCCCAGAAGAAGGACTTGACTTTTAGGCGGGGCTTCTCAACCTCTGCACTGGTGACATTTGGGGCTGGAGAGTTCTCTGCTGTGGGGCCGTCCTGTGATTGTTTAGCAGCATCCCTGGCCTATACTCATTAGAGGCCAGTAGCAACCCCACACACAACCCCCACCCAGTGTGACAACCAAAAACGTCTCCAGACATTGCCAAATGTCCCCTGGGGGGTAAAACCGCCCCTGATCGAGAATCACTGCTTTTAGGTGGCATCTAATTTACAAAGTTGGTAACCTGGCACACTGGTCTCAGCTCAAACACCTCCTGGTCTCTGGCAGGTGACAACCAGGAGCAGGAGAATTCAGGCCCAGGAACTGCCAGTTTGAGACTTCTGTCCCAGAAGGTGAGGCTGACCCTAGAGGTCATCTCATTGTACAGATGGGAAGACTGAAAGAGAAAGACTTGGCCAAGGTCATACAGCGGGACGGTGGCAGAGCCAGGCCTCGAACCATTCTCAGTTACCCCACCAGTCTCAGTTTCCCCATCTGTAAAATAATGGGCTGGATCATGTGGTCGGTGGCTGCTTGGCAAACTCTTCTCCCCACAAGACTCAAGTGGTGTTTCCTGCAGGAAGTCTTCCCTCACTTGCCCCCAACTAACGTAGACGTGTTTCTCCCAAGCAGTGGGAGGGCCCCTGTCTCCCTTGCCTCAGCTTTGCATCTGTCTCTCTGCTGCTAGGTGGAGGAAGACTAGGTCTTACTTGCTTTTGCAGACCCTCTCTGTGCTGACCCAGGGCTGATCATCTTTTAGCCTTGCCATAAATTTAAAATTTATTCATTTTTATTTGCCTATGATATATATATGAAATATACAGCCCTTCACTCATTCAATCAGTGACTAAACACACCAGGCACCGCGCTAGGTGCTGCAGATATAGCAATAAATGCAGCAAACACAATCCCTGCACTGGAGCGCCCAGCTTGGTTGGGAAGATGAGCATTACAGCTAATTCTACAAATAGCCGAAGCTGGTTTGCAGGACCCAGAAGAGGGTGGAAGAGTGAGGTGCCCAGGATGCAAAATTGAAGGAGGAGCTCGCTCTCAGGGTGGTGCATGTACACTTTGGTTCTGATAAGTGCTGCAAAGAAAACAAGTGCAGACACTCTGAAAATATAAGTAGAGAGTTGTAGCCTAATCAGGGAGGTAGAAGACAGCCAAGGAAGGCCACCTTGCATGGGTGAGACATATAAACACGTGCACCTTTCAGGGTCACAGTTTTCCACTCCCAAAACCCAAGTCCCCTTTATATATAACAAATATTTTGTTAACTTCTCCCACCACTTTGTACTCTAAAATGAAATTCACAGATAATATACTATACATGTAACTTCAAAAAAATCAACATAATTCCTTAACTTTAGAACGAATAATTACAAGGACGTTTGTATTAAACTTGTATGTGTTTCAGTATGCAAATGCCCAGTCACGACAATGACACCAGAAAACACCATGAGGTTGTCAGATGCTTCCACTATACATAGAAGCACCGTGAGTGTGACCGTGACAAAAACAGAGGTACAGGTGTGCTGGCAGCTCTGCTATCACAAGCGGCACTGACATCAGCTGCGTGACTTTTCCAATATGATGAATAACTCCTGGTAAAGTTCTGAACAGAAGAAAGTCCAGTTCTTCCCTTGCTTTACCAAGCGTTGCCATTTCTGGAAAATTCAGCGTAGATTAAAACATTGGCAAAACATATTTGGCGGGTTTATATATAAAATGAAGTTAGAGTCTAAAATTAATTTAAACAAGTTGTTGTTCACCTACCTGAGTATCCAATGGGACACTCAAACATTGAGTAGGACAAGAGAAGGTTATCCATGAGCAGGGCTGTCTCGGGTATTACAGGTCACCTGGTGTCCTCAGCCTCTGCTCACTTCATGCCTGTGGCATCCTCTTCCATCCTTGTGACACCCTCGCACATTTCCAGAGCATGTCCTTATGGGCAGTGCCACCCTGCTGAGAATCACTGGATCCAACCTCCAGCTAACAGTGGCCCCTGCTCAGAAGATCTTGTTTGTTTGTTTGTTTGAGATGGAGTCTCACTGTCACTCAGGCTGGAGTGCAGAGGTGCGATCTCGGCACACTGCAACCTCCACCTCCCTGGTTCAAGCAATTCCCCTACCTCAGCCTCCCAAGTAGCTGGGATTACAGGCGCCCACCACCACACCAAGCTAATTTCTGTATTTTTAGTAGAGACAGGGTTTCAGCATGTTGGCCACACTGGTCTTGAACTCCTGACCTCAGGCAATCCGCCCACCTAGGCCTCCCAAAGTGCTGGGATTACCGGCTGTGAGCCACCGCACCTGCCCACGGATCTTGTTTGTTATCTGTTGATCTTTGCATTCCTAATAGTTTGTTTACTTACACTGTCACGATCAGGGTCCTTTGCACACTACGAGTGGCTTGTCTTTGCCTCCAATTTGTGCACCTCCCTGGTAATTATCCTTGGAAGTAGAGGAGGCAACACATGCACAAATAAAGATTCCCAAGGCAGCAGCCCCTGGCTGAATCCACAGTGATTGTCTCGGCCACTCCAGCCTGACTCTGTGGACATTAGCCAGCTCCCATGTGTGACTACAGCCAGAAACAGGCAATCTGTGCAGTCTGGAACCCCTGCCGATTGTTCCTTGGAAAACCTGAACCAGAATGAGCTCTTCTACATGCCAGAGAATTTTAGCTAGAACAGAGTTTCGCACCTCAGCATCTAATTTATGAGACTTGAGAAGGAAGAGAGACAAAGAAAAATTATTTTATTTTTCTCCTTCACCTGTTGACCTTTCCCTAACCATCCCCTACCCTATTCTCTGCATTAGCTGGTTACCTTCCCGCCTCAAACAGAGAGGCCACATCTGGGATAAAATGCATCATTTCCTGGCTTCTGAGCTTCCAGTTTTCAGGTCCTCACAATATAAGGTAGGGATTTTCAAAAGTAAGTGATAGATATTCATCTTACTGGTTATCATTGGAACCAAACCCATGAGGATATGACTCTACTGTCCATTAATCCTAATCGTCCCCATCACTGGCAAGGTAGGTGTTCTCATTCCCATTACAGATGAGAAAGCAGAGGCTCAGAGAGGGCCGTGACTTGCTCAGCCCCACACTGCCAGTGAGTGGCAGGGTGGGGTTTGTCGCAGATCTGCTGCCGCCAGAGCACACCCTTGTCATAGCCACCCCACTGTAAAGCCATTTTCCTTCTCTTAGGGTACAAATAGCTGTTTACCCTATTTTCTATGAACAGATTTCCAAAGATGCCTCCGGGATGTGTGTGATCAAGCCAGTGAATGCAAAAATACAGTGCTTATTACGGAACTTAGTATTATGGAACTTGGTATTAGCTGGCCACCCACCCGCCTGGCTCTAATTAAAGGCCTGTCTGTCTTCTGCTTTAGAAACCATGGCTTTCTGGAGCCTGTAATTTCAGCATTCGCGCTGCAGTCCTGGAGCATTGGGAGTGGAAGAATGGACTCCCCACATCTTACTGAGGCTGGTGAGATAGAGACAGATACAATTAGCATGGCCTGCCACTCAGGGACAAGACTAAAATGAGTTGAAGGAAGCACTCACCTTGGGCACAAAAATCCAAGATCAGGCCAGGCACACTGGCTCACGCCTGTAATCCCAGCACTCTGGGAGGCCGAGGCAGGCGGATCACCTGAGGTCAGGAGTTCGAGATCAGCCTGGCCAACATGGTGAAACCCTGTCTCTACTAAAAATACAGAACAAAAAAACATTAGCTGGGCATAGTGGCACATGCCTGTGATCCCAGCTACTCGGGAGGCTGAGGCAGGAGAATCACTTCAACCCGGGAGGCAGAGGTTGCCTTCCATGAGCCGAGCTAGTGCCACTGCACTCTGGCCTGGGCAACAAAGCAAGACCCTGTCTCAAAAAAAAACAAAACAAAACAAGATCAGTATTAATGTTTTCATTTTCCCTTACACTCCCATATGGCTTAGCACACCACTGTTACTGATCCTGTCTTTATTGAAAATGTAGATATTTTGTTCATCATGGGGGTTTTTACATTAAGTTTGATTTTTTTAAATGTTACATTAAAGTATTATTTATCTTGATTACTGAGTTATTTGGCAATGCCTTAAATTTCACACCTTTAATTTTTTTCACCCTGGACTCAGCCCTGCTGCCATTTCCCAGTTCATGTGACCTTTGTTAAGTCACCTGCCCTCTTTGAACTGCAGTTTTCCCATCTGTAAAATGGAGATATTAATAGTACCTACCTTCTTGAACTGCTGGATCTAAAGTCCCTGGCATACACCAGGCACTCAATAATGGCTGCCATTGTAGGGGAAGAGGGAAAACCCCGGTACTATTAGCATTGGGAACAAGACAAGACTTCACAACACAGGACTGTGCATTGCAAGACGTCTTTTATCCCTGGGTCCCACTCACTGAATGCCAATAACACCATGATAACCAGAAACATCTGTCCTCCCTAACATTTCCAAAATGCCTCCTAGGGCAAAATGCCACCACCACTGGGCTAGATCACTGTCTTCGAGTCACACAGCCCTGGGCTCAAATTCAGTTTGTCACTTAGCTGTGTGACCTTGGGCAAGTTCCTTAACTTCTCTGAGCCTTTTGTTTTCTTCATTTGTAAAACAACGATAACAATAGAGGTGACTTGAGTACTTGGATGTTCAGTTTTGGGTAGCTGCTATTATTAGTAGTATTTTGTTTGTATTCAAAGCAATGAGCTCTTCTTGGAGTTGAGCTCTCTTGTGGCAATTTGGGGGGTAGGGAGGGGAAGAGGGGGCCAGTGACCAGAGGGGTTGTAAAGAGAAGACAGGCAGCTCTAGCCTGTAAGCATGTATTGTTTGAACTGAACTGCATTTACATATTTTAATTAGTTACCCACATTAACAAATTGGGAAGAGTTCACCAAAAGAACCCCTAGACTTTCACTTGTTTGTTTCTACTGAGAAATTGGAAAATTAGACCACTCTGGGCCACATCTATTCCCTCTTGGAGCTGGTAGTGGCTGCCCACTTGAGAGGTGGCCCATGCACTCCTTCCTGGAGTTTGATATCCAGTCTGCTTTGGTCATTTGCACTTCCTGCCTAGCCACAGTAGCTGGTTAGGTTTTCTTTTCTTTTTGTTTGAGACAGGCCCTCGTTCTGTCACCAAGGCTGGAATGCAGTGATGCAATCATAGCTCACTGCAGCCTCAGTCTCCTGGGTTCAAGCAATCCTCCCACCTCAGCCTCCTGAGTAATGTTAGAAATAAGTTTTCAGTGCCACAAAAGAAACAGCACTCAAACATAAATTCAATTTTCTCAGCAAGGCAATTTTACTTCTATAGAAGGGTGCATCTCGCAGATGGAGCAATGGGGAGAGCACACCAGACAAGGGAGGGAAAGGGATTCTCATCCCAATGCAGCTAGTTCCTGCTGCTGTGTCTTTCCCCTATTGGCTAGGGTTGGACTGCACAGTCTAAGGTAATTCCGATTGGCTATTTTAAAGAGGCAGAGGTACAAGCTGGAGTGGCGGGGTGAGTAGTTTGGCGGGAAGGATGGTTACAGAACAGGTGACTTGGGATGATTAAGAACAGAGAAGGTGACCCGGGATGACTAAAAATAGAGCAGGTGACCAAAGATGACTAAAGTCAGAGCAGGTGATAGAGGCTAGGAGGAGATTGTTGACTGAAACTAGGGGCAAGGAGACGTAAAGAATGAGGAAGTTAAACTTTAAAATGAAGAACAAAGAACAGGGGAGCTGAACATACTGATACATTGGTTCTTTGGAGAGGATCTCAGAACTCATTGTACTTAACAATTTACAGGCTGAAACCTTTGAAGAGGAATTTATTATATTCTACAGTAGCTGGGGCTATAGGTGTGTGCCACCACACCCGGCTATGTTTTTAATTTTTAGTAGTGACGGGATCTCACTATGTTCCCCAGGCTGGTCTCAAACTCCTGGGCTCAAGCAGTCCTCCTGCCTTGGCCTCCCAAAGTGCTGGGATTACAGGGGTGAGTCACCACTCTGGCCTGGTTGAGTTTTCAGTCCCAAACTGGCAGTAGAGGGGAGGAGAGAGAGCACACTACTCAGAAAACCAGAAGAAAGAGTTTTAAAAGTAAGCACAGGATTGGGACTGGGTTGTCGGGAAAGACAAGAAATCTAGTAGGAATTCAGAGTGCCTCAAAAAGTGGGTGAAGGCCAGGTGCGGTGGCTCATACCTATAATCTCAGCAATCAGAGAGGCCGAGGTAGGAGGATCACTTGAGGTCAGGAGTTTGAGACCAGCCTGGTCAATATGGCGAAACCCCATCTCTACGAAAAATACAAAAAGCAACTGGGCGTGGTGGCTCATGCCTGCAGTCCCAGCTACATGGGGGGCTGAGACAGGAGAATCGCTTGAGCCCAAGAGGTGGAGGTTGCAGTAAGCCAAGATCATGCTACTGCACTCCAACCTGGGTGGCAGAGCAAGACTCTGTCTCAAAGAAAAAAAAAATGGTTGAGAGCATCAGGTTTTTTGTTTGTTTGTTCAATCTCCCAAGCTTTTTGCAAATTGCTAAGAGCCAGGAAAATGTTAACATCCTGGGGAAGGAGCCTTCAGAGTAGCCACAGCAGGAGCAAAAACCTGGAGGCTGGACTAATTCTTCATTGCCCAAGGTGAACAGGGGAGGGATGGGGAGAGAAGGAAGGAGGGAGTAAGCAAGGTAGGAAAATGCATGGATGGACAGATGGACAGGTGGATGGGTGGGTAGGTGGATGGATGGATGAATAGAAGAAGGAAGGAAATTGATAGATATTAGACAAATAGAAAAATAGAAAGTTGGGTGGATGGAAGGAGGCCTAGTTCTGCCTCTGAGCAGCAATCCATCAATAAGCACTTACAGAGTGCCTACTCTGTGCCCAGCCCTGTGCTAGGCACTGTAGCAGAGACAGAAAAATTAAGTCAGGACCCTCCTTGCCAAGGAATTCACTGTCTGGTTGGAAGGCTCAAAGGCTCAGTCTGTTGCCCAAGGCAGCTCATGTAAGAAGTAAAATCCACAGCAGTGCTTCAATTCTGCTCACAAACTGGGCTCCTCCACTCTGGTCTCAGAATTCTGAGGAGAACAGAACGATCCTGGCCTGGCTTCCTGTGGGGCCTGTGAGGGAGGCTCCTGGAATGTTCTGGAGCCCACCCAAAGGGCAGCTCAGGGAAGGCAGGAACCATGTCGGTGTTGTTCACTGCTGCTTCCCAGCATCTAGCAGAGTCCATCCTCATGCCGAAGGCGTTCGGTGCCACCTCGTCAATAAATGAATGAGTAGGTGGGTCTCAGTCCCATTGGCTATGGCTGCAAGCAGTTCCTGCCACTTCTGCAACCTCGATTCCCCTGCCCCTACGATGGAACTAACAGTAGTGATCGTGTCCCACCCATGGGGGGGTGTGGTAAGGTTTAGAAGAGAATGAGACAGGATTTTGAAAGTGCTTTGTAAACTCAGGAGAGGTTTACAAATGGGAAGGAAGTGCGACGCTACTAGCAGAAAGAGTAGTAGAAACAGCATCAGTGTAGCAATAATGGCCCCTGTGGTCACTGTGTTAAAAGTAGGATGATGCTGTCATTCCTGGCAGTGGCAGTAGAAGTATTCATGAGAATAGTCGCTGTACTGGTGATGGCAGTGACGGTCATATTAATGGTGGTCATAAGAATAACATTACTGGGGCCAGGCGTGGTGACTCATTCCTGTAATCCCAGCACTTTGGGAGGCTGAGGCAGGCAGATCACCTGAGGTCAGGAGTTCGAGACCAGCCTGGCCAACATGGTGAAACCCTGTCTCTACTAAAAATACAAAAATTGTTCTCTGGTTTCTCTTCAGATCATATAAATCTTTTGCCTTTTACTAAAAATACAAAAATTAGCCTGGCATGGTGGTACACTCCTGTAATCCCAGCTACTTGGGAGGCTGAGGCAGGAGAATCGCTTGAACCTGGGAGGCAGAGGTTGCGATGAACCAAGATCGCACCACTGCACTCCAGCCTGGGCAACAGAACAAGACTCCATCTAAAAATAAAAAATAAAAAATAAATAAGAGTAACATTAATTGGTAGCAGGAGAGAAAAGAAGGAACATTCGAGGAGGAAAACAAGGTTCTGATTGCAGTTATAAGAGACAGAAATCCAATTCAAATTGGCTTAAGCTTGAAAAAAATGGGAGGGGTGATGCAACTGCGAAGTTCAGAAGTGGTTTCTGGCTCTGGCCCAGATACACAGGCCCTCGAACAATACCATCAGTGCTTGTCATTGCAACTCAGTCTCTCTCCATCTTTTGTCTCTGCCCTCCTCTACAAGGGCTTCACTCTTAAGCAAGCTCTTTGGGCTCCCGGGCTTCCTATCTCCCAGCTAGACAGTTTCCCTCAAAAGAGAACTCCTGGCCAGGCATGATGGCTCACGCCTGTAATCCCAGCACTTTGGGAGGCCGAGGCAGGCGGATCACAAGGTCAGGAGATTGAGACCATCCTGGCTAACACGGTGAAACCCCGTCTCTACTAAAAATACAAAAAATTAGCTGGGCGTGGTGGCGTATGCCTGTAGTCCCAGCTACTCGGGAGGCTGAGTCAGGAGAATCGCTTGAACCCAGGAGGCGGAGGTTGCAGTGAGCCAAGATCGTGCCGCTGCACTCCAGCCTGAGCGACAGAGCGAGACTCCATCTCAAACAAACAAACAACCAAAAAACAAAAAAACAAAAAGAACTCCTCCTCCCCCATGGTTGCAAAGTTCCAAGATCCACTTTCATGAAGCCATCTTGTGTCACATGCCCATCCCTCAGTCAGTCACAAAGGCTGGGAGGGTTGGTCTATGCTGATTGGACCAGGCAGAGCCACATGGCCACTCCTGGAGCTGGAGGTGGCCTCAGAGACATCAGAAGAGGGTGAGAGAGAGGTGCAGGGCAGAGGACCAGCGGATGGCCTTCAGAGGTAGGACCAGGTAAAGACGCCATGGGTCCCAAGACCTGGTGCTTGGTAATGCTCAACAATTAATGTTTTTAATTGTAAAACATTAATGTGCTGTGAGGATAGGGAACAACCCATAGGTTGTGAAGTAGAGCAGCCCTGGGTTCAAATCCCAGCTCTGTTACTTGTTAGCTATGTGGCCTTGGGCAAGGTACTTGACCTCTCTATGGCTTGGTTTCTTCATCTGTAAAATTGGATGACAATGATCGATTGTTTTGAGTATTAAATGAGTTATTGCATTCAAAGCGCTTAGAAGAGGGCCTGACACATTGTAGGTACTCAGTAAATGTTAGTTATTACGTTCATTATCTATTCAGTGTACTTAATGGTGCCAACTTATATGACTCACTAGGATTAAAATCTCTTCCCTCCACCTGGATGCTCCTTTCCCAGATCTTCATACAACTTGATCCTCCATCTTTGGGTCTCAGCTCAGATGTCACCTCCTCAGAGAAGCCCTCCATGACTACCATAGTTGATGATGTCCCTACAGTCAGTCTCTATCCCATTAGCCCATTTTCTTGCACCTTGAAGAGATCCTTTTTAATTTACCTATTTCCTCATTTCATGTCTGCTTCTGCCACCCAAATGTCAGTTCCCTGAAGACAGAGTCTGTCTTGATCACTGCTGTGTCCTCAGGATCTGGAAAAGTGATTGGCACATAGCTTGGCTCCATAAATGTTTGATAAATGAATGCCCCTTTTCTTCCCCGATAGTGTTTCTGTGCCACGTCACCCATCGGGGAGGACACTGGGGCAAAGATGTAGCAATGGGGGAGGGGTGCAGAGATGCATACCCCAAATAGCTGGGGTGGAGCTTCCGGGGGAGACCTAGGTAAGCCTGCCACCCTCTGTCCCCCAAGAAGGGTCTCTTAGATCCCTGTCCCCAGTTGTGTAGAGGGTCTCAGCTCTGGGTGGCCTAAGAGGACAGGAGCATCCTTCTTGACTTGGGTCATCCTAGCCAAGGTCAGGCTAAAGCCAGCAGGCCTGGGATTACACACCCTTGCACATCCAGCTGCTTAGCCGGATTAGCACAGACACCATGCCCACAGGCCTAGGCCCGAGACAGGGGCCTTGGGAGGGTGAGTCACAGGCCACCTCTCCCTCCTACTCCTCTGGCCTTTCCTACCCTGGAGAAGCCTCAAGACCTACCAGAGACCTGACAGAGTGGCTGTATTTTCTGTGTATACTTTCATTACTGTTTATTGAATGTCTACTGTGTACCAGGCCCTGGACGGGGCACTTTACAGGCTGTCAGTCAGTCCTTCAGTCTGGGAGACTAGGGCTCATTTATTTATTTTTAAAATTCAGTTCCTCAATAGTTATTAAGCACCTACTATGTACCAGACACAGGTCTAGGCATGAGAGATGCTGAAGTTACAAAGATGGTCCCTGCTTTCATGGAGCTTTTAAAGGAAAAGACAGGCAGGGAGTACATAAATATTTTCATTTTTAAATTTTTAAATTTTTTTTTTTTTTTTTAGAGATGGAGTCTCGCTCTGTCACTCAAACTGGAGTGCTGTGGAGTGACATGGTTCACTGCAGCCTCGACCTCCTGGACTCAAGCGATCCTCCCACCTCAGCTCCCCAGGTAGCTGAGACTACAGGTGCACGCCAACTCACCCAGCTAATTTTTGTATTTTTTGTAGAGACAGGGTTTTACCATGTTGCCCAGGCTGGTCTCAAACTCCTGACCTCAGGCAATCTGCCTATCTCAGCCTCCCAAAGTGCTGGGATTACAGGCATGAGCCATGGCGCCCGGCCATGAATATTTTTTAAATGCCCTTCAGCTCCTCAAGCTAGAGGTGAAGAAGGCAGGAAGGGAAAACGTGGATGGGCAGGTAGAGCTTTCTCGTGCACTTTATAGGCCCAGGAAGGATGTTTGTGGCCCATAACCCACGGCTGGTTGTGGGGAGCTTTGCCTTCTGTGAGAGAATAGAATACGAACAAGCTTTTACCACAAATGTTTGTTGAATGACTGAATGAATATTCTGCTGTTGCTCAGAAGCCTTCCCAAGCTCCCCATTGTCTGCGGGGTCTGGTCCAGACCCCTCAGCCGATGTTCACAGCGCCCCCATGATCTGGCCCCACGTGCTCCTCCGATTCCTCGCCACCTCAGGAAACACCACCACTGTCCTCCCAGTTGCTCAGGACAAAAACCTGGGATTCCATCTTGGCTCTTCTTTCCCTCGCCCGACACATCTGAGCCATCAGCAATTTGGTTGGTTTCACCTCCAAAATATAACTTGAATTTGTCTTCTGTACTGTGAACAGCCACCGTCTCTTGCCTGGACACCTACCACAGCCTCCTCACTTTGATTCTTGCTTCTATTCCCGTCCCCCTACAGGCTGTTCCTAGGTGCAACTCGAGGATCATTTTATTTTATTTTATTTTGTTCTATTTTATTTTATTTTATTTTATTTTTTTGAAACAAAGTTTCACTCTTGTTGCCCAGGCTGGAGTGCAATGGTACAATCTCGGCTCACTCTAACCTCTGCCTCCCAGGTTCAAGCGATCCTCATGTCTCAGCCTCCTGAGTAGCTGGGATTACAGGCGCCCACCCCCGTGCGCGGCTAATTTTTGTATTTTTAGTAGAGTGTTTCACCATGTTGGCCAGGCTGGTGTCGAATTCCTGACCTCAGGTAATCTGCCCACTTCAGCCTCCCAAAGTGCTGGGATTACAAGCATGAGCCACTGCGCCTGGCTAGAGCTAGGGGATCTTTAAATCTACGTTAGGCCATGGCCCTGTGGCTCTCAGGATTCTCAGGTTAAAAACATCCTATCAGGTCTTCAAGGCCTGCCTCTCTTCTCTCTTCGACCTCAACTCTCATGCCCTTTGTCTTCCTCCCTAGCACCAGGGACACTGGTCACCTTTCTCCTCCTCTTCTCGCCAATCTCTTCCCTGCCCCAGGACCCTTGTATTTGCTGTGACTGCTGCCCGGATGGTCTTTCCCCAGATCTTTGCAAGCCGGCTCCTTTGCATTCCTCAGATCCCCACTCACACATCACCTCCTCAGGGAGGCCCTCCAAAGCCACTTGAGCTAAAGTAGTCCCCTGTCTCCTGCCCGTCTTTTTTTATCCTATAATTCTGCTTTACTGAAGTGTGGTAGGATGAGCGGCGGGGACTAGGAGGGGCTTCAGAGCAGTCTAGAAGCAGGAGAGACGAGGGGAAAATGCAGCCAGGGGCTGTAAGGAAGCAGCAACGTGGCTTCTCTGCAGCCATATATGGATGGATGAGGGGCTGGCCCAGGTAGGGATTCCATCCGCATATTCCTGATCCAAGGCATCTCGTGGACCCAGTTCTTGGCCCAGCATTCCCTAAGGAACCCATGACTGCTTCTCTGGCACTGTTTAATCTTTTCCCTCATCGCTGGCTACACGTCTAATGATTTATTCCTGGGCTCCCAAACCCAGATTCCTGCAGAAGCCAAGCAAGCCTCATAAACAACACGCACAGAGTGCACGTGAGATTTTTGAGTGCAGGACTGGACTTAACACTGCGCAGGGGCAGCCTGGGCTTGCCACGGAGCAGCGTGGACCAAGAATACCCAGAGCTTCAGATTTTTCTTGAGAAGCTCAAATGTGAATTCATAGGGAAAATAAATGTTGGCAACGAATTCACTGTGTGGGCCAAAACTCCCTTGCCGGTGGATGAAGGGGGGCCCTCCTGCTGGCAGGGTGGCCTCGGTTCACATGCGTACCCTGGGGTACGCATTTTCCATGCACGATTTCATTGCTGCCTGACAACCACCTGTGCAGGGAGTATTATTCTGAGCCCCATTTTACAGATGAGGAAGCTGAGGCTTAGAGAGATAATGTGATCATCCATGCCAGAGTTCAACCTATATCTAGAACTCATCTGCTTGCCCAAAAGCTGAAGAGGTTCCAAACTCTGTACTGAGTGTCTACCTGTTTTGTCTGACTTCATCTTATGATTCTGCCTGTTTCACACGGGAGACTCAGAGAGGTTAAGTAATGTACCCAAAGTCACCCAGCTGCCAAGGGCCAGGATTGGAACCCAACTTTGTCCAAAGTCAAAGTTTGTAGGCTAACCCCTTACTCTCTATCCAGTTTCAATATGAAGGAGCTTTGAGAAGTCCAAGTGACCACAGAATCCTTGGTGGTACTGAAACAATTATCTGTATAAGATCCTACTAAGCGTAAGCTCCTGAGAAGTGCTAGGACTTCTGGCCCTTCTATGGAAACCCTGTGTTGCAGCCAGGACTCTTAGATGACACTTTTTTGGAGAGAGTGGGATCCTCAGGAATTTTGTTCAAATGCTGACATCTGACCACTGGTTCACTTTATGTGTCAACTACTGGGCTTTGGTTGCTCCTGTCAGACCCCAGTGCAGGCTGGGAGAGTTTGGAGGATTCCAGATGCAGTCTAGAATCTGCCCAGAAGCTTGGAGCTCATGGGGGAGCTTCCGCCAGTGGGTATACCTCCTCCCATCCTTCTCTCCACCACTCCTTGGTCTATGCAAGAAGGGAACAGGCATTTCTTGAGGACCTGGTAGGTGCCATGCACTTTCTTTGTGATATCTCAGTGTGAATCAGTCCCTTCCTTCCTGTAGATCTTAAAAGTAAGTCATTTTGCCTCTATGAATCTTAGCTCTCTCACCTGTAAAATTAAGATAACAATTTTGTTAAGTCAGATCACTTTTTATTTGCAAGGGTCAGGAATCCAGCCCAACTGGCCTAATCCAAAAAGAGCATTCATCAGTTCATATTGTTGGAAAGTCCAAAGGGATGGCTTCAGGGATGGCTGGATCCAGGTGCTCAAATAATGTCATTAGAAACCTGTCTTTGTGTCTCAGCACAGAGTCCCTCTGCTTTGGCTACACTCCTGGGCAGATTTTTTTCCCCCAGAGAGCCAGAGTTGACCCTCCAGCCCCTTCTGGTTGATATCCTGTCAACTCAACAGCCCCTGATGAAACAGACCACCTCTTTCCCAATACTTTGAGAAAATGTTCCAGGATGAACCCTGATTGACCAATTTGAGTCATGCCCACACTACTAAAGTAATCCCTGTGGCCAGGGAGATGAATTATCCTAACTGGTAAGCTTGGATCTCACTCTTACCCCCTGAAACAGAGAAACAGGGTCAACTTCACTTAATACATGATTGTGGAGGAGGAACAATTCCCAAAAAATGATGCTAAACTATCCAAAAACATATCTACCACACTAACACCTACCTCCTGGGTACTTGTGAGGATTAAATGAGATAATATGCTGTGCCTGGCTCCTAGTACATGCTCAGTTACTCCATAGCTAGCCTTGTCAACTCCTTCCTGAAGCCCTGACTATCCATCTCTGACCCAGCCTCAGAGTCAGACAGGCATGAATTCAAGTCCTAATCCTGCTGTGTGGCTCTGGGCATGTTATTTAGTGGCTCCAAGCCTCAGATCCATCCTCTGAAAAATGAAAGCGAAAAGAGGAGCTACTTCCTGGGGTGATGGTGAATAAATGCTTTGGTACCTTACATGTCACAGGTGTGCAGTAAATGGTGGCTTCCCCTCTTGCCAGTTTTCTCTCTCTGTGCACACCTGCCCTAGCCAAACTGGATTCACTAGTATTCCACACCTCCAACCCTTTGAATATGCAGCTACCTCTGCCTAGAACACCCCTACTCCGATCTCTGCCTGCTGGAATCCATCTCTAGCCCTCAAGCCCCAGCCCAAATGCTTCCTCCTCCAATGGAACCTCACCTTTTTGAGGCTTAGTTTTCACAATTGCGAAGCAGGAATTACAAGAGTATCTACCTCCTGGGGTTGATATAAGGAGTAAATGAGATTGGTGATGCAATGCAGTTGGTGCAGTGCCTGATTTGGTGAGAAATCAATAAATATCAGCTGTTATTATATCATTAGTATCAGGCATTCAGCTGCTAATTCAAGCTTGCATTTTCCAATAGTGCCTTGCATAGGAGGGGTGCTCAGTAAACATATTGCATTTGGGTGGTCCGATTGGGGTCATGGCTTCTAAACCCATCCATCCTTCCTTCCATCCATTCATCCGTCCCTGCATCCAACTGACCAACCCACAAACCATTCACCTATTCATTCATTCAGGCAGTCATTTAGTGCATCAGTATTTGTTGAGTGCCAACCCCATATCTGGCTCTGTGCTGGGCAGTGGGGATCCAGCCTTGTGAAATAGATACAGTCCCTGCCCTTGATGTGCTAACCTGGGTTGGTGGAGAAGCAGAAAATAAATGAGTAAACAAACAAATAAACAAAACGACTTGGCCAGGCATGGTGGCTCACATCTATAATCCCATCCCTTTGGGAGGCTGAGGCGGAAGGATTCCTTGAGCCCAAGAGTTTGAGACCAGCCTAGGTAACATAGTGAGACCTTATCTCTACAAAAAAAAAAAAAAAAAAAAATAGCTAGGCATTGTGGCGCACATCTGTGGTCCCAGCTACTCGGGAGGCTGAGGTGGGAAGATTGCTGGAGGCTGGGATGTCAAGGATGCAGTGAACCATGATAACACCACTGCACCCTTTTGAGACCCTATCAAAAAAATACAAAGATAAAAATGACTGCAGATTGTGACAAATCACCAAGGAGGTAAAACAAGAGTTTTTTACAGCAAGAGTGAGTGACTGAGGAAGAGGTCATTTTTAATCAGGCAGTGAGGGACAGCCTCTCTAAGGAGAGAATGTGAGGGATAAGAAGGAGCCAGTCACAGACAATCTGGGATAAGGACATTCCAGACAGAGAAACAGCAAGTGCAAGGGTCCTGAGGCAGGAGTGGGCTTGGCATGTGGAAGAGCAGACAGGTGGCCAGTGTGGCTGGAAGGGAGTGACTGTGTGGGAGAGCACAGAGGAAAAGAGATCAGAGAGGTCAACATGGGCCAAGTCAGGCAGGGCCGTGCAGCCTCCACAAGAGTTTGGACCTTGTTTCAAGTGCAGCAGGACACCACTGGAGGACTTTAAGAAGGAGAGTGATGAAACTTCACAAAGACTGCTGTGACAGGGCAATGAAAGGGCTGACTCAACTTAATTCAGTCTAGGAAAAGTTGGTGACATTGCTACTGAGTCCTGAAAGAAGGAAGAAAGCAAACTGGTGAAGGGTCAGGGGAGGTGGCAGGAAAAGGTCTCTCCAGGCCAGGCCCAGGGAACAGCAAATGAAAAGGTGCCGAGGTCTCTGTTGACCTCCCTCTTAGAACAGGAAAATGAGAGGCTACTGAGAGTCCAGAAAGGGAAGGAAGGAAGGGTGTGGAGTGGAGCCAGTTAAGGACACAGGGAACTACTCAAGTTCCATGGAATGGAGTTGTTTTCAGAGCAACTTGTTCCCAGTCCATTGCTACATTATTCTGGGCAACCGGTGTCTTTTTGCCTGTGTTACTATCAGATGGGTTGGCAGTCCATGTGTAAGTTGTACTCCATATTCTCCATATACTGGAGAATTACTGGACTAACCACTACAGTGCTGATTAGAATCTAGGCCTGGCTCCATAACAAAGAGAGACCCAGGGAGAGAAGTATATTTCTCTCATCAGTCCAGACGAAAATAGTCCACGACTAGTACCATGGCTTTATAAAGTCATCATGGCCCCAGCCTCATTCCACCTTTCTGCTCTGCTTTTCCCAGAGTGGAGTTTTCAGTCTCATGACTCTCAGTGGCTGCTAGAGTTCCAGCGATCATGTAATCATCCCTGGCAGCAGGATGGAGGAAGATCTAAAAAGAGGAGGCAGCCTTCTCTGCTTTAAAGAGATTCTGGGGCTGGGTGCAGTGGCTCATGCCTGTAATCCCAACACTTTGGGAGGCCAAAGCAGGCAGATTGCCTGAGCTCAGGAGTTAGAAACCACCCTGGGCAACATGGTGAAACCCCGTCTCTACTAAAATACAAAAAAATTAGCCGGGCATGGTGGCGCGCACCTGTAATCCCACCTACTCCGGAGGCTGAGGCAGAGAATCGCTTGAGCCTGGGAGGCAGAGGTTGTAGTGAGCCAAGATCATGCCACTGCACTCCAGCTTGGGCAATAGAGTGAGACTCCATCTCAAAAAAAAAAAAAAATACAAAAAACAACAAAAAAGAGATTCTGGAAGTCCCACACAACACTCCCACTCCCATCTTATTGACCAGATCCAAGCACGTGACCTCCATCCAGCTGCAGGGGAGGCTGGGCAGTGTGATCTTTAAGCAAAGTAGTCACGTAAGCCTGTTGTAAATCAGGATTCTCTGAAAGAGTAGAAAATGGATACTTGTCTCTTGCACACATGGCTTTCCTCAAAGTGGCCCGAGGCCCATAGAAATCTCACCACTGAGCCTCAAGAATTGAGAGAATGGGAGGTGGCAGGGCGAAGCCCCCAAAGGTTGAAGCCAAAGCTCAAAATTGCATGACCAGAGTCACCTCCTTGTCACTTTCCTGGACAATTAATGCTATTATTCCTTACACTCTAATGAGTCAACCTCCCCTTCAACAACCAGACCAAGGACTTGGAGTGTTGCTGCCCTGAATGTTTTCATGTGGGACAGCTGAATAACTGAAGGGATCTTCCAGGAGAACCACAAGAATGGATGTCCTTATTTTCCAAAGCAGGTCCTTAGTGGGGGACAAACAAGGGAGTCAGAGGAAGACTGCTGCTAATGATACTAACAATAATAGCATGTTCTGCACTCACTGTGTGTGGCCTGGAGGCGCTCTAAGTTCTGCTCCCCCCTTACCACATTCCTTACTCTCCCCTCCACTTAACCTACTTCAACCACACTTGCCAAACACGTTCTTACCTCAGGACCTTTGTACTTGCTGTTCCCTTTGCCTGGAATGCTTTTCCCACTGATGGTCATGTGGCCAGCTCCTCCTTATCAATCAGGTCTCAGTTCAAATGTCACATCCACAAGGAGGCCCTCCTTGATCACCCCAGCTAAAGTAAACCATCTTGTAGCCATTCTCTTTCCCCTGACCAGCTTCATTTTTTCATAGCCATTATCATAGCCTGAAATGATCCTGTTGACTTATTATTGTTCACTGTGTGCCCTTTCCCTCTACAAAACCATCAGCTCCGTGCAAACTGGGATTTTTGCCTGAATTGTTTACTGCAGTATCACCAGGGCCTAAAAGATTACCTGGCACATCCCCACATGAATGAATGAATGAATGAGGTAAATCCTTATAAGAATCTGACCATGTGGGTATTAATAGTCCCTTTTTATAGATAAGGAAACTGAAGCTCAGGGAGATGAATTCCTTGTGTAAATTCAAACAGCCAGTACATGTCAGGGGCAAGATTTGAACTCAGATCTTGCTGATTCCACCCTTTTCTTTGGCCTCCCTTCATTGAATAATAACAATAGCTCATTGTAACAGCTCCCACCGTTAGAACAGTCTCCCTTATATCAAGGCGAAGTACTCCTCATGCTTTAAAACAAACGAACATCTAACATTCATCGAGGCCTTACTGCATGCCAGGCTCCCTGTGCATTATCTCATTGAATTCCCACATGACAACCCAGTGAGGGAGGAACTCTGGTGATCCCCATTGCACAGATGAAGAAATGGAGGCTCAGGAAGGTTAAGAAACTTGTCCAAGCCCTCACAGCTGGAAAATTGAAAACAGATTAAAATGCAAGTCCTATTTCTTAACCAACACATTCTAGTGCCTCCCTCCCGCTGGATCTAGCTCGTTCATTCCTTATCAAATTTCATTTATCCTGCCTTCTTTCTTCCTTTGATGAATGAATGAGAATAGGGCTCACTGTAAAAGAGAGTAGATGAAAATTCACATGCAAAGAGTCTTCCTCATCATTTCAACCCTTTTCTGGCCAACCTCTTGTCAGATCTGATGAGATCATCATTATTTTTAACTTTGTGTTGTCACTGCCAAAGGGCTCGGACCACTGGGGTGGGGGAAGCATCAGTTCAGCCACTGTCTTGATGTTCTCCTGTGTTTCCATTACTAATACTACCCCCAAACCCTTGTGGCTTTACCAAGATCTTTATGTTTTATTTTTATTTCTTTGGAGACTCGGGGGAGGGAGGGTCTCACTGTGTTCACCAGGCTGGTCTCAAACTCCTGGCCTTAAGTGATCCTCCCGCTCAGCCTCCCAAAGTGCCGGGATCATAGGTGTAAGCCACTATGCCCGTTTTCCAGGATCTTTGTAAGCCATTCATCCTTGTCTGCAAGTACTAGTTAGCTTAAAATCAGAGAATAGAATCTGTAACCTGACTCGACCAGATGAATTAGTGAGAAGATGCTAGATTGTGCTATAGTAATGAACAAATCCACAATCTCTTGACTTTACCCATTAAAGTTTGTGTGTGAAGAACTCACACCCACTCTTAAATGCCTCTGCCAGTACCCACACAGAGCCCATGCAGATCCAGATATCCCTGCCCCACTGCCTCGAGGAAATAGACATTATGCCCAGGAAGAAGACTGGACCCAGACACCCATGAGTGCTAGAAGTCTCTTCACCCCGGACACACATACATGGCATTGTGGCCATCAAACAAAGATGTGAGGGCTTCCTTGCCGACCCCGCTAAGCTGAAGCACCGCTACTCTCCCCGCAGGGCACTTCTCCTTTCTCCATGGCTGCCTGACATACAGAGTGAACAAGGATCCCAATGTTAATTCATGGACTTAACATCAGGAAAACTTGATTTCTTGGTAATTTTTTTTTTTTTTTTACAGTAAAGGGTAGAAATGCCAGTCATTTGTTTCTGCACTCCAGTGTGTCATGTTGTGCACACACCCATATTGGGGACTATCTCCTTAGCCTGTTATAAAGCATTTTGTAAGTTTCAAAGCACTTATTGTGTCCCCCTGGAGGACACAGTAAGAGACCAGAGGCCTCACTGTCGAGGGAGGGAATGATGTATATCACTTTTGGGTGCGGGCATTTAAGAGCAAGTGTGACTTGTCCACACTGTCCCTTCCTCTGCCTTGGCAAGACTGGAGGCCACCTATTGAGATGGTAGAGCCACTAGGTCCTTGAGTCACCATCTAGAAAGGAACTGTACTGGAGACCCATTAGACTCTCAGTGGATCCTGCATGAGAAAGATCAAAGATGTGACGACACTTGACTAAGGATGCCCAGCCAGAATTAAAAGTAGGTCTCCCGACTACCCAAGCGTCCATTTCACCTCTATATGAATCTCTAGTGAGACTAAACTGCTATAATTTCATAATAGATGAGAAAGATCTATTGTTAAGCCACCCAAATGTCTCTTTCAAAAAGTAGATTGGACATTAACCAGTAAATCTGGCTATTGTCAAAAAAAGACCACTCACAGAGCCATTATTCTGACATTAGCCAGAGTAGTACCTAACCCCAGCATCTCTCCAGACTCACATAATTAGCTTCCATTAGCAACCCCAGCCACCTTGGTCAAGCTCTCAGAGACTACCCTCCCCAATCCCCTCCTGCCAGACTCAGAGGACAAGGGAACTGGTTTGTGGCCGGCAGAACCTGGGGACACTGTCCTTGCCTAACACTTCCTGCGCTCCTCATTTTTCATTCAATACATTGCTCTCTACAACAGGAATGGACCCGTGCCATTCATCACGGTTAACACTGACAGTTCCTCCCCCACCTGCTCACATCCTCAGCAAATATAGGGAATTGGCAATCACCCAGGCACGGAGCACACTGTCTCGCATTTCTCCCCTCCAGAGACAAGCCTCCTCATCCCCTCTTCCCTCTGCAGGGATCAGTTTTGAGTCTCTCCTCCTCCTCCACCAGAGACCATTGTCCTCAGGTTGGCAGGAGATGGTGACATCACCACCTCCCAGAATTCCCGCCTTTGGAGAGGCTTGTGGGAACCTGGCTGGCCTGTTAGGAAGAGGTTGCCCAACCCAGGGCTTGTTAAGAAAAGTGCAGTTACCTCAGGGAGATGGTTCAAGTGAAGGCATAAGTTAAAAACCAGACCCCAGGATACTAGGATAAGAAAGGTCCCAGGTATATATATTTTTAAAAATAAAGAAGGGCATCAAAGTCTAGTAGACATCAATTTAAACTCTCTCTCTACTACTTTCCTCTTTTTTTTTTTTTTGACAGAGTTTTGCGCTGTTGCCCAGGCTGGAGTACAGTGGCATGATCTCGGCTCACTACTCTGCCTCCCAGGCTCAAGTGATTCTCCTGCCTCAGCCTCCTGAGTAGCTGGGATTACAGGCATGTGCCACCACACCTGACTAATTTTTGTATTTTTAGTAAAGACAAGGTTTCACCTTGTTGGCCAGGCTGGTCTCAAACTCCTGACCTCAAGTGATCTGCCCACCTCGGCCTCCCAAAGTGCTGGGATTACAGGCCTGCACCGCCATGCCCGGCCGTCTACTATTTTCTTAATTGTTCCTCTGGATATTTGTTCTCTAAGCCTCAGTTTCCCCAATTATAAAACAGATGGAGGCACAGCACAGCCTCTAGGACTGTTAACAGGATGAAATGAGATCCTTTGTTCCATAGATATGTATTGAGCACCAACTATGTGCTCTAAGGATTCAAGATTGAGAAAAATCAGATATAACCCCTGCCCTCACACTGCTTACAGTCTGCAGAGGTGGACATTACTGCAAAATTGCAACTTGAACAGTGTTATGAAGAGAAGGATAATAGTACTATGAGAGTCTGTGATTGGGATTTGACTTGGTCAGGAAGTTCAAGGATGGCTTCCTTGAACAGGTGATCTTGAGCTAAGAAGGATGAGTAGAAAGTAACCAGGCAGAGTGAAGGGAAAAGCATTCCAGGCGGAGGGAACAGTGTGGGAAAGGCCCCGTGGCAAGAAGATAGTGGAGACTATGAATGACCAAAGGAAGGTTACTGGTTAATGTACCTGAGATGAGGGGGCAGAGAGGAGCATGGAACAAGAGAAGGCTGGAGAATTAGTCAGGCCGGGAGAGACTAAGCGGCTGTAATAATGAGACCCCAAAATACAGTGAGTGGCTTAAACAAGATGGGTGCTATGAGATAGACCAGGAGCTGGCAAACTTTTTCCGTAAAGGGCCAGTCTAGCGCTGAGATTCGCTTCCATCTCAGATCCAAAACAGTTGCTCCAACTCTGCCCAGCACATCTGCCTCCCAGCCAGCAAGAAGGAGGAAAAGGAGACAGGGCTTGTATTATTTCTGCTCATCTTCCGTTGGCCAATGTTAATCACATGGCCACATCTAACTGCAAGGGAAGCTGGGAAATGTAGTCTTTATTCCGGGTAGCCCTGGGTCCAGCTAAAACTCTATGACAATGGAAGAGGGGAAGAATAGATATTGGTGACAGCTAGTGGTCTTTGCAATAGTGGGCCAGAGAGTGGTTTTGGGGAGGCCAGAAAGAAGTCCTGATGTGGCAGGGTGGGGACTGTGCAGGTGGAGAGAATGGAACAGATGTGCAGATGTTGGTGAACTTGAATTGATCAGACTTAGCAACCACTATCTTCTTGCCATGGGGCCTTTCCCACACTGTTCCTTCTGCCTGGAATGCTTTTCCCTTCACTCTGCCTGGTTACTTCCTACTTATCCTTCTTAGTTCTTAGCCTGCCCCCTGCAGGCTCCTGTCTCCTGACTCCTGGGTATGGGGAAACAGGATAGGGCAGGGTATGGCAAGTGTGACCCCCATGTTCCTGGCTTGTGGAGTCTGATGCAGATCTTGTCTGGAAAGTTCTTCATACCCTATGGCAGGTGTTGTCTTCATTATCGCCTCAGGTGGGTCAGTGACTGCAAACCCAGCTGCCTGCAGAGACAGATCACAAAACAGGTGAAGGGCCTGTGGCACACAAGAAAGCTGGTTCCCTCTCCCAAGGGGCTGCTGTTCCTTAGCTCCAGCCAGTGGTTGCCACTGGGAATGCAGGTTGAGTGAAGACAAGCATCTAATTTTCCAAAAGAATCTGAAAATCTGGATTTTTATGTAAAATCTCCCAATTTTGAAACTCGGTCAACCAAGTAAAAATAAACTTCCCAGCAGCAAAGCCTCTGGGTTATAAGGGCTAGGGCGCCCTCCACAGTGGCCCTCCATCCTCTTTCCATCTTTGTAACTGTTTTCTTCTCATGGCAAAGCCCTCTGCTTTCGTCCTTTGTTGTACACGCAGAGGATTCCTGTCCCTTTGTGCCCACGAGCGCCCCCTGCAGGCTCCTCACTCCAATGTCTCACCAATCCTCTGCCAGGGGCCCCTGCCTGTAGGGGATGCGGGCAACCCCATCAGCCTGCTCCCAATCCCCTTAATCGGATCTGCACCAGTGACCCTTCTAATTAAAACTCCCCAGCTGTAATCCCCCCTTAAAGCTGGAGGAAGCGGAAGCACCATAAAAGGACCAAAGGTTTGACGGGCCAGTAGCCGCCTCCTCCTACGTCCTTGAAAATGTCTTGGGGAGACCCACAGACCTGAGATCAAGTCTATGGGTCTGGAACCACCGCTTACAAGTTGTGAGACTCTGGAAAATCACTTCATTCTCTGAGCCTCGGTTTTCTTTATTCGCTTGTTCATTCATTTGTCAGCTATATAGGAAGCTCCCATCTGTACCCAAGCACTGTTTCAGGAGCTGGGGACACAGCACTGGACAAGACTGACCCAGTCCGGGCCGTCATGGAGCTGACACTTTAGTGTGGGACAGAAAGGAGAAAACAATTTCAGCTCAGCAGCAACAGGGCTGTGATCAGAGATGCGCAGGGGCTGTGTGAGCTCAGAGAACTGATACACCCCATGCAGACCGGGGGCCCAGAGAGGGCTCGCTGGGGCAAGTGGCCCCAAAGCTGAGGCCTGAATAGGTAGTAGGAACCAGCCAGGAGAAGTGGGCTTGGAGTAGGAGGAAGAATACTCCAGACAGAGGGAACAGCAAAGATCTAGAGGTGGAAGCACCCATGGTGGTGAGTTTGGGAACTGTAAGTGGTTTCTCCAGGATTCAGTGTGGAATACAGTGGGAAATAGGGGAAATGGTCAGGAGAGAGAAGAAAGGTGATCTTAATATAAAACCCAGATCTCTTCATCAGGTCTCATCAGGCCCACCCGGCTCTCCCGCTCTCGCTCATGCAGCCCCAGCCACACTGAGCTTCTTTAGGTTGCTTGATATACCAGGCTTATTCCCACCCAAGGCTTTCATAGGTGCTGTGACTTCTGCCTAGAATGTTCACATCTTTGAGTGACACACACTCCTTATTTTTAAGTCTCAGCAACCAGACACCTCCTAAGAGAGGCCTGCCCTGGCCACTCTGCCTCTCGTGGACACCCTAGTGCTTCTGCATCGATACCCCTGGTTTGCTTTTCTCAATAACTCACAGCACCTAACACTATGTGACATCACCTTGCCTCTTTCCTGGTATACGTTTTTGGGTTTTTTTGGTCTGCCTCTCCCTACCAGCTCCATGAGGCTAGGAAATTTTCTTCCTTATTCATGCAGCACCCTCAGCAACTAGCATAGCACTTAGTAAGTGCTCAATAAGCACATGCCAACTAAATGCACAGGAACTGGAACTTAACTGAGAGAATGGGGAGTCGCTCCAGGGCTTACAGCAGCTCTGTGGCTTGCTCAGCTTCTTCTTCTCTCCTGTGAACTATCCATATGTTGTGGGGATGGAAAGCAATGGGCTAACATGGGCAACGTGGCAAAACCTCATCTCTACAAAAAATACAAAAGAGGAGGTTGAGGCTGCAGTGAGCCAAGATCACACCCCTGCACTCCAGCCTGGGCAACAGAGTAAGATCCTGTCTCAAAAAAAAAGAAAAAAAAGGCCCAGTGCGGTGGCTCACACCTGTAATCCCAACACTTTGAGAGGCCAAGGCAGGTGGATCAGCTGAGGTCAGGAGTTCAAGACCAGCCTGGCTAACATGGTGAAACCCTATCTCTACTAAAAATACAAAAATTAGCTGGACGTGGTGGCCTGTAATCCCAGCTACTCAGAAGGCTGAGGCACAAGAATTGCTTGAACCCGGAAGGCAGAGGTTGCAGTGAGTCGAGATTGCGACACTGCACTCCAGCCTGGGTGACAGAGCAAGACTCTGTCTCAAAAAAAAAAAGAAAAATGGAAAAAGAAAAAAGAAAGAAAGAAAGAAAAGAAAAGCAATGGGCTGCCCTTTATGGAAAGCAACTTTTTATATAACTTTATTGAGGCTTACTTTACGTATCATATAATGCACACCCATTTCCAGCATACAATCTGATAATTTTTATTAAATTATACCGAATTGTGCAGCCTTTGCCCTAAATCAGTTTTTAGAACATTTTCATCCCAGTGACATCTTTTATGCTCATTAACTTTTAATCCCTATCCCCCACCCTGGCAACCACTAACATACTTTCTGTTTCTATAGATTTGCTTTATCTGGACATTTCATATAAATGGAATCATATAATAAGTGGCTTTTTGTGTCTGACTTCTCTCACTTATCATAATGTTTTCATGGTTCATCTGTGTTGTAGCATATATCAGCACTTCATTCCTTTATATGGATGAAGAATATTCCATTGTATGGATAGCTGCATTTCGTTTATCCATTCATCAGTTGATGGACATTTGGGTTGTTTCCACTGTGGGGCTGTTATGAATACTGCAGCTCTAAACTTGCATGTTTATGAAGAGCAACTTGCAAGCCCTAAACATTAGGTGCAGCTTCCAGCTTGCCAAAGCTTCTAGTGTTACTGAACAGTGTTGACCGCAATGGGCTGTGTGACTGTGGGCAAGTCGCTTCTGTTCTCCGCTTGAGTTTCCCCATCTTCCCAGCGGGGAGCTTGAGCCCTTTTCTGCATGGACAGTCTGTGCCTCATCCACATTCCTGGAACAGCAGGGAAGTGTGCAGAGGCCACGATAAACAGTCCTTAGGCCTCTCTGTGATCAACCACCAGAGCCGACAATTAGGATGAAGAGGGCATGGCTCCAGCACTCCTGAATTCCACCCTGGGGATCCCCCCCTGCCAATCTCTTCCCCCAGAGGACTAAAGCCCCCTCTCCCATTTGGTGCAGACAGGTAGGCTCCAGGATCCAGAACCTCTTCACAGGGAATTTGGGGACAGCCTCCCAGTCTCTGGTGCTGGCTCCTGCCTCTGCTCCCCGGGTTCCTGGAGTTCTGCCAAGCCCAACTGGGCTCAGATCCCAGAAAAGCAGAGGCCTGTCCAGGCCTGAGCTGGGGCCGGGAGGACTCCCAGGTGGTAGCCGGTTTCCCACTCCTGGGGCTTATCCCAGAAACCAAATCAACACAGTCCATCTGGGTCCACGAGCTGTTTAGAGGACACATGCTGCCTTAGGCAGTCACTGGGGTCTACACAGCTACTCCTGGCTTCCAAAAGCAACAGTACAGAGGTTAGGGGTGGGGTTGACCATAAATTATCTGAATAATAATTTATTTATTTGAGATGGAGTTTCCCTCTTGTTGCCCAGGCTGGAGTGCAGTGGCTCGATCTTGGCTCACTGCAACCTCTGCCTCCTGGGTTCAAGCGATTCTCCTGCCTCAGCCTCCCAAGTAGCTGGGATTAAAGGCACCCACCACCACACCCGGCTAATTTTTGTATGTTTAGTAGAGATGGGTTTCACCATATTGGCCAGGCTGGTCTCGAATTCCTGACCTCAGGTGATCCGCCCACCTCGGCCTCCCAAAGTGCTGGGATTACAGGCGTGAGCCACCACGCCCGGCCCTGAATAATAATTTAATAACATTATATATTAAGTGGCTTTTAGGTGAGTGCTTAGTTACCTTCATCTTCATTTCAGAGAAAAGGAAATAGAGGCTCAGAGAGGGGGAGTGGCTTGTCCAAAGCCATGCAGCTGGGGAATAATAGCCTTGGGACTCAAACTCAAGTCCAAAACCAGCTTATAAATAAATGTAAAGAAATGTGGAGAAATAAATACAATTAAAGTTTAAAGTGACTGTGCCACTAGCTAAGGGCATTTTGAGTTCATTGAATTTTCATTGCAGTCTTGCAATGATCCCTGTCTTACATATAGGGAAACTGAGGCACAGAGGGCTTGACTCACGTTGGGAAGTTCCCCAGGCAGGAAGTGTGGCCCTGATTCTAAGGGCCTCATTGAGTCTGGAAAAGAAAAAGTTCTTGCAGGTGGGGTCAGGAGGGGTGGGGCAGGGGAGACCCCCAACATTGCATTACCGCACATGCTGTGTGATGCACATTCACACAGACCGATGGCAGGTGTACTCCAACCCTCCCAACCCAACCCTGAGCAGCAGGCACTCCCCCCCACCCCCTACCTTGGAGCCCAGTGGAGCTCCTTCCCCCACTTTGCTCATTTCCTAGGCTTCCTTGGGCTGAGGGGAGGGGAGAGGGAGGGCACAGTCTCAGGTACAAAAGGGGTGCCTGCTTTAGGTCTGTACAATAGCTGGGTGCATAATTCATGCATCTGTTGCCAGAACATCAATTATGTGGGCCTTCCCTGGAGTTGTCTGGGGGTTAGAAACCAAAGCAGGCTTCCCCTGCTAGCCTTTGGGGGAAAATAAGACCGCCCAGCTCTTAAAGGAACAGACTCCCGGCTGGGCGCGGTGGCTCACGCTTGTAATCCCAGCACTTTGGGAGGCCGAGGCGGGTGGATCACGAGGTCAGGAGATCGAGACCACGGTGAAACCCCGTCTCTACCAAAAAATACAAAAAATTAGCCGGTCGTGGTGGCGGGCACCTGTAGTCCCAGCTACTCGGAGAGGCTGAGGCAGGAGAATGGCGTGAACCCGGGAGGCGGAGGTTGCAGTGAGCCGAGATCGCGCCACTGCACTCCAGCCTGGGCGACAGAGCAAGACTCCGTCTCAAAAAAAAAAAAAAAAAAAAGGAACAGACTCCCAGGGAACCTATTCCTCCCTGTGCAGGCGCCCTCCTGCCAGAAGTCACCAGATGAGAGCAGCTTCCTGTAGAGCTCAGCCCAAAGCCCACTGGCTGCCCACTCTGACCCACTCTGTGTCCCCAACTCCACAATTGTGAGGGGCTGACTATGGCATGTCCCAGAGTTTCTCAATCTCAGTACTGACGGCATTTCAGGCTGGATCATTCTTTGCAGTGGGAGCTGTCCTGTGCATTGTAGGGCATTTAGTGACATCCCAGACCTCCACCCCCAAGATGTCAGGAGCACCCCTCCCACCAGTTGTAATGACCAAAAATTTCTGCCAAAATTGCCAAGTGTCCCCTAGGAGTAAAAATCATCCCCTTAAAAACCACTAGTATGTCCTCATTTTACAAATAAGGAAACTGAGGCAGTGAACGTTTGGATGCCCAAGGCCATTCCACCAATGAATGGCAAGAGCTAGAATTTCAACTCCAGGACCCACACTCCTCAGCTCAACACAGGAGCACCAAAAAGTGTGCTGCCAAGATGTTATTCCAACAATCACATATTTATTTTGGTGAATATTTAATACATATAGCCCTGGCATGAAAAATCAGCAATTTTGCACATGATTTCCTAGAATAAAGCTAAAATAAAATAAAGAAGGTGAGTGGGCATTTTTGATTTTTTGTTTTTACCATTAAGGAAAGAGTGATACAAGTAGCAAAATACATACAGTATAACGTCAAAACTGAGCAAAGTCCAGGTGCAGTGGCTCACACTTATAATCCTAGCACTTTGGGGGCCCTGGTGGGAGGATTGCTTGAGGCCAGGAGTTCAAGACCAGCCTGGGCAACATAGTGAGACCCCATCTCTACAAAATATAGCCAGGCATGGTAGCATGCGCCTGTAGTCCAAGTTACCTGGGAGGCTAAGGCAGGAGGATCATTTGAGCCTAGGCATTCGAGCTGTGACTGCACCACTGCACTCCAGCCTGGGCCACAGTGTGAGACTCTATCTCTTAAAAAAAAAAAATAGCGCAACAAAATGACAATTTAGGGACCCATAAATTCTTTTTGAAAATCATACAGAGAAATAAAGGGATGAAAAACTGCACACAGAGGTTATCTCTGGAGTGGGAAGGACACAAAGGAAGTGTCAGTGTTACTGCTGCCTGCTCTGTCTCTCCATTTGGGTGGCGGGTTCTAGGTGTTCATTTGATTATGGTTCATAAATTATATACAAATTAGGTCTATTTTTGTATATATCAAATGTTTTATTTTCTTTATTTTATTTTTGAGACAGAGTTTTTCTCTTGTTGCCCAGGCTGGAGTGCAATGGCATGATCTCGGCTCACTGCCACCCCCACCTCCCGGGTTCAAGCAATTTTCCAGCCTCAGCCTCCTGAATAGCTGGGATTACAGGCACCTGCCACCACGCCTGGCTAATTTTTTGTATTTTTAGTAGAGACGGGGTTTCACCACGTTGGCCAGGCTGGTCTTGAACTCCTGACCTCAGGTGATCCACCTGTCTCGACCTCCCAAAGTGCTGGGATTACAGGTTTGAGCTGCTGCACCCAGCCTCAAACATTTCATTTTATAAAGTATTACAGAATCTTTTTTTTTCAATAGGTGCAAATCAAGAAACTCAAATCTATTTTTTTTTAAACATAGGATGTGTCAGGCTTAACTATAGCAAAAAAAATCAGAAGTTATGGAACCCCTGAGGCTGGGGAGGCACCACACCTTGGAACATTCCCTTTCATCTTCAGAGCTGGCCCATCAGGGCACCGGCACTCTCTTGCCCCCTGTGGCATCCCCAGTGTCTGGCCTAGTGCCTCATGCAGAGTAGATGACCAAGAAATATTTCCCAGGCCAGTGCAGTGGCTCACACCTGTAATCCCAGTGCTTTGGAGGCCAAGGCAGGAGGACAGCTTGAGCCCAGGAGTTCAAGACCAGCCTGGGCAAAAAAGTGAGACCCCATTGTTACAAAAAAAGTTAAAAATTGGTTGGGCTTGGTTGTGCTCTCCTGTATTCCTAGCTACTTGGGAGGCTGAGGTGGGAGAACTGCTTGAGTATGGGAGTTTGAGGCTGCAGTAAGCTATGATCACACCATTGCACTCTAGCTTGGGCAACAGAGAAAGATACTGTCTCTAAAAAAAAAAAAAAAAAATGAATTCTGGTCCTGACCCTTCTGCTTCTAACTCCATGAACTTGAGCAACGGCCAACAAATACTTGGGGAGCGCCTGTCAGGTGTCCCACCCTGGGTTAGGTGCTGGGGGCACATAGATAAACCTCAGAACCCATCCCCATCCTCCCAGTGCTCACCAATTCTGGCCAGCAATAAGCACATTCACTCATGTGCACACACACACGCACACATACACACGCACGTACCTGTGATGGGATATGAGTGGTAAGTATCCCCAAGGTATGGTAAAATGGTGAGGAAACCCAAGGATGGAGCAGTCAACCCTGCCTGGGGAAAGCAGGGAGCACTCCAAAGGGAAGGGGTCACATGGGCTGGATTTGAAAAGATGGATTGGAGTTCACGAGACAGCAAGCAAGAAGCTTGGACATGCAGAATTGACCAATGATAGTGTGCGGCTAGAGGAGTGTGAATTTTGAGAACCCATGGCAGGAGTGGCCAGAGAGAGGGGTCAGAATCAAAATGAGAAGGACTTACAACCGTGTGTCCTTACTGGGGATTCATTGCAGGGCCAGAAACCTCTCACACTCACCCATGCAGCAATTGGGTTGACTTACAGGATACAGCAGACAGTCTCAGAACAAGGACAGGAGGCAAAAACCAAGACCGGGCCACCCCGAGGCTGGGTGATCTGAGTGGATGGGGTGATGTGGTCTGAGAGTTCCCCTGTGATGACAGCTGGCATCTATTAGACACTCACCGTGTGCTGCTGGAAGCGGTCCTAGCACTTTGCCTGTGCTAACACATTTCATCTTCACAGCAGTTCTCTGAGGTAGATACTGTTATTATCAGCCCATTTTCTAGATGAGGAAACTGGGGCTTAGAGAGGTTAAATAACTTGCTCAGT
The DNA here is from genome assembly GCF_009828535.3 of Hylobates moloch. Taxonomy (NCBI): domain Eukaryota; kingdom Metazoa; phylum Chordata; class Mammalia; order Primates; family Hylobatidae; genus Hylobates; species Hylobates moloch. The sequence goes on from NW_026652296.1 coordinate 11,419,143, forward strand.
GTAAGGAAATGGCAGAGCTGAGGCTTGAACCTCAAACAGGCTGACGCCAGAGCCTCAGCTCTTAACTGCTGCCCTCGGTACCCTGCTATGACCCTCCTGCAGTCCCCACTCCTCCTTCATCTGCACCTTCCCTTCATTTTCTGGCTTCTTTTGAAGGTTCAGCTTTCTTTGTCTTTTTCTTTCGTTTTGTTTGTTTGTTTTTTGAGACGGAGTCTCACTCTGTCGCCTAGGCTGGAGTGCAGTCGTGCAATCTCGGCTCACTGCAACCTCTGCCTCCCGGGTTCAAGCGATTCTCCTGCCTCACTTCCCAAGTAGCTGGGAATACAGGTGCCGCCACTACGCCCGGCTAATTTCGTTTCTTTTTTTTTTCCCCTTTTTCTTTTCTTTTGTTTTCTTTCAAGACAGGTTTTCTCTCTCTGTCACCCAAGCTGGAGTGCAGTGGTGTGGTCATGGCTCACCACAGCCTCAACTCCCTTGGGCTCAAGAGATTCTCCCATCTCAGCCTTCCAAGTAGCTGGGACTACACCCAGCAGATTTTTTATTTTTTGTAGAGACAGGGTCTCACCGTGTTGCCCAGGCCGGTCTCGAACTCCTGGGCTCAAGCAATCCCCCCACCTTAGCCTCCCAAAGGGTTGGGATTACAAATGTAAGCCACCATGTCTAGGCTAAGGTTCAGCTTTCTCTGTTGTTTTTATGGCATCTCTGTCCCCTACATTTGGGAGACAGTTGCTTGAGGGTTGGGCTTATCATGAAGGTGATTCAAGCCTAGATTCTACTTAACATTTAATTCAGGGACTCACCCTCCCATAACCCACTCACCGCCTGGGTTCCTGAACTCAAATTTCTCAAAGGTAGGTTGGCTAAGCCCCAGTGTATGGATTGGCTCAACCTGGATTTTTTTATCCAAACTTCGTGCTCTGATCAGTGGCAGGCAGGATCAAATGATACAACCATGGTGACCAGGCCCCCCCTTCCCACTTAGCAGGGGCAGAGGAAGAGAAAGGGAAAATCTACAAAAGCAAGACAGGTATAGAGGACCCAATAGACAGGTTTAGGGGTTTGGATTTTTTCATGAGGGGCCCTGGAGTTTTATTAAGCAAAGGAGTAATGTGATTGGATTTGTATTTTTGGGGAAAAAAAAAAAAAAAAGACCCTCGGAGCAATTGATTCCATCTGTTTGCTTTTCTGCACGGTCTGCAGACTGGCCTAGGTTCCATTAATTTCAACATATATCCATTGAGACCTTTCTCTGGGCCAAGGCTTCTTCTTGATCCAGGGGACTCGAAGGTAGTTAAGCCAAGGTCTTTAGCTCCCAAAAGCACATAGTTCCAATCAGGAGTTAATATGGGCCCAGAATGTCTGTGCCTCCCTAGGAATTACCTGCAAAATCTTGAGTGTCTAGGCATTTTTCTAGCAAAAGGTTAGCTTTCATCTGATTTTTTTTTCCCTTTGTTCTTCTATAGAGACAGGGTCTCACTATGTTGCCCAGGCTAGACTTGAATTCCTGGCCTCAAACGATCCTTCTGCCTAGGTCTCCCAAAGTGCTGGGATTACAGACATGAGGCACCATACCCAGCCGCATCCGATTTTTAACACAGCCTTAAGAGCTCATGTTCTTGGGTCACACAGACCTGGGTTAAAATGCCGGCTCTTCCACTTACTAGCTGTGGAAACCCAAGTGTCCGCATCTGTTCAATGGAGCTAATAGCACTGAACAGAGTTATTGTAAGAATGAAATGAGCTATTTCATGGAAAATGCCTAGCACACAATGAACACTCAATCAAGGATAGTTATGATCATTAGTATCATCTCTGTGAAGGTAGTTCCCCATCCAGTGTGAGCCACTGGTCTGTATCAGAAGTCAGTAAATCATGGTTCACAGGCTAAATTCAGTCCACTACCTGTTTTTGTAAATAAAGTTTTATTGAAACACAGCTATGCCCATTCATTTATGTATTATCCAAGGTTGCTTTTATGCTACAGCTGCAGAGTCGAGTCATTGTGACAGAGAATGCAGGGTTTCAGGGCCTATAAAATGGTTACTCTCTGAAAAAGTATGCCTGAACCCTGGGCTTGCTGATAGCTTTAAAACATTTCATTTTTCTGGGCCTTGGTTTCCACATCTAGACAATAAATGGATTACAACAAATTCTCTTTTTGGCTCATTAAATGACTAGTGAGATGTGAAAATGCTCTTGAACATTGAGGAGTGCCCTGTAGATCCAGGATATTATGATGATCATGCTGTGGATTGGTTGATAACTAAATCCCACTCTCTTCTCCTCACAGATCCTTGCCATAATTTCCATCATGTTCATCGTCCTCTCCACCATTGCCCTGTCCCTCAACACGCTGCCTGAGCTACAGAGCCTCGATGAATTCGGCCAGTCCACAGACAACCCCCAGCTGGCCCACGTGGAGGCCGTGTGCATTGCATGGTTCACCATGGAGTACCTGCTGCGGTTCCTCTCCTCGCCCAAGAAGTGGAAATTCTTCAAGGGCCCACTCAATGCCATTGACTTGTTGGCCATTCTGCCGTACTATGTCACCATTTTTCTCACCGAATCCAACAAGAGCGTGCTGCAATTCCAGAATGTCCGCCGCGTGGTCCAGATTTTCCGCATCATGCGAATTCTCCGCATCCTTAAGCTTGCACGCCACTCCACTGGCCTCCAGTCCCTGGGCTTCACTTTGCGGAGGAGCTACAATGAGTTGGGCTTGCTCATCCTCTTCCTTGCCATGGGCATTATGATCTTCTCCAGCCTTGTCTTCTTTGCTGAGAAGGATGAGGACGACACCAAGTTCAAAAGCATCCCAGCCTCTTTCTGGTGGGCCACCATCACCATGACTACTGTTGGGTATGGAGACATCTACCCCAAGACTCTACTGGGGAAAATTGTTGGGGGACTCTGCTGCATCGCGGGAGTCTTGGTGATTGCTCTTCCCATCCCCATCATCGTCAATAACTTCTCTGAGTTCTATAAGGAGCAGAAGAGACAGGAGAAAGCAATCAAACGGCGAGAGGCTCTGGAGAGAGCCAAGAGGAATGGCAGCATCGTATCCATGAACATGAAGGATGCTTTCGCCCGGAGCATTGAGATGATGGACATCGTGGTTGAGAAAAATGGGGAGAATATGGGTAAGAAAGACAAAGTGCAAGATAACCACTTGTCTCCTAACAAATGGAAATGGACAAAGAGGACACTGTCTGAAACCAGCTCAAGTAAGTCCTTTGAAACCAAGGAGCAAGGATCCCCTGAAAAAGCCAGATCGTCTTCTAGTCCTCAGCACCTGAACGTTCAGCAGTTGGAAGACATGTACAATAAGATGGCCAAGACCCAATCCCAACCCATCCTCAATACCAAGGAGTCAGCAGCACAGAGCAAACCAAAGGAAGAACTTGAAATGGAGAGTATCCCCAGCCCCGTAGCCCCTCTGCCCACTCGCACAGAAGGGGTCATCGACATGCGAAGTATGTCGAGCATTGATAGCTTCATTAGCTGTGCCACAGACTTCCCTGAGGCCACCAGATTCTCCCACAGCCCTTTGACATCACTCCCCAGCAAGACTGGGGGCAGCACAGCCCCAGAAGTGAGCTGGCGGGGAGCTCTGGGTGCCAGTGGTGGTAGGTTTGTGGAGGCCAACCCCAGCCCTGATGCCAGCCAGCACTCTAGTTTCTTCATCGAGAGCCCCAAGAGTTCCATGAAAACTAACAACCCTTTGAAGCTCCGAGCACTTAAAGTCAACTTCATGGAGGGTGACCCCAGTCCACTCCTCCCCGTTCTAGGGATGTACCATGACCCTCTTAGGAACCGGGGGAGTGCTGCGGCTGCTGTCGCTGGACTGGAGTGTGCCACGCTTTTGGACAAGGCTGTGCTGAGCCCAGAGTCCTCCATCTACACCACAGCAAGTGCTAAGACACCCCCCCGGTCTCCTGAGAAACACACAGCAATAGCGTTCAACTTTGAGGCGGGTGTCCACCAGTACATTGACGCAGACACAGATGATGAGGGGCAGCTTCTCTACAGTGTGGACTCCAGCCCCCCCAAAAGCCTCCCTGGGAGCACCAGTCCGAAGTTCAGCACGGGGTCAAGATCGGAGAAAAACCACTTTGAAAGTTCTCCTTTACCCACCTCCCCTAAGTTCTTAAGGCAGAACTGTATTTACTCCACAGAAGCATTGACTGGAAAAGGCCCCAGTGGTCAGGAAAAGTGCAAACTTGAGAACCACATCTCCCCTGACGTCCGTGTGTTGCCAGGGGGAGGAGCCCATGGAAGCACACGAGATCAGAGCATCTGAACTGCCCTGCCTCGGAGGAGAGACTTTTGGGTGAGGTCCAAAGAGGAGAGCTGTTCAGCTTACCTGCCACAGAGCTTTTCTGCATGAACTCTGGAACAGAAAGGCCCTGTAAAGCCCTCAGAGAGAAGAGAGACTCCAGAGAAGGCTCCCTAAGACCTTGAGAGCCATGACAGATCCATCAGCCTGAAGTTGGCCAAGCCATAGGGCACAGCACCTCCTTGTAACAACTCTATTGCCCTCTTTGGGAGATGACATGAGTGGAACTCACAGCCACCACTACCACCACTTTAGGCAGGACCAAGGCCACATACTCCCCATTCTCTCATGGCTTTCCATCTCAGCCTCGGAGGGCAACATTTCCAATCCTCCTGGCTTCAGCTGGAGAAGGATGCTGGAACAAGCGGCTGGTGTTGAAAAAGTGGGTTGACCAATTTGGTATTGAATGTTACCCAGCCACCCCTAGGAACACCTGTCCATCACCTCCTGGATGGATTCCACTGTTAGACAGCTACAGGGAATGATTGGTCACGGGGAAGTCTCTGCGCCATAAGCCACGATCCCAGCGCAAAACCCTTACTCAAATGTCTTCATTGACTTCAGTATTTCGTAGTACCTGAGATTTTATTTTGAGATACCATCAGGGTGAGTTGCACCACTTGTACTCAATTCTAATTGCCCCCTGGCAATCTGGGAAGGGTTCAGACGGTGGGCACCCAGCCAACAGCATGAACTCAGAGCATTGTTTTAGGGTTGGAGGAGGAACATGCTTTCTTTACATCACTAGTGTAGACTCAAAAGATATGCAAGTGTCAAATATGCAAAAGAAATAGCTTATTCAAAGAGACTGTGTGTTACTGAAGAACAGCATAAAAATATGATATTTTTTACTTGCAAAAATGAAAGGAAAAAAATACCCCGCATTGAAATGCCCAGTTCAGACTGAATAATTCCTGCTGCAGCAAGGAAAGTACCTACTATAATAGAAATTCTGTTTTGTTTTCCGTGGTTTTCAAGTTAAAATAAAAAGCACTTTATGTTTTTCAAAAATAGGTTCTGTCAGGGACAGTGTCAACATCTTGCACTTTAAAACAAGCACTATTTCCCGTGGCCCAATTGTTGGGACTGTAGTTGGATTGTTGCTACCTGCCTGTTTCTGGCCACCATGGGTAATATTGTGCTGGTGTTACTGTCTGCCATATCAAAGTCTGTGGGCTCCTTCCCTGCCCCTCTGAAGCCTTCCCTTAACCCTCATGGGTCAGGAGGGGTTCTTGCCCCTTGGGTGGGGCCTGTCATGAAGTCAAGTACACAGGAGACATGCACATCTCAAAAGGACACAGTGACAGTTGGACATTGGCTGTTTTACTCTGTTCTCTTTCTTGTCAACCAGCTATTGGTTTTTCAGTGTCACTGTCTGTACTAAAAGCTCAATTCTCCTTCCTGCAGCCATCGATGCAGCCAGTACAGACAAAAGCAATAAGTATTTGTGTGCATCCTGAGTGGTTCTGGTGTATTTCTTGGTGTTGGTTTTCCTGTCCTAGTTTGATGACCTGGCATTGTCCTGCCTGCTTTTAGTCCAACAGCATGGTGTTGTTGGCCGTTCCTCAGTACAGTGGCATTAGGTTGAACCACTGATGGATATAATGCTATAGTGTTGGCTCACCTGTCAGTAAAGATGATATGTTATTGGTCTGCCTGTCTGTAGTACAATGGAACAATGTTGTTCTCTTAATGTAATGTTGATGGATGATGTCCCAAGTACAATAGTGTAGTTCTGTCTATCCTCAATACAGTAACAGGCATATGTCTTCCCAATGGAAGAAAGATATGGTATTGGTTCACCTAGTCTTAAGTCTCAATATCATCTGTTGCTGGTCTGACTGTTAGTACAATGACATGATCCACCTCTCAGTACACAAATATCATGGAGCTGTTCTGCCTGCCCTTCATACATAAGGCATAAGGTTTAGCCACCTGCCACACGTATGATGAGATGGGATCATTCTACCACCCTTAAAAATACCTCTTCTCTGCTGTATACAAACCCAATTCATAACACTTCTCAGCATCTCCAGAGACTGGGATCCCCCCAAGAGGGTGCAGTCCTGTTCTTCGCCACATTAACAGAGAAAACAAGAACGGCACCGTTCCTAGGTATCTTCAGAGTATTCACGCAGCAACTGCAAAGGGACTTAGGGGCAGGGAGAGTGTGAGGTCATCCTGTGCCAGGCAGAGGAAGCAGAACTCCCAAAATACTTTGCTGAACATGCAGTCTGAGCTGGGGGCCTCTTGAGGAACAACTGTGGGACAGTTCTCCGCCGACCATCTCACATGTCTCTTCTTTGTTTTCATCACCATTAATGTCCACCATCAGCACAAATGTGAAAATTCAGGGAAAAAAAAACGCTTTTTGATAAAAGTAAATAGTTGTGATTTCCAATTCAGATATTTTTAGAGCTGATGCTATCTGTAAAAAATAATAATAATAATTATATAGTCTATTTTACATATCAGGAAAGTGAACATGTTTCAATATAGCCATATATATTGAGAAGGAACTTACTACCCTTTCTTCCAATCAAGGCATTTCATTTGTTGGTTGAAGCAGATGAGAAGTGTACAGATTGAAAATGATTTCTTTGTTTTTTTTTTTTTAAAAAAAAAAAACGAAAACCAATTGGTGCAACTCTCCTTGTAACCAAAGGCCCTTTCTGCCTTCTGTGGTCATGTAGGACCTGGCCCTTCCTTCCTTGTGTATTTTGTCCAACCTTAAAGTAGCATTTTATTGAGTCACTTTTGAAGGACGAATTCAGAAGTATCATTAAGAACCTACCTTTTCAGGCTTCATAGCCAGAGTCCTATAGAGTTCTTATAGAAACAGAATAATTGAAATTCAGCATATACTATGCTTAGAAAGTATTCCATTTGGGTTTGATTGGGTTTTTTTTTTCTTTTACTTGTGTGTGTATGTATTGGGGGAGTATAGCTTTCATTCCGTGCTCAATTCGAAATAGAGTATAATAAGTTTTCCCAGCCCATCCACCCGCTAAAAAAGAACATATCCAAATTTTAATATGCATACACCCAACCTGTACCTATGTACGTGAATATACACGCACTGGGAAATCTACCTAAGAGTCTTCACTGAGAAGCTCACTTGATAGAAAGGTCTTGATAGAGAAGAGAAGAGGAAAGCAATGGTCTGAAGGCAAATCCTGCTTTAACTTGGTGGTCCATTTCCCATTCATTCCTGAACCAATGAGAGCAGAAAGAAACAAGTCAACCCAAACAAGCAAACTAGGGGCTGGATGCGGCGGATGGTTGCTGGTCAGTTTGGCGAATTCACTGAAACTCATCAAGAACCCAGCTGAACTTGCATTCCAACTTCCACCATTGTCAGAAAGGGCTAGGGACCAGGTAGCTGTGTGTCCCAATCACACGGGGGAGAGTCTGCCACCGGCGGTGAGAGAGGTGGGGAAGCTTTGGAGGAGACAGTATATTCACCTTTTTATCTTTGGGTAAAAGAAACCAACAGGACTTTGGTGCAGTAGATTTCTCAGTGCCTTCTTTAGGAATTCTATCTTAAGCACACTTCAAGGGGAAAGAAAAAAGGAGGAGAGAACATTTGTTCCCGTGAAGTCCCTTTCTCCAAAGGACTGGGGATCAAGAAGGAAGAAGAGTAAGAAGGAAAAACAGCAAAATCCTGAGGAGGCCATTTCTTTTAACCCACCCAGCTTGCCCCTGAAAACTGCTGGTGATACAAACTTTTTCAAACTGACTTCCAGCTTCTCCATGTGTCTTGGTAACTGTAGCCTCGTCTCTGCCTTTTCTCCTAATAAGATCCATGTTTCTAAGGAGAAAAACAAAACAGTATTCTCTTCTGTAAAACTGTAATGTATTGTTGATATTTGTAACTATTGTATATTTCTGTCTTGCTCCAGTCCCAGCTGGAGTGTCTAGTTCCATGGACAAGGGGATATTTAAAATTCACCACGGACAAGGGCCACTAAAGCCAGGTCTCTATCGCTAATCTCTCTCCTTTTCTTATTTCTCTACCAACTAATCTCAAGTAACAATACCCCAGGCTTTTTTTCAGCCTCAATTCAAGTAACTTTGAATCAAAAGAGAGCAAGGCAAAAAGCCTCCGGATATGCTTCTTTGGGAAAGGACTTTTTCTGTAGCTGCAGAGTGGGCAGGAGGGAGAAGGGGCTCCCCTGAGACCCCGGCAGAACAATGGAAAGCTTCCAGCCTCAAGCTGATGTTTCCTCACCTATCACTGCTTATAGGACAGCATCCAAATGCTTTCATGTCGCTCAGCCCAGGCAACCCAAACCAGTCCTGGCTACACCCAGAAATAAGAGTTACCTCTGCATTTTCTGTTGCCATTTTTCTGGCTCTAGAAGTATCTGATGCGCGACTATGTCATAGAATGTCCACGCATCTCAGAGTAGTCTATTTTTCTGTTCAGATAAAATATATATATATGTATTTTTAGCAAACTTATAATAGGGCAATTGAGTCTAATTTCTTCTTTTGTAATACAGAACAATTAGGAGTTTCATTGTTGGTCACTATCGTAGCTGTTGTTTTCCGGTCTTTTGCAGTTCCTACCATTGTCCCTCGGGCTATTTGGGTTTTCTTCCTTTTGATTCTGATTTCTTGAGGGTGGGGAAAGACTTTGGGGTCTGACTTCCTTGTGTAGGCATTTCTTGACACTAGGCCTGGACTCTGTCAATGCTGTGACTTTCCTCATTCAGTTCTGTGTGTTTCTCCCATTCGTTGTTCTTAAGAATCCAGGGCATGAATGCAGGAATGAGACCCAGGGAAGCAGAGCTACAGATGGCCCTCAAAATCAGGATGGGATGTGGGCTGGTTTCGCTTATATCCCACACCCCTTTAGGGATCTGAAGGGACTGAGTTTTCTCATCCCCAGAGATCTTGGAACCAAAAATCTCATGCAAGCAAACTCATCACTGGCATTTCTGAGATCCAGAACACATGCGAGTCCCTCCTTGGCTGGGCTGCTCCCACATGTCCAGCACCCTGTCGGCCTGTAATATCAATCAGATCTGCAGGTCAGAGCTTTTTCAGGTTCTCATGAACCTCACAAGAACATGCTGGGCCTCCGATCTCACTGACTTGTTTATCGGTTCCTTGTTTCAATCTGTTTATTTTTTATTTTTTTTGTTGTTATTATTTTGAGACAAAGTCTTGCTCTGTTGCCCAGGCTGCAGTGCAATGGCGCAATCTCGGCTCGCTGCAACCTCCTCCACCCAGGTTCAAGTGATTCTCATGTCTCAGCCTCCTGAGTAGCTGGGATTACAGGAGCGCACCATGACGCCTGGCTAATTTCTGTGTTTTTAGTAGAGGCAGAGTTTCTCCATGTTGGCCAGGCTGGTCTTGAACTCCTGACCTCAGGTGATCTGCCTGCCTCGGCCTCCCAAGGTGCTGGGATTACAGGTGTGAGCCACCACCGCACCCAGCCCATTTCAATCCATTTCTAACAGCTTCACCAAAAAACAGTGGCCAGAGACCCTTGCAGCCAAACCCTGAGAAGAGATGTCCCCGAATCTGCTAGCTCATCTCCCCTTCCCTTGCCAGCTGCCTGGCTCCATAGAGCAGGAGGTGTGTGGCAAGGACAGGGGCAGTTTTCCAGCTTCCACCTATCCACGCCTCGGGGGAGTTTTTGGACTGTCCTGATAATTAATTCCAGATGTAGTTTTCAGCCCTGGGTGGGCGGAGGACATCTCACTAGGCAGGATCTTCAGCAGAAAGTGATTCTCCATCCGTCAACTCACGCAGGAAAATGAAGAAAGCCCAGATAATCTCCAACTTGCATTCATTTAGGTTTTGGTATCCCACTCGCCTCACTGTCAGCTGCAGGGCTCAGGTCTCTGCCTAGAATCAGAAATTTGAGCCAAACCGGGACCCTCAGATGGCAGTGAGCCATCCCATCGGATAACTCCCAAGAGGAAGCCAACACAAATATGAGTTTTATTATTCTGGACTATGACCCTGATCAGAGTTCTCCCGCCCCAAAAACCTCTAATAGTCTGGTTTGAACCAGAGTCAAATAAAACAGACAAGATTTTTTTTTCCTTTGCAGAAGAGCAAAAAAACAAAACAAAACAAAATGTCTGCCAGTAGTTTCCTGGGTTTGATGCCCAGATAAGCAAATACTGTTGCCTATGGCTGTTGCTGTTTTCATCAAGAAAGAGGTTATATAGTTTGCATTTCCATCCACTCTCCCTGATTTTATCTTAACCTAGAATTTCTCCTGAACTTCCCCAAATGCCAACTTGAATTGGGGTGGGGCTCTGTTAATCAAGGGAACCCTCATCTTCACTTATAAACCGAATTCTCTGTTCCTCCCTCCAAAGATCCTGAAAAGATCTGCTAAAGGATGGCCAGGATGGGGTGGAGTGGGTCAGCGCACCTGAAGAAGAAAACCACTTAGCTGCCAGCTGGCTGTATGCAAGTTCTCCGAAAATTTCTATTGTACGAAAGGGATGGGGTCAATTGCAGCTCAAATTAAGGAAGCCCTCCTAACAGGCTGGGTTGTCTGACCATGGAACTCAATGCCATGGTGGACAGTGAGCTCCCTTATATCACAGGTGTTTAAAGAGAGGCTGGCTAGATGGTATAAAAAATGGGCATTGCAGACGGGCCCTAGCATTGCATGGAAACTGAGCTGAACAACCACAGAAATTCCTCTTTGTTTCTTGGTGTGCGTGTGTGTGTGTGTGTGTGTGTGTGTAGGCGGTTTCAACACTCTGGATATAAGCTCAAGCCACTGAGGCAAAGGCATGCAGCACAATTAGCAGGAATGCAACTTCTGGGCTTTGGAGCTGTCAGAGGGGGCGTCCAAGAGACAAGTCTGCTTCCTTCCGGCTCCTTGTCTTGGAACATTTTAATGACTGTCAATCACCAATCCAACCCATCCCCAATGGCCTACCAGGTAGCACATTGGGATAAGACTCATGCTACCCTTCCCCAGGCCAGCCAAGGAGCAATCCACGCTGTCCCCCATCCCTGGCTGGCTGTCTTATGGTGCTTCAGCCCCTCCGCCCAGCTCCTGTGCCCTCATGAGCCTGGGGCTTTCTGTACAAAAGATGCAATGATATCTGTTCCCCACTAGCCATCCCCACAATGAACAACTGCCCAGGCAATAGCAAATGGCTCCATTCCAAAAGGGCTTGTTTTTCTGGTAAATCAAATAGGAGATCCCACTCAAGACCTTTGAAAATCCCCATCGATGAAAAAAATCCAGAAGGGTCAAAAGAGAAAGGCAGCTTTTAATCCAGTTTCACAGCAAAACCAGGCTCTTGGCTGCCTCCAAGCCGAATGCCTGCTCTCCTGCAGCTGTGGCCTCCATCCCAAATCAGCCTGCATACTGCATTCTCCAAGGAAAACATTTGACAAGAGAGAGTTCATGTATGGTGGATTGGGAGGAAGTGAGACTTCAACTTTAGGATGAACCCAAGACCGGTTTGTCTTTGGTTGTTTTAGCATAAGGTTGGGCAGGATGATATGTTTGGATGGGTAGAATGAGCAGCCGCCTTCCTCTGAAACCAAAATAAAATAAAAACCAGTTTTCAAGATTCCTCCCAACTCCTCACTGGAGGCTCTGCCCTGCAGAATCACTCAAGTTGCAACAACACAAGGAGGCAAAAATAGGATAATTCATGAAAATGTAGGAAACTCCCAATTCCGTCCCATTAGGATGCCCTCAAGGGCCTTGCAGGGATCTTCCCGTACTTCCTGCTTCCCTGATCTGAACCAAGATTGGAAAGAGGCAGGCAGCAGAGAAGATGCCCAAGAAACTCTGACATCTCCACAGCTTGGCTCTGCCCCTTGGGCTTCACTGGGGTTTGGGCCTCCCTCTTGGTTGAGCTGAGTGTGCCTGAGTGGGTGGGGACAGGGAGGATTCTCCAGGTCTATCTTGATTTCAATCCAAGGTCAAAAAGTGAGAACCTTATTTTCTGCACCAGGAACTCAGGGTTATCCCCAACCTATGCCCTTGGCACATGATGGTCATCCAACCTGTGTTTTTGTGAGTGAGTGAATGTGTGACTGGTTGGCCTCTGAGTGGATGACTGGATGCGTGAATGTGTGAGTGAATGGGGGAGTTAATGAATCCCTACCTAACTGTGAAGAGAAGAAAAATAAGGAGCCCCTCTCCCACTGAAACCCATAACTGCCCCATCAAGGTCATCTGTTCTTTGACTCAAGATGACATCTCAATTTGATGCTTGTAGGCCCCAAGCTGATAAGGGCCACAGCCCTCTCAGAGCCACACTTCCTGGGGGCCCACAGGGCAGCTCCGCCCTCCTTCCTCTTCCCCTACCCTGCATTTCTCAGCCTCATGTTCTATTTTCGCTCACACACGACCCATGGGGGAACCACCAAGTGGTTTTCCAATGGACTAAGCCAAGGGTTCAAAGTTGGGACTTCCCTTGGTCTGGGACTTGCTGGGGCAGAAACATAGGAGCCAACATCTGGAAACTGGATCGCATTCCCTGAGCCATGGGAGTCCAGCTGGATATTAAGACCAGCCTGCCCTCCGGCTTTTAGAGCCGAAGATCTTTTTTCTGAGCCCCAAAGCCGTCATGATAGTATGCCCCCAGATCCCATCAGCTAAGACCCTGTCTCTCCCAGGAACCCGTCGTGTGAGGTTGGGGCTTTTCTGCCAGTAAAGCCATTCTGATCACCCAACCCTTTACAGGGGCCAAGCCAATCACATTAGCCATAAATGATCAATGTCCTCAGCCACTCTTTTCTCGGGGGTGCATTCGTGGGTCCTATTCATCTCTCGTCAGTTAACGTCTCTAGTCCTTCCCATAAAGGTGAAAATGAGCGTTGCGCATGTGCGCAACGCGCGCACACACACACACACACACACACACGCAAACAAACAAAAATCCCAGTGTCTTTTTATGCATGTGGTGAGATGAAATTGTGATCTTTGTGTGACCTCCAGCTGCTGTCTTGTCTTGTAAAATATGTCCAAATGTTTAAGAATTTCTAAGCAAATGGTCCCTTAATGAAGTCTGCAGAGTTCAATAAAAGGTATGGATAAAACAAGCCTAGTGGAGTTATTTTTTGGAGGGCACAGGGAGGCGAGATGGGAAGCGCTGTAAGGGGACTTGAATCAGGGATCCTGTCTCCAGGTGGCATCAGCTTTTTCTCTTACCCCCGGAAGAGGGAGGACATGAAAATATAACTGGCTTTTCACCCCCACTATGCAAGCCAGTGGTAACCCATCCTACATGATATTCATGAATCAAAGTTCCAACTCTGGTCATTTAGTTCTCATGTCAACTGTGCCTGGGCATCTCATTAAAAACTGTCTTACAATAGAAGGTATAAGCTCAAATGACTACTGGGGCAGAGCAGGTAACATAAATGAGTAAAGAAATTTAACTAAGAGACATAAGGGGGTGGTGGTGAGTGTGGTAAAAAAGAGAACACACGCCCTGTCTAAAGGGGTGAACACCATTCATCTCCAGCTGGTTGTTACCCCATAGGGATGTGGGCCCAGCAATATTAGATCTTTCTAAGAGAAGTCAGAAATCTGGATTTTCACAGGAAATAACCAACTTTTAAACGTTAGCAACTATGGCTGGGCATGTGGCTCACACCTGAAATCCCAGGACTTTGGGAGGCCAAGGCAGAGTTCGAGACCAACCTGGCCAACATGGTGAAATCCTGTCTGTACTAAAAAATAAAATAAATAAAAAATAAAAATAAATAAACATTAGTGACTAATTCCATTTTTTGTAGTCCTGTACTGGCCAAATGAAATATATCTGTAGGCAGACCAGAGCCCATAGGCTACCTTTCTGTGATCTCTGCCTTACTGATAGGGCTCAAAGATTTCTATATTTGTTTTGGGGAGGTTTTTTGTTGTTGTTTTTGGAACATAGTCTCACTCTGTTGCCCAGGCTGGAGTGCAGTGGCACAATCTCTGCTCACTGCAGCCTCCACCTGCCGGGTTCAAGCAATTCTCATGACTCAGCCTCCAGAGTAGCTGGGATTATAGGCACGTGCCACCACACCTGGCTAATTTTTTGTATTTTTTAACAGAGACAGGGTTTCGCCATGTTGGTCAGGCTGGTCTTGAACTCCTGGCCTCAAGTGATACACCTGCCTCAGCCTCTCAAAGTACAGGGATTACAGGCATGAGCCACTGTGCCCAGCCTTCTGTATTTATCTACTGCTGTGTAACAAATTACCCCCCAAACTCTAGCAAGTTGAACCATTTATTATCTCATGGTTTTTGTGGGTCAGGAATTCAGGAGCATCTTTAGCTGAGTGGTTCTGGCTAGGGGTCTCTCACAAGGTTGCAATCAAGACACCAGCTGCAGTCCTCTGCTTGACTGGGATGGAAGACCTGCCTCTAAGGTGGCTGAGGAGGCCTCAGTTCCTTACTGGCTGTTGGCGGGAGGCCTCAGTTGCTCACCATGTGGACTTCTCCGTAGGGCTCTTGAATGTCCTCACAGCATGGAAGCTGGCATCCCCCAGGGACAGTGGTCCAAGAGAGAGGGGTAAGGAGAAAGGCACAATGCATCTTGTGGCCTAGTCTCAGAAATCAGAAACCATCACTCACACCAAATTCTATTTGTTAGCAGTGAGTCACCAAATCCAGTTCACACTTAGAGAGAGGTCATTCTACCTCTTGGGGAAAAAGGATCAAATATTTTGTGGACATATTTTAAAATCATTACCTTTCAAAAGCCCATTGAGGGAAAAGGGTAGTTTCCAGACTTTAGGATTTCATAGCCTAGTAAAAAAAATTGTTATTCTTATTTGTCTAGAGATGTGGTCCCACTCTGACACCCAGGCTGGGGAACAGTGGTGCAGTCTTAGCTCACTGCAGCCTCGAAATCCTGGACTCAAGCCACCCTTTTGCCTCAGCCTTCCAAGTAGCTGGGACTACAAGTGCCTACCACCATGCCCGGATAATTTTTTATTCAGCTTAGGGAAGTGTATAAGCCTTGCTGACATTTTATTTTGCCAAGTAAAGATGTGGAAAAAATGACTATTATGTACTATATATTATCTTAGTAAAACAAAGGATATATCAAACCCATAAAATATACAATCTCAGAATAAAGACCATCCTGAAAAAAACAAAACTTCTGTTCTTCTTTCTTTCTTTTCTTTTCTTTTCCCTTCCTTCCTTTCTTTTCTTTCTTTCCCTTCTTTCTTTCCCTTTCTTTCTTTCTCTTTCCTTACTTCCTTCCTTCCTCCGTCCTTCCTTCCTTCCTTCCTTCCTTCCGTTAGTTCTTTCTTTCTTTCTTTTTTCTTTCTTTCTTTCTTCCTTTCTTCCTTTCTTTCTTTCTTTCTTGAGACTGAGTTTTGCTCTGTCACCCAGGCTGGAGTGCAGTGGCATGATCTCGGCTCGCTGCAATCTCCATCTCCCAGGTTCAAGCAATTCTCCTGCCTCCTGTAGCTGGGATTACAGGCGCCCGCCACCAGGACCGGCTAATTTTTGTATTTTTGGTAGAGAGGGGGTTTCACCATGTTGGCCAGGCTGGTCTCCAACTCCCGGCCTCAGGTGATCTGCCCTCCTTGCTCTCCCAAAGTGCTGGGATTACAGGCGTGAGCCAACACACCCGGCCTTATTATGTTTTTTTAATAGATCAAACCTTCTCAAATTCAGCACTACTGACATTTAGGGCCAGCTCTTGCTCTGTTGTGGGGTCTGTCCTGGGCTCTGTAGGGTGTTTAGCAACATCTCTGACCTCTACTCACCAGATGCCAGTAATACCTCCCACCAGTTGCAACAACCAAAAATGTCTCCAGAAATTGCTAGATGTCCGCTGGGGGACATCACCTCCAGTTGAGAAGAGGCACAAAATCTCAAATCCAAAAGGTGCAATGAAAAGTGAAATTTCCCTTACACCCCTGGACCCCCATCCCCCTGTCCCTAGAGGCCACCAGTTTCTCACGTATCCTTCCAGAGATCATTTTTGCAAACAAACACACACACACACACACACACACACACACATACCCGATGTGTAGCATGCATGTGTTGTTTTGTTTTGCTTTGTTTTATTTTACCCAATACAAATAGTAAGTGTGCCATACACACTGCTCTGCATCTTGCTTTTTTCATTTAATGTATCTTGGAAATCATTCTGTATTAATACACAAAGAGCCTCCTCATTCTTTCATAAGCCTATATTGTGTTCTACTATACTTGGTAATTGTCAGTCTCCTACTCCTGAACGTTCAAGTTGCTTTCAACTTTTGCTGTAACAAACAGTGCTGAAATGAATGGCCTGTCAGCCGTTCCTCTGGGCTCTGCCTTCAACATAGATCTGGGATCTGCATTTCTTGCTCCTCCACTGCTGCAGCTTGGGGCCAGACCACCATTGTTTATTGCCTTCATATTGTACCATGTCCAGACCAGCTTCCCTATTTCTGCCCTTGATCTTTCAGGTTCTTCTCAACATAATGGTCAGAGGGGTCCTGTCAAGCTGTCAGTCTGATCATGTCACTTTGCCATCAAAACCTTCCAAAGGCTTTCCGTCACATGTTAAATAAAGTCCAAAGTCCTTGGCTTGGTCTGCAAATACTTACATCCACTGGCTCCTGCATGCTTCTCTATTTCATCTCCCACAGCTCTCACCCAAGGGTGCCTGCTCTAACATCCCAGTCTCCCCACTCTTTCTCGGACGCACCTACTGTGGACCCACCTAATGAAGTAGCCACATTCTGATCCCCTTCCCGTCCCCTCTACCCTCTTTAATCTGTGCACAGAGCACTGAGATGACTGGCCCAAGATCACCCACCTAGGAAGGGGCAAAACTGAATTTTTTTTTTTTTTTTTTTTTGAGACAGAGTCCTGCTCTGTCACCCGAGCTGGAGTGCAGTGGTGTGATCTCGGCTCACTGCAATCTCCACCTCCCGGATCCAAGCAATTCTCCTGCCTCAGCCTCCAGAGTAGCTGGGATTACAGGCATGCGCCATCATGCCCAGCTAATTTTTGTATTTTTAGTAGAGATGGGATTTTGCCATGTTGGCCAGGCTAATCTCAAACTCCTGACCTCAAGTGATCTGCCCACCTTGGCCTCCCAAAGTGCTGGGATTACAGGGGTGAGCCACTGCACCCAGTCAAAACTGGGGTTTTAACTAAAACCTATCTGATTTTACCAGGTTACTGCCTCTACCAAAAAGATCAAGCATGATAATTCATGTGGCTGGCTGTGCAGGGTTTAAGAAAGATGGGTCTGGAACTCAATTGCCTGAGTTCAAAATCCTAACTGCTCCACTTACTAGCTGTTGGCACTGAGGAGGTCTCTAGCATCCTTTCTTCAATGTCCCCATCTGCAAAATGAGACTAATTCATTTAACAACCGTTAGGTTTTAGGCCCCTCAGGACCAGTAACAGGATAAGGAGATCCAGGCAGTAATGTACACATGCAGGAGGTTGGATCCCATCTTTACTTGAAATGTTGATATTTTGTTTATGGGTTTGGGGCATTACTTTTTATTTTTTTAAATATTACAGACAGGGTGCAGTGGCTCATGCCTATAATCCCAACACTTCGGAGGCCAAAGCAAGGGGATCACTTGAGCCCAGGAGTTCAAGACCAGCCTGGGCAACGTGGTGAAACCCCCTCTCCATAAGAAATACAAAAATTAGGCTGGGCGCGGTGTCTCACACCTGTAATTCCAGCACTTTGGGAGGCCGAGCTGGGCAGATCACAAGGTCAAGAGACTGCGGCCATCCTGGCCAACATGGTGAAACCCCATCTCTACTAAAAACACAAAAATTAGCTGGACTTAGTAGCTCATGCCTGTAGTCCCAGCTACTCGGGAGGCTGAGGCAGGAGAATCGCTTGAACCCAGGAGGCAGAGGTTGCAGTGAGCTGAGATCACACCACTGCACTCCAGCCTGGTGAAGAGTGAGACTCTTGTCTCAAAAAAAAAAAAAAATTAGCCAGGTGTGGTGGCATGTGCCTATAGTCTCAAGCTACTTGGGAGGCTGAGGCAGGAGGATCTTTTGAGCCTAGAAGTTCAAGGCTGCAGTGAGCCATGATCACACCGCTGCACTCCAGCATGGGTGACAGATCGAGACCCTGTCCCAAAAACAAAAAAAGGCAGTAAAATGTTCCTTATTTTGATTTCTGAGGTTTTGTGTGTGTGTGAACATGATATGTGACATGGCATGATTCCTGAGTTTTCGGTACCCCCTTAAGTCTTGCATACTTTGGTATTTTGGAGATGAAGCACTCAGCAAAGCAAATCCCTGCCTTCAAGAGACACACATCCCAGTGGGGGAGGCTGCCAATAAACAGATAAAAATATATGACACTTCTGGTGCTAAGAAGAAAAATGAAGTTGGGTAAAGAGACAGAGACATGGGGCTAAGAATAGTACCCCTCACACAAGAGTTGGTGTAAAGATTAAAAGAAATAATCCATGCGAAGGGCCTCGTACAGAGGCTGGCACCATATGTGCTATGGAAACATTGGCCACCGATGTGATTTCCATGCTGGGCTCGAGGTTCAAGACTCCGGAGCTCTGCCCCCCAGGAGTTTTCAGCATGGGGTAGCATTTCATGAACTGTGTATCAGGACCCACTGGGGCAGCAGCTCTCAAACTCTGTGTGTCGTGGACCCTCTCACAAGTCCAGTGAAACCCACAGACCCCCTTCTCAGACTCAGAATAATATTTAAATGCCAATACATAAGTTTTTTTTCCTTGCGCTCTTTTTTTCTTTCTTTCTTTCTTTTTTAAAGATACAGGGTCTCACTCTGTCACCCAGGCAGGAGTGCAGTGGCATGATCATGGCTCACTGCAGTCTCGATCTTTCTGGCTCAAGCGATCCTCCCACCTCAGCCTCCCAGGTAGCAGGGACTACAGGGGCTTGCCACCACACCCAGTTGTTTTTTAAAAGACGGGGGTCTCTTATTATTTTTTGTAGAAACAGGGTCTCACTATGTTGCCCAAGCTGCTCTCCGAACTCCTGGCCTCAAGCGATTTTCCTGCCTCGGCCTCCCAAGTGCTGGGATTATGGGTGTGAGCCACTGCACTTGGCCAAATACATAGGTTTACAAAGCAAACCTACTGAAATGCAATTATCAAAATATTTTAGATGTGTGATGTAGTAATACAAGTGCTTCTTTATTAACAAATTAAATAACAAGATCGGGCCAGGCCTGGTGCTCACACCTGTAATCCTAGCACTTTGGGAGGCTGAGGCAGGAGGATCACTTGAGGCCAGGAATTCAAGGCTCCAGTGAGCTATGACTGAGCCACTGAACTCCAGCCTGGATGACAGAGTGAGACCCTGTCTCAAATAAATAAAAAGATCTAGCACTAAGTATAGTAACGACCACAATTTTGAGGTAGTGAAGATCATAAATGTTATTTTGAGACATCTGCAACAACCATAATGAGATACAAAACAATCTGTGATTTTTCTTCTAGAGACAAGATCTTACTCTGTCACTCCAGCTGAAGTGCAATGGTGTGATCATAGTTCACTGCAGCCTTGAACTCCTGGGCTCAAGCGATCCTCCCACCTCAGCCTCCTGAGTAGCTGGGACTGCAGGTGCATGCCACCACTCCCAGCCTGTGATTTTTGTGTGTGTGACAATGTCACTGAAACATATTACTATGATTTGTTGCCTGTATTCATACCTAAAGGAAGTGCTGGATTTCAACTAGAGGTCAGTGAAAATAAAATTATATCGTTTTGTTGTATACAAGTTTGTAGACCCAGATTATGAACTCCTGCATTTGGGGGTTTAGACATATTTAATGGGTCATGACTAGCAATTTTGTAATGAAAGAATAAAATAGACTGGAGTAGAATAAACTAGAATCGAATCGAAGTCAGCATGCATTGCTCATAAAAGGTAAGTACAGATTCATGAAATTTTCAGGTCAATTGTGTGTATGTGTGTGTGTGTGTGTGTGTGTGTGTGTGTGTGTGTTATAGGTCATGCTGCAAAATATACTTCTTCCTGCGACTTAACAGTCAAAAATATCTGAAACACAATGGTGTACAGGCAAAAAGGCCAGCTCAGCCACTGCCACATTGCAGCCATCCGCAAACACCCCTGTCCTTCCCTCTGATCCCTGTCAGCCTTGGCTTGGTCCCTGTCTGCTCTCCTGCCCACACGCAAGTATGCACATCACATTCAAGCTTATAAAAGGCCACGTTGTCTGTGACTGCACAGCTTTCCCCCCTCCTTGGGGAGAGGAGCAGGTGTGGCAATGCCCATGTCCTGAGCTCATCGCCTGTTTGAGGACCTGTCCCTCCTGATGACCACATGGCCCCGCAGCAAATATTAGGAGAGCCAGCTGGTGGCATGTCTGAAGGTGCCAGGCTGCAAAGGGTTGGGGCTAATGAAACCACCTCTGATGAGACACTGTAGGGAACTAAGGCAGGGCAGATGTTTCTGTGCTTTTCTGTACATGTATGCATTCTTATTCCCAATCCTAGCTATTGAAGGGGATAGCCTGGGAGAGGAACATGAATCACAAGAACAAACTTCTAACGGAATCTACTCTCCAGTCTCCCAAGTGCAAAGGAGTTTGACACTCTGCAGATAGGAGGTGAAGGAACTAATGATTCCATTCAGATGTGTGGGCAATTCACTCTGTACTAATAAGCAGGAAATTGGTAAAGGGAAAAGATAAGCTTTGTGTCAGGGGTGGGTGTGGGGGATGGGGAGTCAAGCTGCAGCTCAGCCTAGTGGTTCAGAATAGAAACTTTGGGGTCTGAAACATCTGAGTTCAGATCCTGGCTACCCCACTTCTTCCGTGTGTGATTTAGGGCCAGTCATTTTCTCTCTCAGGACCTTGATTTTCTAGTCTGTCAAATGGGGAAATAATAGCATCTACTTCAAAGGGCTGCTGCTGAGGCTTCGATGGAAGGATATGAAGTGCTTATGAACAGGCATTGAGTGAGTGTTCAATAACGGTAGCTCTTATCCTAACCATCTCTATTATCCCACTGCAGCCTGGGCCCTAGCTATGTTCCTTAATGGGGATCTATGCCAGGCACGGTGGCTCACACCTGTAATCCCAGCACTTTGGGAGGCCGAGGCGGGTGGATCACCTGAGGTCAGGAGTTCGAGACCAGCCTGGCCAACATGGTGAAACTCGTCTCTACTAATAATACAAAAATTAGCCAGACATGGTGGCACACGCCTGTAATGCCAGCTACTTGGGAGGCTGAGGCAGGAGAATCACTTGAACCTGGGAGGCAGAGGTTGCAGTGAGCCGAGATCGTGCCATTGCACTCCAGCCTGGGTGACAAGAGCAAGACTCCGTCTCAAAAAAAAGGGGGGGGCAGGGAATCTATTATTCAGGCTCAGCATCTCACAGTGCCAGAAATAACAAACAACATATAATCAAACCAGTTAACATTTACTCAGCATCTACTGGGTGCCAGACACTGCTCCAAGCACTAATTAGCATTTGCTAATTTCTTAGCAACAACCCTATGAAATACAACCTATGAAGTCATCATCAAAGGAGTCATCATGAAATTATCATCATCAATGACACTGTGAAATTACCACAATATTTAGTTTACAGATGAAGAACTGTATTCATTACTATTGCTGTGCAACAAATGATCCCAACACTTAGCAGCTTAAAACAATCGTCACTTACATTTCACACAGTTTCTGTGGCTCAGGTATTTGAGAGTGGCTTAGCGGATGGTTCCTGTACAGACTCTCTGTGAAGTTGCAGTCAAGACAGACGTCAGCCAGGGCCAGGCACAGTGGCTCATGCCTGTAATCCCAGCACTTTGGGAGGCTGAGGCAGGAGGATCACTTGAGGCCAGGAGTTTGAGACCAACCTGGGCAACATAGTGAGACCCCGTCTCTACAAAAATAAAAATAAAAATAGCCAGGCATGGTGGTACACGCCTGGAGTCCCAGCTACTTGGAAGGCAGAGGTGTGAGGATGGCTTGAGCCCAGGAGTTCAAGGCTGCAGCGAGCTATGATTGTGCCACTGCACTCCAGCTTGGGCAACACAGCAAGATCCCATCTCTTAAAAAAAAAAAATGTCAGCCAGGGCTGACATCCTTTGGGGGCTTACTGGGCTGCAGGGTCTGCCTCTAAGATGGCTCCCTCACATGTTGGCATATTGATGTGGAGCTACTGGCAGGAGGCCTCAATTCTTCAGCACATGGATCTCTCCACGGAGTTTCTTGAGTGTCCTTACAACGTAGGTGCTGGCTTCCCCCAGAATGAGTGATCCAAGAGAAAGAGAGAAGCCATAATGTCTTTTTTCCCCCAAATATTTTTATCGCAGTAAAATACACATAACATAAAATTTACCATTTTAACCATTTTTAACTGTACACTCATATGATATTGCGTATGTTGACTCTTTTGTGCAATGAGCAGCATCATCTATTTCCAGAACTTTTTTATCTTCCCAAACTGAAACTTCATACCCATTAAACAGTAACTCTCTACTCCTCCTCCCAGCCCCTGGCAACCACCTCTCCATTTTCTGTTTCTATGAACTTGATTATTCTGGGTATCTCATATAAATGAATCATATAATATGTAACCTTTCGTGTCTGGCTTATTTCACGGAGCACAATGTCCTCCAAGTTCATCTATGTTGTGGCATACTCCAGAATGTCCTTGTGAAGCTGCAGTCAAGAAAGACAGCAGCCAGGGCCGGGCGCTATGGCTCATGACTGTAATCCCATCACTTTGGGAGGCTGAGGCAGGAGGATCACTTGAGGCCAGGAGTCTGAGACCAACCTGGGCAACATAGTGAGACCCTGTCTCTACAAAAATAAAAATAAAAATAGCCGGGCATGGTGGTACACGCCTGGAGTCCCAGCTACTTTGAAGGCTGAGGTGGGAGGATGGCTTGAGCCCAGGAGCTGAATAATATTCAATTGTTAGAATACCCTTTATTATCTAGCTGTGGAAGTCACACACACTGTCACTTCCAAAATACCCTGTTGGTCCCACAGTTCAGCCCTATTCACTGCCAAAGAGGGCCACACAAAAGAGTGAGCGCCGGAAGGTGGGAGCCATTGGAGCCATCTTGCAGCCCAGCTATCACAGAGCAAAGGCCCGAGAGGTTTTGTGATTTACCTAAGGTCATGCAGCAAGCCAGGGACAGCCCCAGGATTTGAGCCCAGATTGCATAACACCAGTGTGACGTGTGACCACCCTACTGTAGGTGATAACTACAGAGATATCACCACCCCTCTGTCCACACCTCGGCATGGCTTCCGCCGGTAAGGGAAGAGGTACCTGGAGAAGTGGAGACCCCCTGGACAGGTCAGAAGGCCTGGAGTAGAGTCTCAATTCTTTTGTTTGTTTGTTTGTTTGTTTGTGATAGAGTCTCGCTGTGTCACCCAGGCTGGAGTGCAGTGGCACGATCTCAGCTCACTGCAACCTCCATCACCCAGGTTCATGTGATTCTCCTGCCTCAGCTTCCCAAGTAGCTGGGACTATAGATGCACGCCACCACGCCTAGCTAACTGTTGTATTTTTTATTTTAGTAGAAACAGGGTCTCACCATGTTGCCCAGGCTGGTCTCAAACTCCTGGGCTCAAGTGATCTACCTGCCTCAGCCTCTCAAAGTATTGAGATTATAGGTGTGGGCCACTGCACCCAGTGGAGTCTCAGTTCTGACACTAATTCACCATGTGACCTTGGGCAAGGCACAGCCCATCTCCAGTCCTCAGTTTTTTTGTTGTCAGGCAGAGGCAATAATAGCTACTTCCCACATTTGAGGTAAATAAAGAGAATGAATGCATCGTATAAAGCTTAGTCCACAGACTGATATGCAGAAATAATACATTAACTTCTTCTACATTTTTAAAAAAAATTTTTTAACTCGATAATAATTTCACATGGTGCCCAATGGGAAAGGTATAAAAGGATCTGCAAAGAAAATCTCCTTTTTTTTTTTTTTCTTTGAGACAGGGTCTCTGTCACCCAGGCTGGAGTGCAGTGGTGCAACTACAGCTCATTGCAGCCTCAAACTCTCAGGCTCAGGTGATCCTCCAACCTCAGCCTCCTAGGTAGCTGGGAATACAGGCATGCACTACCAGATCCAGCTAATTTTGAAGGGCTTTTTTGTAGAGACAGGGTTTGGCCATGTCGTCCAGGCTGGTCTCGAACTCTTGGACTCAGTTCAAGGCATCCACTCGCCTCAGCCTCCCAAAGTGCTGGGATTGCAGGTGTGAGCCACCGCTCCTGACCTGAAAATTTCCCTCTTACCCCATCCTTTGGCCACCCAGTTTCCCTCTGCAGAGGCAACCACTGTTCCCAATGTCTTGTTGAAATATCACATTTCTTTATTTCCTTAAAACAACCTAATTTCCAAGGACCTGCTGAGCTGGAGATAATGTAAGCTTAGCCCTTCTTGGGGCAGAGGAGCCTGGATCTCACCTGGCATCAAGGCAAGGATGGTGGAGGGGGCAGGCACTTCTAGTTATCCATTATCTAGCCACGTTAGTGACTTTGGAGATGCCCCTTGTTCCAGGCATGTAGAATTCTCAGAGCCAAGTAAAGAGAGGAGCCGAAACCTGAGCGCTACATTACTCCAGTAAGTCCAGGGTGTTGGTCCTCAAAGCATTAAAGAGAACCTCAAAATCGCAAGCGTGAAACTCCCCAACAATGATGGATGGTGCTGCCTCTCACTGGAATAATATGCATTACTTAAAATTTTAACTGTGGACAGCATGGAGATATTAAAAGTTCTTAAGCTATAATGTAAAATTAAAAACAAATAAATTCTAGACACAGCTAAGGTACCGCATCTTTCAGGAGGCTTTGCTCATCTTTTCTCCTATCAAAAGCTATTAGGTTGTGAAAAGAAATTGCAGTTCTTGCCATCACTTTCAATGGCAAGAACCGCAATTACTTTTGCACCAACCTAATAGGTCAGGTGCTTTTTCTGGGCTCCCACAGGCCCCAGAGCCTCCCCCAACACAGGTTTCACAGCACGAGGCTTTAACTACCAGTGGTTTCAGTGAGCTTGTTAAACCAGCAGAGTGGGGAGCCGGATGGCCTGGCCACAATCTTGGCTCCTCTGTTTTCTAACTGTATGGCCTTGAGCAAGCTATTTCTCCTCTCTGTCCCTCATGAACTGGTACAAATAATAGTTCCGAGGGCTATAGTTAGGATTAAATGTGATGTCTCTTTGTGAAATCCTTCTCACACTCAATAAATGTTCGTTACTATGGTGTTTGCCTCTCTGCGCCAGATCACGAGTTCCATGCAGGCAACAATCTTGTCTTGTTTTGTTTTGTTTTTTTAATTGAGACAGAGTCTCACTGTAATGCCTAGGCTGGAGTGCGGTGGCATGATCTTGGCTCACTGTAACCTCCACCTTCCAGGTTCAAGCAATTCTTATGCCTCAGCCTCCTGAGTAGCTGGGATTACAGGCATGTGCCACCACACCTGGCCAATTTTTGCATCCTTAGTAGAGACAGGGTTTCACCATGTTGACCAGGCTGGTCTCAAACTCCTGACCTCAAGTGATCCACCCGCCTTGGCCTCCCAAATTGCTGGGATTACAGGTGTGAGCCACCGTGCCCTGCCTCTTGTCTTTTTCTTAGCTGTGTTCCCAGCACCCAGAATAGAGCCTGGCACCAGGCAGGCACTCTGAAATGGTTTGCTGAATGAGTGCAGGCATTCATTCCACAAATATTTATTAAGGTGCTTAAGAAATCTGTCTCTCTGAGCCAGATCCTAGGGGGACAAAGCTGAAGGAGACATGTAGTCTGTGCTCTAATGGGGTTTATACTCTCATGGGAAAGACAGCGAATAAATAAATAGGCAAATAAGTAAACAAGAAAATGCAAACTATTGCTCAGTGTGATGGAGAAAATGAAATGGGTGTGATACAGAGTAACTGGAGAGTGTTTCTCCAGATGGGCAATCAAGGAAGGCCTCCCTGAGGTGGTGACTGTGAGACAAGACATGGAAGGAGCTAGCCACGGGATGAGCTGGGAGAACAACTTTTCAGGCAGAGAGCATGGCAAGTGCAAAGGCCCTGAGGCAGGAATGCTCTCAGGAGGCTAGCCAGACTGAAGAAGGATGAGGGAGGAGAGTGGCGGGCAGGAGCAGGGAGGTTAGCAGAGGTCCATCACGCTGCCCCTTGTCAAGCAGGATAAGCAGACTGGAGTTCCCTCTGAGAGAGTGAGCAGCCATCGGGAAGGTTTCAGTGAGGGAGGGGTGCCAACACCTCCCTTGCATCCAGGAGCCCCCCACACAATGGGAACGGTCCCAGCCTAAATCTGGAGGCATCTGCTTCTCGAGGCAGCGTCTGAGCTCAGCCTGGAGGGCTGGGCCTGGGAGTTGCTGCCATCCATCCTTGTCTCTGCCACGTCTCAAGTCAGGCTCGAGTCCCCATTAATATAAATGAGGCCCTTTGCTGACTCGATTTCCAAATGAGTCCAGATGTTCAAGCTCTCTATTCCAGGAAATGTGAAATTTATGTAACGAAAATTAAAAGAGAAACCGGGGAAGCGCCTCCTTAAGTGCCTGCCTCCCGGGTAAGCGAGCCAGTTCTGTGTGTCTGGCAGAAGATGGATGAAGGTGCCATCAAGGGCTGCTGGGAGCCTGTGGCCATCGGGGAGGATGACAGCAGGGTGGCCGGGGAGCCCCCTGGGTCCCCTTTCTTCCCTCAAAGAGGGAGCCATGGTAGGAATGGAAAACCAACAATGTGTTCTCACTCATAAGCGGGAGCTAAGCTATGAGGATGCAAAGGCATAAGAATGATACAATGAACTTTGGGAACTTGGGGGGCAAGGTGGGAAGTGGGTGAGGGATGGAAAACTATAAATTGGGTTCAGTGTATACTGCTCTGGTGAAGTATATACTACCCGGGTGATGGGTGCACCAACATTTCACAAATCACCACCAAAGATGTAACCAAATACCATCTACTCCCCAAAAACCTATGAAATTAAAAAAAAAAATCTTAAAAAAAAAAAAAGAGAGCCATGGTAATAATAGTTTATGTTCATTGCTGCATATCTAGCCCTGTTCTGAGTACTTTACTTACATGGATCATCTCATGACAGCATGATGGGGTAAGCACTACCATTTTTCCAGATGGGAAACTGAGGCTTATATTGGAGAAATGACTTGATCAAGGTCACAGAGCAAAACAATGGCCATAACAGGACTCAGGTCTATGTCACTAATACTCACACAAACCCTCTTGTCCAGAGCTCAGACCATGTGGAATGGCAGAAAGGCTCAGGAGTAGAGACCTGGGCTTGAATTCAAGCTCCAACTACCAATCTGCTGTGTGACCTTGGATAAGTCACCTCCCTCCCTGAGGATCAGTTCTTGTACAATCAGAGCCCCTTCCCCACGGGATTCATCTCTGAATTAAAGGAGATAACGTGCAAAGATGCCAAGCACAGGACTTCAGCTTCCCTCTCAAACTGGCTTTTAAAAAGAAAAACAAGTATAAACTCATAGAACTGAAAAATCTTAGGGTAACTGACTTCAGGTGTGGCTGAGTCCAGGGGCTCTAAAGATGTCATAAGGGATGAGTTTTTCCTCTCTCTCTCCATGTAGTAGACTCTCACTGGGAATTCCAGGGTTACAGAATTCTTACAGCTAGAAATCCTGATGGAAAGACAGCTCTTTTTCCCAACAGGGCAGCAAAAATCCCAGGATTCACTCTGATTGGACCAACTTGGGTTAGATACTCGTCCTATAACTGATCTCTAGAGCAAAAGGGATGGAGTATGCTGATTGGGTCACCTGGATCACACCCCCACCCCTGGAGTCTGTGGGAGGGGTACAGAAAGCCCAGGTGAAACCACTTAGCAGTAAAGGGAAGAGGGTAGGTTCCCTAAAGGAAAACTGGGGTGCTTTTACCAGAAAAATTGGGAGTGGCTGCCAGACCAGCACAAATGCCAGCTTATACTCTTGGCACACAGTAGGCCCTAAGCAAATGTCTGTTCAATGGAATGAGCAAATATCTACCCCCAGAGATGGTGGTAAGGATAAAATAAAATAATGTATGCAGAGTCCCTGGCGCACAGTCAGCACTCAATAAATCTTGTTTTAAAGGAACAAAATGTGTTCAGATTAGGTTTGGATTCTAGTCATGTGCTGATGAGCCCAGATGCTGGAAGGAGCCAGAAGGAGAGGCTTCCCTTGCCTCATCCCTGCCTCCCGCACATTCGTTGCCCAACTCCAAGGCAGGGCGAGGACCAGCATAAAGAGAGTGAGGCACTTGCCTCTGATGCAAATGTAAGATGCACCCAAAAACTGAGTAATCCAGAGAAATAATATCTTAATGCAATATTTTTTAAAAATCAATACTCAAGCAAAAGTCCATGAGGAATGAAATATCAACATCTTAAAGACATTCATATACACATATTTGCATATCATTATATTTAAATATCCAGACACATACACATATGAACATTTTCACAGACATTTTACATGGATTTATTTATATATATGCTCAGGGTCACTGTGCTGCACAACTCCAGGAGGTCCCATTTCATTGCAATCAGTGTGAATGCCACTCCCTGAATTGTGCAGGCACAGCCTCTGTAACTGAACATAGCAGCTCTGTACATGAACAAACATGTATGTGCATTGCCACCCATGTGGACAGGCATAACCACCTATATGCCACCAATGTGTGCCACATAACATCACACACACAGACGTGCCAAGAGATATGACTACATGATACAGTCACATACATGTTCATGCTCCTGCCTCAGGGCCTTTGCGCTTGCTGTTCCCTCTGCCTGGAATGCTCTTGCAAATAACCTGTGACTCCCTCTTTTACCTCCTTCAAGTTGTACTCAAAGGTTACTCTCTCAGTGAGGCCTTCCCTGACACACTCACATCCCCCTGCATCAATTTTTCTAAAATTGCAACAGCTCCCCTACAGTTGGAATCCCCCAGCCCTGCTTTCTTTTTCTTCTTATTGTCATCTGATATAATATCTATTTTCCTTTTTGTCATATTTAATGTCTATCTATCCCCACTAGAATGTTAGCTCTACTCTGTCAGGGATTTTTGTTTGCTTTATTCACTGCTGTGGTCTCAGCCTCTAGAACAATACCTGGCACGCAGTAGGTGCTCAATAAGTATTTGTTGAATGAATGAAAAAAGCCAGGGAAGTGGGGATCCTTGAGGATGATTGAGACCAAATTTCCCACTACCCCAGCAAGAAGGCAACCTAGAGTCAGATGTAGATTGATGTCAAGAATTAAGGCACAATGCAAGGTGCATTGTAAGTGCTATGAGAGTAGTATCTCATTTAATCCTCATAACAGTCCTATGAGGTACTACTATCCACCTCATTTTACATTAGAGGGAACTAAGGAGCCGAGAGATTAACTCATTTGCCCAAAATGCCATGGCACAGAAGAGGCAAAGCTGAGACTCAAACCCAGGCAGCCTGGCTCCACACAGCCCAGACACTACACACACATACACACACACACACACACACACACACACACACTTAGGTAGCATCACCAGGCCCTCCCAGCCTTCAGGCAACTCTCAGAAATGAGAACTCCCAGCCGGGTACGGTGGCTAATACCTGTAATCCCAGCACTTTGGGAGGCTGAGGTAGTCAGATCACTTGAGGTCAAGAGTTCCAGACCAACCTGGGCAACATGGTGAAACCCCATCTCTACTACAACTACAAAAATTAGCCGGGCATGGTAGCGAACGCCTATAAGCTCAGCTACTCAGGAGACTGAGGCAGGAGAATCACTTGAACCCGGGAGGCAGAGGTTGCAGTGAGCCGAGATAGCACCACTGCACTCCAGCTTTGGCGACAGAGCGAGACTCCATCTCAAAAAAAAAAAAAAAAACCAGAAAGGAGAACTGCCTCCCCCGGCCTGAGTGTTTAGGGTCCCCCTGTTTCCCAGCCCCCACTCCATTGTCCCCACTGCTTCCCAGCCAAGAGCAAACCTGCGTCCCTGGTGACGCAGGAAGCTGTAGGCTGTCCGGTTGTCATGGCGACAGCCGCTAGCCCCTGTAAACAGTCTCGCCTCCTGGCTGCCTGGGTGAATCGCTCTCACCACCCTCAGACGCTGTGCCCTGGGCCTTGCTGCACACTTGACCCGTTCTGGGTGGCTGGGTGAGCCAAAGATCCAAATGTCCCCGCTGCTTCCCACCTGGGGGGTTGGGGGGACAGGGGGTGTAGAAGCAGAAAACCTAGGTCCTCATCACCCTTTCTGCCCCTTCTGGGCTGTGCGACCTTGAGGAGTCCCTTCTCTTCTCCATGACTCAGGTCTCTTGTCCCTGCTTTACAGGGTGGTCATGAGGAGCTGATGAATTCTTTTCTTCCTTCCTTCATTCATTCAACAAATAATTATCAAACATCTACCATGTGCCAGGCAATGGCCTAAGTGCTAGGGATATAGCAGTGACCAAGGCAGACCTGGTCCTCTGGGAGATACACAACAAACCAGTTCTGGGAAGAAAATAATATAGGCGAATGTGTATGATAGGGGAAAGAAGACAAGGCTACTTTTCTTAGGCGATCAGGAAAAGCCTCCCTGAGGAAGTACCATTTGAGCTAGACCAAAATGAGAAGATGGCCAAGCAAAGCGATGGGAAAAGAAGTATTCTGGGAAGCAAGTGCAGCGTGTGCAAAGGCCCTGAGGCAGGGATGACTCAGCCTATTTACAGGACAGAAGGCTCTTCTCTCAAAATGATGCTAGGAGGGTGGGCCCAAGGTGTGAACTCTGGTGCTGCAGGTCGGGGGAGAGAAAGTGGACATTGACAAGGGCTGCTGCGTGGGACAGCAGGAAGAGACGCTCTCATAGCCAGCTGCCACAGGTGCAGCTTCCAGCTCCTGGAGGCGCAGCCCTCAGACTGGGGGTTTGAGCTTCTGCACCAGGATAAAGCAGAAAAGTAGCAATAACAGTACAACATATTCCAGATGCTTTGCATATATTAACTAGTTTAATCCTTACTACCCTAAGAGAGAGGTTACTGTGATGATTAACAGTAAAGCTGAACACATATCTGGCTGCAAAGCCCATGGTCCCAGCTATCGTGCTGGAAGCTCTGTAAATAAGCAAAGAGGCTCAGTCCAAAGCCTCCAGGAGTGGTGGGGACAGTGGCGGATGTGGCCTGTATAGAGGACTCCAGCTCCAGCCCATGTGGCAGTGTGTGGGAATGCAGACTCACAGTGGCAAGATGTTCTAATTTTCTAAAATAAGCCAGACTGTCGTGTGAACTCTCCTGATTTTAAAACGCTGACTCCATTGTTATTTTAAATATCAGACGGTCAAATAAGACATAGCATCATTCTAGACCTCCAGATGAGACCGGCTACATAATTTGTGGGGTCCAGTACGAAATGAAAATACAGAGCCCCTTGTTCAAAAATTAAGACTGTCAAGCCAGCGACAGCAGAACGCTAAACCAAGCTCAGCATGCTTGTGAGTGTGGGGCCCTGTGCAAATGGCTGTGCATGTGCATGATGCCAGCTCTGCTCAAACGTGGGCACTTCCTAAGAACTTGTTGAATTAAATGGAAGGAAGGGGCTGGGCACGGTGGCTCATGCCTGTAATCCCAGCACTTTGGGAAGCTGAGGCTGATGGATCACTTGAGGTCAGGAGTTCCAGACCAGCCTGGCCAACATGGTGAAACCCCGTCTCTACCAAAAAAAATACAAAAAATTAGTCAGGTGTGGTGGCGCATGCCTGTAGTTCCAGCTACTCAGGGAGCTGAACTGGGAGAATTGCTTGAACCTGGAAGGTGAAGGCTGCAGTGAGCCGAGATCGCACCACTGTGCTCCAGCCTAGGCAACAGAGCGAGACCCTGTCTCTAAATAAATAAATAAAGGGAAGGGAAAAAGGAAGGAAAATGAACATGTGTCGGCACCTACTATGCATCAGACATAGCTTTATAAAATAGCAATACTTATAAAGCACTCACCACGTGCCAGGCACCGTAGGCATTAATGCATTTAAACCTCACGCCAGCACTATAAGATGGTGCTCTTGTGAATCCCGTTTTCCAGATGAGGAAATTGGGACTCAGGGAAGTGAAGCCACTTGGTCACTGCTAATACTGGGGTGGCAAGGGGTGAGGGAGAACAAATGGAAAAAATAAGAGGAAGACCAAGGCAAGAGGAGGAGAAGCCACCCCAAGCCTGTCTCCCAAGCTGGGCTGCACTCAGGTCTCTGCCAAGACCGCGTGGAATTTGGGGAGGCCGCCACGCCCCGGAGAAGGGCCCGTGGCATTTCTGAATCACGGTGCCATCCGCCCCGGTTTGGCTTCTCTCCGGCGATCCAATTACTAAATGTAGCCGCATTCTTTAAAAATGTCTTTCCTCTTATGTAATGCAATAGTGACAAACGCCAAACAGATGGTGCTGTGACAAGCTTTTTAAAAGTTGATTAGGAGCTCATCTTTCAAAATTAATGTATGGGCATTTAAACAAGCTTCAGCCGGCCACAAAACTCAATCGAGAATCCATATGGGACAAATCGCTTGATGGACTGGCTACATTGACCACCTTCCCAGCCAGGGTTTGATGTGGAAAGTTTGGGGAATGGTAATAGTATGGGTCACGTTGACTTGTGAGCAATGGGCAAAAGATACCTGGTTTGGGCAGAGGGGAAAAATGCCTTGGGCCTCCTGAAATCCCAGGAGGCTGGAGCCTCCTCAATCTGTTTACCAAGACTTTTTTTTTCTTCTTCTTTCAAAATTGTACATTGTCTTCGAGAGAGCGGACAGTCTCTCCCTGCCTCGGGAGGGAAGCGGGTTAGTCATAAACTATGTCAGATGCTGCCAGCGAGCAGTTTCACCCCCACCCTTTCTTCCTCAGTGTTCGGGGATGAGATCATTTCATTTGGAGCCAATTATAGACGGAGAATGCTGGGGATGTGCAAAGAAACCTCCTCAGAACCCTTCCCTCCCACATCACAGGCTGTACCCTGCCAGGATGGGCAAGAACAAGAGGCCAGGCGCTCAGCCCCAGGTTTGACCCCAGGGTTTCTGAAGGCCATGCATTCCTAAGCCTTGGCTTGGACCTGTCAAGCTAGGATGCCAGGCTGTTGGCTAGACAAAACCTGTTGGCCTCAGAAGTTCAGGGCTGTATGGGCCCTTAAAGATCATCGCTGTTCAGATGGGGAAACTGAGGCTCAGAGAAGGGAAGTGGCTTGCTCAAGATCCCATGGCAAGTTGGCAGCAAAGCCACAGAGATGAATGGTGGCTTCTCTACCACTCACGAGGAGGATGTCTGTGGCCTGAAACATTCCCAGCATCCATTCCCATTGCTTCTGATAGATACAAGGGTCCCGAGTTTTCCTTCTTGGTTCACGTGGTTCAAGTAGGACTGATCATGCCTCCACTTCCAAGGATATACACCTGACCCAGCACCGGCCAATCAAAACAGTGCATTCCCCCACCCTCCCCCACTCATTGATTCAGGAATATGAACCAGGGGCGGGAGATGAGCCTGGTCAATAAGCAGCAACCCCAGATCTGTAGCTGAGACTGAGACCATTGGAAGTGAGATGCTGTCTTCACCTTCGTGATGCAGAACAGAGAGGAAGAAAGCCTAGAGCAGCCATTAGCGCCACCAGAGGATGCCTACCTAAGCACGAAGTCAACAGAGAGGAGAGCAAGGCCAAAAGAAAGTGAAGCAGTGGCTTCAACCTTTAAACCCCTGGATCCAGCCATACCTGAAGGCAGCCTTATCCTGGATATTTTGTTTACATGAGTCAATAAATTATCCTTGCTCAAGCTGGTTGAGTTGAGTTCTTTCACTCATTTCCCAAAGGGCCTAGACTGATAGAAAGACTTGGAGGTCCTCGGGTGTAGGGCAAGGCTCCAAAACATAACACTGAGTGTTCCTCGTCTCCATCCCCAACACACTGCTGGCCTCTTCCCCAGAAGATTCCCTAAGTCCCTGCACAAGTTCCAGCAACACACTCCAAAGGGAGTACCCAAGGTAAATGTCCCGTTTTATGGTATGCAAGAAATGGCTCTGCCTTCTGGGTACCCATAACCAAGCTGCTCCCCACCACAGCCTCTGCCTTCCTATTTCGTCAAGAGCACAAGCTTTGCAGTCCAGTTCAAAGCCCAGCTCCAACGTTTCCTAATCATGAGACCTTGGACAAGTCATGTGACTATGCCGAGGCTCAGTTTCTCATCTGTGAATGGGGAAAAGATCACCTACTTCACACGATCCATGAGGGGATTAAAACAGGCACCACCATTATTTAGAGGCTGAAAAAATGGGTAGCTATCAAGAGCTGCAAAAATTCTATCCTGCAGAGCTGGGGCAATTGTCGAGCACGGTGTGTTTGGGAAGACAGCACCTACACACATCAAACAATTTCCACCTAAAACAGCTTCCTGCAGCCAAAACAAGTGTAAGGGTAGAGGCAGGGAATGCTGGCTGAAGGGTATGAGTCGGACAGCCCCTTGCTGGCCTCGTTGCCGTCTGCTTCTTTCTCCCCTCTGCTGCCCCTTGGCCCAGGATTCTCGCCCCAGACCAGCATACACAGGTGCTGCTGACATTCTCACCCAGTGATTCATTCACACTCCCAGAGAGCAGGAACAGACAGTGATTCCCAGGAGCGCCCAGAGTCCTGATTTAGGAAGGAGGATAGAGTAGCAGTAACATTTGAACAAGTTCCTGCCCAGTCCCAAGGACAGCTGAAAGATAAACCTCCTGCTCCAACCCCACCGCAGGGAAGCCTGAACCTGCCCGCTTAGAACCAGAAAGAGATTGAGCTATGATTCCCCCAAAAGTCTCTTTATTCATTACAGCGGCGCTTCCTGAAGCAGGGGACTCATATTTTAGGTCGTTTTACCCGAACCCGGGATGCAGCATTAAATAACTGACTCCGGTACTGATCCAGGCTACAAGATGGGAGAGCCTCGAAAACATTCTGCCAAGTGAAAGCAGCTAGTCACGAAAGACCACATATTGTGTGTGATTCCATTTATATGAAATGTCCGGAATAGGCAAATCCATAAAGACAGAAAAAGATTAGTGATTGCTGAGGGCTAGAGGGGTCGGAGGAAGGAGAGGCTGCTAATGAATACAGGGTTTCTTTTAGAGGGGGATAAAAATGCTCTAAATTAGACTGTGGTGATGGTTGTACGATTTTTTCTATATACGGAAAAGAATTGAACTGTACACTTTAAATGGGTGAATGGCGTGGTACATGAATTCGCTGTTAAAAATGGTTATAACCACTGACTCCTAAAGGAAGAAAATTAGCCCCCTTTTAAGCCTTTTTTTTTATTTTTTTATTTATTTTGAGACAGGGTTTCCCTCTGTTGCTCAGGCTGGAATGTAGTGGCCCGATCTTAGCTCACTGCAAC
Organism: Hylobates moloch; assembly: GCF_009828535.3. NCBI lineage: Eukaryota > Metazoa > Chordata > Mammalia > Primates > Hylobatidae > Hylobates > Hylobates moloch. Next base: position 11,454,766 of record NW_026652296.1, read on the forward strand.
CTCTGCCTCCCAGGCTCAGGTGATCCTCCCACCTCAGCCCCCTGAGTAGCTGAGACTACAGGCACCCACCACCACACCCAGCTAATTTTTGTATTTTTTTTTTTTTAGAGATGGGGTTTTGCCATGTTGCCCAGACTGGTCTCAAACTCCTGGGCTTAAGCAATCCTCCCACCTAGGCCTCCCAAACGGCCAGGATTCCAGTATAATTTTTCTAATTTGTCAAGGAGCAAGTCTCCATTGGCTATGAGTGTGTTCTTCCTATCACTCCACACTTGCTAGTTTCTTGTTTGAATCAGGAGAGCAGGCTTCATGCTCAGAATCTTGAGCAGGCAACAGTGGACTTCTTTGGTTTCCATTGTATTTATTTTTCTGATTGTCGTTTTTTGTTTTGTTTTGTTTTGTGACAGAGTCTCGTGCTGTCACCCAGGCTGGAGTGCAGTGGTGACATCTCAGCTCACTGCAACCTCCATCTCCCGGGTTCAAGCGATTCTCCTGCCTCAGCCTCCCGAGTAGCTGAGATTACAGGTGCCTACCACCACGCCTGGCTCATTTTTGTATTTTCAGTAAAGATGGAGTTTCACCATGTTAGCCGGGCTGGTCTCAAACTCCTGACCTCAGGTGATCCACCCGCCTCAGCCTCTCAAAGTGCTGGGATCATAGGCCTGAGCCACCGTGCCCAGCCTGATTGTCTTCTTAGTATAGCAACTGATCATTCATTTATTCATTTGTTTTTATCAACAAATATTTATTGAGCATTATTGTGTGTCAGGCACTATTTTAGGCCCAGGGACACAGAAACCAAAACCCCTGCCCTCATGAGGCTGATATACTGTGCTGGGAACCTAAGCAGTAGGTGTAGCTCCTGAGTTCGAATCCCCACTCTGCCACTCACTCACTGTGCAACTTCCAGCAAAGTGGCCAAACCTCTCTGAGCGTCAGTTTTCTCACATGTAAAATGGGGATAATCACTGCATCTAACTCAGAATCCAACGAGTCAATATGTGTAAAAGGCTGAGACAGTGCTTGGCACTCTTATAGGTGCTTAATAAATGTTTGCTATTATTGTTTATTTTCTTTTATAATTGTGATAAAATGTTTCCTCTTTAAACATATATTTAAGTAGAAGTTTTCTTTTAAAATAAATTTATTTAAGTAAAGAAAAGAAGGCTGGGCATGGTGGCTCACACCTGTCATCCCAGCACTTTGGGAGGCCGAGATGGGTGGATCACTTGAGGTCAGGAGTTCGAGACCAGCCTGGCCAACATGGTGAAACTCCATCTCTACTAAAAATACAAAAATTAGCTGGGCATGGTGGTGTGCACCTGTAGTCCCAGCCACTAGGGAGGCTGAGGTGAGAGAATCGCTTGAACCTGGGAGGCTGAGGTTGTAGCAAGCAGAGATTGTGCCACTGCACTCCAGCCTGGGTGACAGAGGGAGATTCTGTCAAGAAAGAAAGAGAAGAAAGGAAGGAAGGAAGGAAGGAAGGAAGGAAGGAAGGAAGGAAGGAAGGAAGGAAGGAAGGAAGGGAGGGAGGGA